>NC_089491.1:125936765-126244265 GCF_036850765.1 Saccopteryx bilineata
AATCGAATACAACAACATATTAAAAAACTAATACATCATGATCAAGTGGGATTCATCCCAGAATCTCAAGGATGGTTCAACATACGTAAAACGGTTAATGTAATACACCATATCAACAAAACAAAGAACAAAAACCACATGATCTTATCAATAGACGCAGAAAAGGCTTTCGATAAAATACAACACAATTTTATGTTTAAGACTCTCAACAAAATGGGTATAGAAGGAAAATATCTCAACATGATGAAGGCCATATATGATAAACCATCAGCTAACATCATATTAAATGGCAATAAACTGAAGGCTTTCCCCCTTAAATCAGGAACAAGACAGGGTTGTCCACTCTCTCCACTCTTATTTAGTGTGGTACTAGAGGTTCTAGCCAGAGCAATCAGACAAGACAAAGAAATAAAAGGCATCCATATCGGAAAAGAAGAAGTAAAGGTATCACTTTTTGCAGATAATATGATCCTATACATCAAAAACCCCAAAGAATCCACAAAAAGACTACTAGAAACAATAAGCCAATACAGTAAGGTCGCAGGATACAAAATTAACATACAGAAGTCAATAGCCTTTCTATATGCCAACAATGAAACAACTGAGAAGGAACTCAAAAGAATAATCCCCTTCACGATTGCAACAAAAAAAATAAAATACTTAGGAATAAACATAACAAAGAATGTAAAGGACTTATATAATGAAAACTATAAACCATTGTTAAGGGAAATTGAAAAAGATATAATGAGATGGAAGAATATACCTTGTTCTTGGCTAGGAAGAATAAATATAATCAAGATGGCTATATTACCCAAAGCAATATACAAATTTAATGCAATTCCCATCAAACTTCCAATGACATTTTTTAAAGAAATAGAGCAAAAAATCATCAGATTTATATGGAACTATAAAAAACCCCGAATAGCCAAAGCAATCCTAAAGAAAAAGAATGAAGCTGGGGGCATAACAATACCTGACTTCAAACTCTATTATAGGGCCACGACAATCAAAACAGCATGGTATTGGCAGAAAAATAGACACTCAGACCAATGGAACAGAATAGAAAGTCCAGAAATAAAACCACATATATATAGTCAAATAATTTTTGATAAAGGGGCCAACAACACACAATGGAGAAAAGAAAGCCTCTTCAATAAATGGTGCTGGGAAAACTGGAAAGCCACATGCAAAAGAATGAAACTGGACTACAGTCTCTCCCCCTGTACAAAAATTAACTCAAAATGGATCAAAGATCTAAACATAAGACCTGAAACAATTAAGTACATAGAAGAAGACATAGGTACTCAACTCATGGACCTGGGTTTTAAAGAGCATTTTATGAATTTGACTCCAATGGCAAGAGAAGTGAAGGCAAAAATTAATGAATGGGACTACATCAGACCAAGAAGTTTTTGCTCAGCAAGAAAAACTGATAACAAAATAAACAGAAAGCCAACTAAATGGGAAATGATATTTTCAAACAACAGCTCAGATAAGGGCCTAATATCCAAAATATACAAAGAATTCATAAAACTCAACAACAAACAAACAAACAATCCAATAAAAAAATGGGAAGAGGATATGAATAGATACTTCTCCCAGGAAGAAATACAAATGGCCAACAGATATATGAAAAGATGCTCATCTTCTTTAGCTATTAGAGAAATGCAAATCAAAACGGCAATGAGATACCACCTCACACCTGTTCGATTAGCTGTTATTAGCAAGTCAGGTAATAGCAAATGTTGGAGAGGCTGTGGAGAAAAAGGAACCCTCATACACTGTTGGTGGGAATGTAAAGTAGTACAACCATTATGGAAGAAAGTATGGTGGTTCCTCAAAAAACTGAAAATAGAACTACCTTATGACCCAGCAATCCCTCAACTGGGTATATATCCCCAAAACTCAGAAACATTATACGTAAAGACACATGCAGCCCCATGTTTATTGCAGCATTGTTCACAGTGGCCAGGACATCGAAACAACCAAAAAGCCCATCAATAGATGACTGGATAAAGAAGATGTGGCACATATACACTATGGAATACTACTCAGCCATAAGAAATGATGACATCGGAACATTTACAGCAAAATGGTGGGATCTTGATAACATGATACGAAGCGAAATAAGTAAATCAGAAAAAAACAGGAACTGTATTATTCCATACGTAGGTGGGACATAATAGTGAAACTAAGAGACATTGATAAGAGTGTGGTGGTTACGGGGGGGAGGGGGGAATGGGAGAGGGATAGGGGGTGGGGAGGGGCACAAAGAAAACAAGATAGAAGGTGACAGAGGACAATCTGACTTTGGGTGATGGGTATGCAACATAATTGAACGACAAGATAACCTGGACTTGTTATCTTTGAATATATGTATCCTGATTTATTGATGTCACCCCATTAAAAAAATAAAATTATTAAAAAAAAATTTTTTTTAAATTAGAAAGCCATACAGGAATTGTCTGACTCCATCAAATAGAATAACGTAAGAATTATAGGTATATCAGAGGGAGAAGAGAGAGAAAATGGAATGGAGAATATACTCAAACAAATAATAGACGAGAACTTCCCAAGCCTGTGGAAAGAACTAAGGCCTCAAATTCAAGAAGCAAAGAGACCACCAAGCCTAAACAGACCAATTAGCAGGGAGGAAATAGAAAAAAACTATTAAAAACCTCCCCAAAATAAAAGACCAGGCCCAGACGGTTATACTAGTGAATTCTATCAAATATTCAAAGAAGACTTGGTTTCTATTCTACTCAAAGTCTTCCAAAAAATTGAAGAAGAAGCAATACTTCCAAACACATTTTATGAGGCCAACATAACCCTCATACCAAAACCTGGCAAGGACGGCACAAAAAAAGGAAACTACAGACCAATATCTCTAATGAATACAGATGCTAAAATACTAAACAAAATACTAGCAAATCAAATACAACAACATATTAAAAAAATAATACATCATGATCAAGTGGGATTCATCCCAGAATTTCAAGGATGGTTCAACATACGTAAAACGGTTAATGTAATACACCATATCAACAAAACAAAGAACAAAATCCACATGATCTTATCAATAGATGCAGAAAAGGCATTCGATAAAATACAACACAACTTTATGTTAAGACACTCAACAAAATGAGTATAGGAGGAAAATATCTCAACATGATAAAGGCTATATATGATAAACCATCAGCTAACATCATATTAAATGGCATAAAACTGAAGGCTTTCCCCCTTAAATCAGGAACAAGACAGGGTTGTCCACTCTCTCCACTCTTATTTAACGTGGTGCTACAAGTTCTAGCCAGAGCAATCAGACAAGATAAAGAAATAAAAGGCATCCATATCGGAAAAGAAGAAGTAAAGCTATCACTTTTTGCTGATGATATAATTCTATACATTGAAAATCCCAAAGACTCCACAAAAAGATTAGTAGAAACAATAAACCAATACAGTAAGGTCGCAGGATACAAAATTAATATACAAAAATCCATAGCCTTTCTATATGCCAACAATGAAACATTAGAAAATGAACTAAAAAAAATAATCTCCTTCACAATTGCAAAAAAATAAAATAAAATAAAATACCTAGGAATAAACATAACAAAGAGTGTAAAGGACCTATATAATGAAAACTACAAAGCACTGTTAATGGAAATCAAAAAAGATACAATGAGATGGAAAAATATTCCTTGTTCTTGGATAGGAAGAATAAATATAATCAAAATGGCCATATTACCCAAAGCAATATACAAATTTAATGCAATTCTCATCAAAATTCCAATGACATTTTTTAGAGAAATGGAACAAAAAATCATCAGATTTATATGGAACTATAAAAAACCCCGAATAGCCAAAGCAATCCTAAGGAAAAAGAACAAAGCTGGGGGCATTACAATACCTGACTTCAAACTATATTATAGAGCCATGACAATTAAAACAGCATGGTATTGGCAGAAAAATAGACACTCAGACCAATGGAACAGAATAACAGAATAGAAAGTCCAGAAATAAAACCACATATATATGGTCAAATAATTTTTGATAAAGGGGCCAGTAACATACAATGGAGAAAAGAAAGCCTCTTCAACAAATGGTGCTGGGAAAACTGGAAAGCTACATGTAAAAGAATGAAACTCGACTACAGTTTGTCCCCTTGTACTAAAATTAATTCAAAATGGATCAAAGACCTAAATATATGACCTGAAACAATAAAGTACATAGAAGGAAACATAGGTACTAAACTCATGGACCTTGGTTTTAAAGAGCATTTTATGAATTTGACTCCAAAGGCAAGAGAAGTGAAGGCAAAGATAAATGAATGGGACTACATCAGACTAAGAAGTTTTTGCTCAGCAAGAGAAACTGACAACAAATTAAACAGAAAGCCAACTAAATGGGAAATGATATTTTCAAACAACAGCTCAGAAAGGGGCCTAATATCCAAAATATACAAAGAACTCATAAAACTCAACAACAAACAAATAAACAATCCAATAAAAAAATGGGAAGAGGACATGAACAGACACTTCTCCCAGGAAGAAATACAAATGGCCAACAGATATATGAAAAGATGCTCATCTTCATTAGTTATTAGAGAAATGCAAATCAAAACTACAATGAGATACCACCTCACACCTGTTACATTAGCTATTATCAACAAGACAGGTAATAGTAAATGTTGAAGAGGCTGTGGAGAAATAGGAACCCTCACACACTGTTGGTGGGAATGTAAAGTAGTACAACCATTATTGAAGAAAATATGGTGGTTTCTAAAAAAACTGAAAATAGAACTACCTTATGACCCAGCAATACCTCTACTGGGTATATACCCCAAAAACTCAGAAACATTGATATGTAAAGACACATGCAGCCCCATGTTCATTGCAGCATTGTTCTCAGTGGCCAAGACACGGAAACAACCAAAAAGTCCTTCAATAGATGACTGGATAAAGATGTGGCACATATATACTATGGAATACTACTCAGGCATAAGAAATGATGACATCAGATCATTTACAACAAATTGGTTGCATCTTGATAACATTATACAGAGTGAAATAAGTAAATCAGAAAAACCAAGAACTGCATAATTCCATACATAGGTGGGACATAAAGATGAGACTAAGAGACATGGACAAGACTGTGGTGGTTATGGGAGGGAGGGGAGAAGGGGGTAGTGGGAGGGGAAGGGGGAGAGGCACAAAGAAAACTAGATAGAAGGTGATGGAGGACAATCTGACTTTGGGTGATGGGTATGCAACATAATTGAATGACAAGATAACCTGGACATGTTTTTGTAAACATATGTACCCTGATTTATTGATGTCACCCCATTAAAATTTTTTAAAAAATAATTGTGAATAATAATAAAAAAATACAGCTAACACTACAAAACAAAAGAATGTGTATTCTACCTTTGTTGTAATCTATAAATGTCAATTACATCCAGTTGATTGATGGTGCTATTCACTTTAACTATATCCTTTTTCTGACTTGTGTATAAAGATAAATAATATAGTAATAAATAAGTAATATAAGAAAAATAAAAGCTGAACAAACTGAAGGAATGGCAACTCTTCTTAGCTTCATAAAAAAAGTGAGGTCACAGTGTAAATCACAGTTTCCAAAGTTATAGAGACCACCAAAAGAATATAGAAAATCACAATCACCAGAGCACTCAGGAGCACAGAGGTGGAAGGGAAATCAAACCATAATAGACGAAGTGCTGGAGGCTCAGGGTGGACAAGTCTGAGAGACAAAAACAACAGAGAGACACAGTCATAACCGGGACCCCACACTTCTGTGAATTTTACCTCCAGTAGTTCAATCAGGTTCTCACAGTGGATGTCAGAGGAAAAGCGGCCTTGTGCTTCTGGCAGGGGTAGAGGAAAAGGAACCATGTTGAAATAGACAGAGTGCTCTGTTCGTAACACGGTCTGCCCGCAAGTGAAACTACTTAACTGGAGCCTAACTGCTAAGGTTTTATCAGGACCTAATTGACTGGGGAAGAGAACCAACTCCAGCTGCTTCTAACTGTCCTGTCCCAATTAAGAGGAAGAGGCTGGAGAGAGAGAGAGAGAGAAGCCAGCCTGAGGTTTACAGCCCAGAGTACAAGCTCACTAAAGACTTAAAACCTACTCATAGGACTAGAGAATGCTTCCCCTCCCCCGACACCTTACACCATTATCAAAGACCTATATTTATAGTAGTTTCTTTTACCCAATATATAATTTTTAGCTAGCAAGGGAAAAATTACTAAACACAGTGAAAGGCAAGAAATAGAGTTTGAATAGACAGAGACTTAGACCCAGACTTGAATATGGCAGGCATGTTGGAATGAACAGACATAAAATTTAAAACAACTGTGATTAAGATGCTAAGGGCTCAAACTTATATAAACAAAGTAGACTGATGGATGCCAGGGGCTATGAGGAGGGCGGGGTAGGAGAAAGGAGGAGATGTTGGTCAGAGCACAAACTTCCAGTTATAAGACAAATAATTTCTAGGGATCTAATGTAGAGCATGGTGACTGTCATTAACAAATACTGTATTTTGTTCTTGGAAGTTGAGACAGGAGTAGCACTTAAACGTCCTGACCACCACCACCACCACAACCAAAAATGGTAACTGTGTGAGTTGATGGATGCGTTAACTAATCTTAATGCGGCAATCATTTCACAGTATGTGCATATATCAGATCATCACCTTGTACACCTTGAACTTACACAATCTTATGTGTCTGTAATGCTGGTGGTCAAGGCCAGGCAGGTTCACTCTGGATTCGAGCAGACCACAGAAAAACCATGGAGCCGAAAGGCACTGGGCCATTCCTGTTTATTGGATTAGGCAGGGGAAAACTGCTCCTCCCAGCAGCAGGTTAAAAGACAGAGGAAAATTGCCCCGGGAAAGTATTGTAACCTTATATAGATTGCGCACACAAACTGGCTTTCTGCCACGTGCTTACATCACTAATTATATAAAGTGATTGTAGCCAGAAAACAAGAGAACAAGCCTAACTGCAGTCTTTTCCCCTACAATGTCCGGTATATCTCAATAAAGATATATCTAAAATATATCTCAAAAAAAGATGCTAAAGGCTCTAAACATGAAGTATAAGAGAGTTGGAAATTCTAAGAAGAACCAAAAACTAATGCTCGAGATTAAAAACACTATAACAGAAGTAAAGAATGTCTTTGATGGGTTTATTAGTTGACTGAAAACAGCTGAGGAAAGAATCTCTGAGCTTTTATTGAGAAGATCTCAATAAAATTTTCCAACTCTGAAAGGCAGAGAAAGGGGATCCTTGGGTTACAACACAATTCTGTTCCCATGACAGTGAATTTTGATGTAAGTTAAAACATACCCTAGCCTAAGTCACTTACCTATTCTAACACAGTTGTAAAATCATAATCTACAACAGAACATGAAAACACAACTAAGAACAAGTTTAAACACAGAAAAAGTTTAACTCCCTCACTACTATTCCATGTTACTGTATATTCCTCGGTGGCGCACAACCAAACTAGTTTGCCCACATAGTCCGTAAGTACAATGCTAGTGGCATAAGCTGAAACACGTCTCAATTTTTTAAAAGATTTTATGGGAGTGGGCATCGTCAACTCAAAATGCTATATGTCGAGACTGTCATAACCCAAGGGCCTCCTCTACATTTTTTCTCTCCTGCTGAGGATTTCTCTAAATCAATGTCAAACACTAAAACATAGACCAAGTAAGCTCAGAGAACACCAAGCAATGAAAATGACCAAAAACAAATAAAAACACCCCACCAAATAAAATAACAACAAAAAACCCCTCTCACCTAGACATTTCAAACTACAGAAAATCAAAGATAAAAGGAAAATCCTGAAAATATCCAGAGGGCAAAAACATCTTACTGTAGAGAGTTCTCAGAAAACATTCAAGCAAGAAGAAAGTGAAGTGAAATATTTAGTGTTGAGAAAAAAACCACCAATCTACCTAAAATTCCATACTATGTATAATTATTCTTCAAAAATAGAGGTGTAAACTTTCTCAAACAAATAAAAATTTGAGAAGATTTGTTGTCAGTGTATATACCTTCAAGAAATATTAAGAAAATTATTTAGACCGAGAGCAAATGTATAAGACAGAAACTTGAGCTCTGGACAGATAGCTCAGTTGGTTGGAGCATTGTCCCAAAGCACAGAGGTTGCTGGTTCGATCCCCAGTCAGGGCACATACAGGAACAGATCAATGTACCTGTCTCTCTCTACTTTCCTTTCTCACTAAAATCAATTAAAAACAAATTTAAGCCTGGCCTGTGGTGGCACAGTGGATAAAGCATCAACCTGGAATGCTGAGGTCACTGGTTTGAAACTCTGGGTTTGCCTGCTCAAGGAACAAATGACAAGCAAACAATGAACAACTAAAGTGAAGCAACTATAAGTTAGTACTTCTCACTCCCCACTCTCTCTCCTCTCTATAAAATCAATAAATAAAAATCTTAAGCACAGGCCGGTTGGCTCAGTGATAGAGCATTGGCTCCGCATGTGGATGTCCCAGGTTTGATTCTGAGCAAAGCACACAAGAGAAGCGACCATCTGCTTCTCCACCCCTCCCCCTCTTGCCTCTCTCTCTCTCTCCTTCTCTCTCTTCTTCTGACCTCCTGCAGCCAAGGCTTAATTAGAGCGAGTTGGCCCCTGGTGCTGAGGATGGGTCCATGGCCTCCACCTCAGGTACTAAAAAATGACTCCTGTTGCAACAAAGCAAGGGCCCCAGATGGGCAGAGCATCGCCCCCTAGTGGGCTTGCTGGGAGGATCCCGGTCGGGGCACATGCAGGAGTCTGTCTCTGCCTCCCTTCCTCTCACTAAAATAAAATAATAAAATTAAAATTAAAAAAATAAAAATCTTTAAAAAATAGGAAAAGAAAGAAACTTGGAGCTATATTAAGAAAAGGAAGAGCATCAGAGTTGGAATAAGTGAAGGTAAAATAAAATAAAAACTTTTATTTTTCTTATTTTTTTATTATTTTTTTTGGTATTTATTGTCATTTTATTGTTCATATTTTTTAATAATAATTTTATTTTTTAATGGGGTGACATCAATAAATCAGGATACATATATTCAAAGATAACAAGTCCAGGTTATCTTGTTATTCAATTATGTTGCATACCCATCACCCAAAGTCAGATTGTCCTCTGTCACCTTCTATCTAGTTTTCTTTGTGCCTCTCCCCCTCCCCCTTTCCCTCACCCTTTCCCTCTCCCCCCTCCCCCCGTAACCACCACACTCTTATCAATGTCTCTTAGTCTCACTTTTATGTCCCACCTACGTATGGAATAATGCAGTTCCTGTTTTTTTCTGATTTACTTATTTCACTTCATATAATGTTATCAAGATCCCACCATTTTGCTATAATGATCCGATGTCATCATTTCTTATGGCTGAGTAGTATTCCATAGTGTATATGTGCCACATCTTCTTTATCCAGTCATCTATCAATGGGCTTTTTGGTTGTTTCCATGTCCTAGTCACTGTGAACAATGCCACAATGAACATGGGGCTGCATGTGTCTTTATGTATCAATGTTTCTGAGTTTTGGGGGTATATACCCAGTAGAAAGATTGCTGGGTCATACGGTAGTTCTATTTTCAGTTTTTTGAGGAACCACCATACTTTCTTCCATAATGGTTGTACTAATTTACATTCCCACCAACAGTGTATGAGGGCATTTTTCGTATTTTTAATTGATCTAACAGTCATTTGTTCAAAATAATAATAACAACAATGCATTCAACTATGCATATATATATGTATATATGTATGTATCTATATGCTTATGTATAAGTGAAATGAATGAAAGCAATGGTACAAGGGGCAGGTGGAAGGAATTAGGATTATCTTGTTATTGTGAGGTACTCATACTGTCTGTGAGCATGTTATTTACACAGTAATGCCTCGGTTTTTGATTACTTCAGTTATCGTTTTCAGATTTCGCTGAGTGTTTTCAGACAGATTATCAACAGAAACCGAGGTATCACTGTACTTTTCAATGTGGTTCCCCTACGTGTAATATACATTACAACTAATTTAACCTATTTTTACATAACACTATACTACTTCACAAGTGATCTAGCAAACATGCTCCTTCATGTTGACCCAAAGCATTACAGCAGCTTTGTTTATAATAGCTGGAACTTGGAAACAACCAAGGTGAATGAATAAATAGACTGTAGAAAATATAGACAATGGAATATTATTCAGAGCTAAAGAGAAATGACCTATTATGCCTAAAATCTTAAATGTATATTAATAAGTGAAAGAAGCCAATCTGAAAAGACTACATACTCTATGATTCCAACTATATAATAATTTGGAAAAGGAAAAGCTATGACAACGGTAAACCTATTGGTGGTTGCCATTGGTTGGGAAAAGGAAAGGGAGAGATGAATAGGTTGAGCATAGAACATTTTTAGGGCAGTGAAACTGTTCTCTGTGATACCATAATGATGAATATATGTAACCATACAGTTGTTCAAATCCACAGAATGTGAAACTCCAAGTGTGAACTCTGATGTAAACTATGGAGCAGGTGATTATGATGTGTCCATGTATGTACATCAACTGTAATGAGTGTATTACTCTGGTGGGGCATATTGAAAGTGGGGCTTAATGTGTACCTTCTCATTTTGATATTTAGTGCAAAAAAAGTTAAACCAGCCATTATTTCAAGAAATGAAAAATAATAATGGTTTTATTTCATTGAAAACTGACAGATGGCTGGCACTAAAATTAATTAAAGCAATGAAGTCAAAGCAGATGCAGGAAAGATTAGTCTTCAAAAAAAGAATGCTACTCAAGTTCAAACATTTCTCATTTTCATTTAGGAAGGATTTTACACTTGGGACAGAGACCCGTGATTTATTAGATTAAGTTTTCTTTCAACAGCACCCTGGTTACTCTAAGTATTCAAACACAACAGCTTCATTGTACAAACCACGCATCATACTTTATTTTTATTACTTTTAGGAGACTGTGATAGTATTGAATTTATAAAGAAAAGACTAATATCCTTGTTAACATTATTGTTGATCAAAGTACTTCCTTGCAAGAGAGTGAGTCTTTGCCAACCATGGTTATGGCTCCTCTAGATAAAGCCTTATAAAAAATTCAGAAGGAAACTGATGAGCTACAATTTTAATCCAGAAACAGGAAACATTGCATAGTATAATTAGGTGCTTTAAAGTCTCAGTAAAATTTGATTAACTTGAATACAAAGGTAGGTAAATTTAATCTGTGAAATATTTCCAGTCTCCTTCCCAGTTGCTGTTTTTCATGGACACCATACTTTTTGGTTCTCCTTCTGCTTATTTTAGAAAGAGAAATGTTCTACTTTTAAATGAATTTTTAAAAAAATGACAATATTACTCTCTAGGTTTAGAATTTTTATATTTTTTTACTCAATTATAAATCTATTTTCTTGTCAGATGTAATCATGGACATAAAAATATGCATAAGTACCAGAAGTTACAGGTACTGTGTACCCTTTGACAAAGTATGTTTTCTACCCTTGGTAATTATTAGCACTTGGCTACCATTTCTTAATGTCCTTAAAGCTGGAGCCTCAAGCATGCCAAAGTTAGATAAAAATTGTTACAGGTTAGGCTTTGCTGCTGTTTCTCACAATCCAATATGACAAAAACAATAAAGATGTATTAAATGGAGCTAGAATAAGGCTGATGGTCAGTGAAATAACCACATGAGATATTGTGGCTTAATATAGAGTTTCTCAATAGGTCATAATTATACTAATATTGATACTTATACTCTCTGGGGGATTTTAAAGAACCAAAGATAGTCAGAGCTCCTGAACCCATCAAACAGTCTCGTCAGTTTATTTCAGCATGTCACCCCGATGTCATCATTTTCTCTGTCTGCCATAATATGAAAATGATTGTAAAGCACTGACTGACTGTTTTAAAAATTAATCAAAGGAATTCTTGTTCAGTAATTACATTCTCAAGTTTTTATATGCTCCCACTGGTATTTATTAAATATTATAACTATTATTTTTAAACTAAATAGACTGTTAGTATATTTGTAACACAATAAATATTGGTATTAAAATCTAAAAAATTTTTACATCAGCTCAAAGAAAGATATTAGAAAGATATTATACATATTTTGCTATTCTTAGTTACTCTTAGGTGATTAGAGATATTTTTCATTTAATTATTTTCTTATATTAAATAAAATCTGTATCCACAAAAATAAAGAGTTCTAGAAATGCTAAATATATGGGCAAATATAAAATAATTTTCTTATGTAAAGTTCTTTAAAAATAACTGTTTAAAACAAGAATAATAGCACTATAGTATTGGGTTTCTAACAAATGTAGATTAAAACATATGACAACAGTAATACAAATGCCCAGAGGAGCAAAATGAAAATATACTATAATTGATTTTTCAAGTGTTGTTCCCCAAGAGGCACACTGGTGTGCCGCAAAAAAATTTTTTAAAACATGTAATACCTGACTATTTGGTCAGGGGCACTGACCTCTTTTTTCATTAGATTGTCAAATGACAACAGCCAACACACAATAGCTGCCCAGTGTAAATGAATCAAAATTATACCTATTGTTTTGTCAGAGCAGCAAATTATATACACTTTGGTGTGAAGCAGAGTTTTAGTAATTAGTTTATGTGCACCATGAGATGTAAAAGGTTGAAAATTGCTGTCCTATAAGATTCCTTTACTACTTTAAAGAAGACTATATTGGGTTCAAGATGTATACTCTAAGGCCATACAGCTGTCATTAAATAACAAAACAAAGAGTTACTGATAACAAAGCAGCAAAATAAAATTAATTAGAATCTATCAGTACTAAACTAATCCAAAAGAAAGCAGAAAAATGGGTAAAGGGAGGAAAATGGGTAAAGGGAAGAAAATGTAACAAATAGAAAACAAATTGTAAGATTATAGATTAAAACTAAACCAGATTCCGCTTTGGCCCACACAAAGGCCCCTGACTCTGCCCCTCTGTGCGATAACACGGGCGCGCACTGCCGAGGCACTCGGAGGAATCGCTCACTCCTTATCTGCGTGCACACACCAGGATATGAGGCCGGCCGCGGTTCCCTCTGAGTGAAACAGCCTCCAGCACGGAAAATCTCCACCCTTGGGATTAGTTCTCACTCCCTCCCGTGCGTGGCTTTCCCAGGGCGCTGGGGCTGCCCAGAGACTCTGCCCTCAGCCCACAGAAAGGCCTCTGACCCTGCCTCTCCGTGGGGCAACACGGGCACCCACTTCCGCGGCTTAGGAAGAAATCTCTCTTCCACTAACTGCGCACCGACCAGGAGACCGGAAAGGAGAGAGGGAGAGAGAAGAGAGAGACAGAAAGAGAAGGGGGGAGGAGCAGGAAGCATCAACTCCCATATGTGCCTTGACCAGTCAAGCCCAGGGTTTCGAACCAGCAACCTCAGCATTTCCAGGTCGACGCTTTGTCCACTGCGCCACCACAGGTATAAAAGAAAAGAAGTCGAGAGACAAGATGGCGCTGGAGTTGGCGAACGTACCAGCATCTACCTCCCAGAACCAATGTGGATTACAAACTAATTTTATGAACTATCAACTGGAAAAACCAACTTTGGACTAAACTAAAAGGACTCTTCAACCCAGGAACGCTGAAGAAGCCACCCAGAGACTGGTAAGAAAAGTGGAAACGCGGAGAGGGCTGCCCAGCTTCTCGGAGCGAACAGCAGCAGGGAGAGACTCGCGTGGCGGGAAGTGAGTTTAGCAGAGGGGAAAGGGCCCTGAGCCCCAGGAACAAAGCCCCAGCCTGCAGCCCCAGAGCCCAGAAGAAGCATAAGGACAGTATTTAGCTGGAAACAAGTCAGGATACTGTCTGTGAGAGAGTCTGATTTCTCAGACCCAGGATCCTTCTTAAAGGGACCACGCAGAACATCTCTCTCACAAACACTCACCCGGGGCTCCTGGAGACGGAGGGAGAGGGGAGAGAACCACAGTAACAGGAAGAGAGTGCAATCTAGGAGGCATAGGGAGAAACATTTTTGGGAGATAGCCACTCTAACCCCTGGGACGAGTCACTCCCCAAAGCTGAAGTGAATATTTCCCCCGGAAACAGCAATACCAGCAAAGGGAAGCAGGAGAGCAGCCAAACAAGCTCCCCCGCGGCATTCAGAACAGAGTCGCATAGAAGGAGGGAGCTTTCGGGTCTACGGTAGTGAGTCTTAGGGTCCGAGCTGCAACGCCCCCACCCACACGGCTGAGGGCGCACCGGAGAGCGGGTGGCAGCGGGAGACAAAAGCGCGGTTCTGCTGGCAGGGGCGGAAGCCGGCTGGCCACCAGTGGGCTCGGGTGTGAGCTCAATCTTGCCCGGCTAGGGAGAAGGGGGCGTGCAAAAGCGGCTAAGCTCAGCTGCAGGCAGCCTGTAATCCAGCCTCCGGGAGAAGGGCGGGAAACCCAGAAAGGGTAGAAACCAGCCCCAGAGCAAGGGCAGAGGGGCACATCCCTGCCCCGCCTGTGCAACCCAGGCTTGCGGTCTGACTTGGTAGCAGGCTCCTCCCACGGGGGTGGAGCCAAAAGCCCAGAAGAGGCGGAGTTCCGCTACGAAGCTGAGCTTGGGCACGCAGCCTTTCCTGGTGGTAGAGCCAAGGCTAGCAGCTGTTCCTTGAGTGGGATCATCCTGCAAAGGCAGGGCGAAAGCTCGGAAACAGGCGGAGACCCGCAGCTGAGCAAAGGTGCTCGCCAGTGCCCTCAGGACCGAGCATAACATCACACACGGGGGCGGGGCAAAGGCCAAGGCCACCAACCCTTGTGCACCCGAGCACGTGATCACAGCCACTCTCGTGAAGAGAAAATGCGGAGGCAGAGAAATACAACACAAATAAACCAAGAGAAATCCCCAGAAAAGGACCTAAGTGAATCAGATATAACCAAATTACCAGATGCAGAGTTTAAAATAACGATTGTTAGGATGCTCAAAGATATTAGAACCACCATAGATGGCCATTACGAAAACCTAAATAAAGAGATAACAAATATAAAAAAGGACATTGAAATAATAAAAAAGAATCAGACAGAAATGACAAATACAATATCTGAAATAAAGAATACAATGGAAGGAATTAAAAGCAGGATGGATGAAGCAGAGAATCGAATCAGTGAGTTAGAGGACACAATAAATAAAGGCATGGAAGCAGAGCAGAAAAAAGAAAAGAGACTCAAAAAGTCTGAGGAAACTCTAAGAGAGCTCTGTGACAACATGAAGAGAAATAACATCCGCATCATAGGGGTTCCTGAAGAAGAAGAGAAAGAACAAGGGATAGAGACTTTGTTCAAACATATTATAGCGGAAAACTTCCCCCAATTAAGGCAGGAAAATATTTCACATGTTCAGGAAGCACAGAGAACTCCATTAAGGAGAAATCCAAAGAAACCAACACCGAGACACATCATAATTAAATTACCAAAGCTAAATGATAAAGAGAAAATATTAAAAGCTGCTCGAGAAAAAAAGACAATCACCTACAAAGGAGCCCCCATAAGGATGACTTCTGACTTCTCAACAGAAACACTTGAGGCCAGAAGGGAGTGGCAAGAAATATTCAAAGTAATGCAGAACAAGAATCTACAACCAAGACTACTTTATCCAGCAAGGCTATCATTTAAAATTGAAGGAGAAATAAAAAGCTTTACAGACAAAAAAAAACTAAAGGATTTCACTACAACCAAACCAAGGCTGCAAGAAATGCTAAGGGACCTGTTGTAAACAGATCAAAGGAAAAAAAAGAATATAGCAAAAGAGAAAAACAGTTTTAAAGAAAAAAATGGCAATAAACAATTACATATCAGTAATAACCTTAAATGTTAATGGATTAAATGATCCTTTCAAGAGACATAGGGTAGCTGCGTGGATAAGAAAACAGGACCCATACATATGTTGTCTACAAGAGACACACCTTAAATCAAAAGATGCACACAGACTGAAGATAAAAGGATGGAAAAAAATATTTCATGCAAATGGAAATGAAAAAAAAGCTGGGGTAGCAATACTTATATCAGACAAAATGGACTTTAGAACAAAGACCATAGTTAGAGATAAAGAAGGTCACTACATAATGATAAAGGGATCAATACAAAAGGAAGATATAACCATTATAAATATCTACGCACCTAATATAGGAGCACCTAAATATATAAAGCAGACTTTGATAGACTTAAAGGGCGAGATCAACAGCAATACTATAATAGTAGGAGATTTCAATACCCCATTAACATCATTAGATAGGTCCTCAAGAAAGAAAATTAACAAAGAAACAGCAGACTTAAAGGACATATTAGATGAACTCGATTTAATAGATATCTTCAGAACCTTTCACCCTAAAAGAGCAGAATATACATTCTTTTCAAGCGCTCATGGGACATTCTCTAGAATAGACCACATGTTAGGGCACAAAAGCGGGCTCAACAAATTTAAGAAGATTGAAATCATATCGAACACTTTCTCTGATCACAATGGCATTAAACTAGAAATCAACCACAATAGAAAAATTGAAAAACATTCAAACACTTGGAAACTAAATAGCACGTTATTAAACAATGAATGGGTTAACATTGAGATCAAAGAAGAAATTAAAAAATTCCTAGAAACAAACGATAATGAGCATACATCAACTCAAAATTTATGGGACACAGCAAAAGCAGTCCTGAGAGGGAAGTTTATAGCATTACAAGCATACCTCAAGAAGCTAGAAAAAGCTCAAATTAACAACTTAACCCTGCATCTAAAAGAACTAGAAAAAGAACAGCAAGTAAAGCCCAGAGCTAGTAGAAGGAAGGAAATAATAAAGATCAGGGCAGAAATAAGTGACATAGAGGCTAAGGAAACAATACAGAGGATCAATGAAACCAGGAGCTGGTTCTTTGAAAAGGTAAACAAGATTGATGAACCTTTAACAAGACTCACCAAGAAAAAAAGAGAGAGGACTCAAATAAATAAAATTAGAAACGAGAGTGGAGAAATAACAACTGACACAACAGAAATACAAAATATTGTAAGAAAATACTGTGAAGAACTGTACGCCAAAAAACTAGACAACCTAGATGAAATGGACAAATTCCTTGAATCATATAATCTTCCAAAAATCAATCTGGAAGAATCAGAAAACCTAAACAGACCAATTACAACAAATGAGATTGAAACAGCTATCAAAAAACTCTCAAAAAAGAAAAGTCCTGGGCCTGACGGCTTCACAAGTGAATTCTACCAAATATTCAAAGAAGAACTAACTCCTATCCTTCTCAAGCTATTTCAAAAAATTCAAGAGGAAGGAAGACTTCCAAACTCCTTTTATGAAGCGAGCATAATTCTGATTCCAAAACCAGGCAAAGACAACACAAAAAAAGAAAATTATAGGCCAATATCCCTGATGAACTTAGATGCAAAAATCCTCAATAAAATATTAGCAAACCGGATCCAGCAATATATGGAAAAAATCATACACCATGATCAAGTAGGATTTATTCTTGGGAGGCAAGGCTGGTACAATATTCGCAAATCAATCAATGTGATTCATCACATAAACAAAAGAAAGGAGAAAAACCACATGATAATTTCAATAGATGCAGAAAAAGCATTTGATAAAGTCCAGCACCCATTCATGATCAAAACTCTCAGCAAAGTGGGAATACAGGGAACATACCTCAACATGATAAAGGCCATCTATGACAAAGCCACAGCCAACATAATACTCAATGGGCAAAAATTAAAAGCTATCCCCTTAAGATCAGGAACAAGGCAGGGTTGCCCCCTTTCACCACTCTTATTCAACATAGTTCTGGAAGTCCTCGCCACAGCAATCAGACAAGAAAAAGAAATAAAAGGCATCCAAATTGGAAAAGAAGAAGTAAAACTATCATTATTTGCAGATGACATGATATTGTATATAGAAAACCCTAAAGTTTCAGTCAAAAAACTACTAGACCTGATAAAAGAATTTGGCAAGGTGGCAGGATATAAAATCAATACTCAGAAATCAGAGGCATTTTTATACACTAATAATGAACTGTCAGAAAGAGAAATCAGGGAATCAATCCCCTTTACCATTGCAACCAAAAAAATAAAGTACCTAGGAATAAATCTAACCAAGGAGATTAAAGACTTGTACTCAGAAAATTATAAAACATTGATAAAAGAAATCAGGGAAGATATGAATAAGTGGAGGCATATACCGTGCTCATGGTTAGGAAGAATAAACATCATTAAAATGTCTATATTACCCAAAGCAATTTATAAATTCAATGCAATACCAATGAAAATACCAATGACTTACTTCAAAGACATAGAACACATATTCCAAAAATTTATATGGAACCAAAAAAGAACAAGAATAGCCTCAGCAATCCTGAAAAGGAAGAAAAAAGCAGGAGGTATCACACTTCCAGATATCAAGTTATATTATAAGGCCATTGTACTCAAAACAGCATGGTACTGGCATAAGAACAGGCACATAGATCAATGGAACAGAACAGAGAACTCAGAAATAAACCCACAGCTCTATGGACAACTGATATTTGACAAAGGAGGTAAGACAATACAATGGAGTAAAGACAGTCTCTTCAACAAATGGTGTTGGGAAAACTGGACAGCTACCTGCAAAAAAATGAAACTAGACCACCAACTTACACCACTCACAAAAATAAACTCAAAATGGATAAAAGACTTGAATGTAAGCCATGAAACCATAAGCATTTTAGAAGAAAACATAGGCAGTAAGCTCTCTGACATCTCTAGCAGCAATATTTGCTGATTTGTCTCCACAGGCAAGTGAAATAAAAGACAGGATAAACAAATGGGACTATATCAAACTAAAAAGCTTCTGCACAGCTAAAGACAATAAGAACAGAATAAAAAGACAAACTACACAATGGGAGAATATATTTGACATAGCGTCTGATAAGGGGTTAATAACCAAAATTTATAAAGAACTTGTAAAACTTAATACCAGGAAGACAAACAATCCAATCCAAAAATGGGCAAAAGAAATGAATAGACATTTCTCCAAAGAGGACACACAGATGGCCAATAGGCATATGAAAAAATGTTCAACATCATTAATGATTAGAGAAATGCAAATTAAAACCACAATGAGATATCACCTCACACCAGTCAGAATGGCGCTCATCAATAAAACAACACAGAATAAGTGCTGGCGAGGATGTGGAGAAAAGGGAACCCTCCTGCACTGCTGGTGGGAATGCAGACTGGTGCAGCCACTGTGGAAAACAGTATGGAGATACCGCAAGAAATTAAAAATCGAACTGCCTTTTGACCCAGCTATCCCACTTTTAGGAATATACCCCAAGAACACCATAGCACTGTTTGAAAAGAAGAAATGCACCCCCATGTTTATGGCAGCATTGTTCACAATAGCAAAGATTTGGAAACAGCCCAAGTGTCCATCAGAGGATGAGTGGATTAAAAAGCTTTGGTATATATATACTATGGATTACTACTCAGCCATAAGAAATGATGACATAGGATCTTTTACAACAACATGGATGGGCCTTGATAACATTATACTGAGTGAAAGAAGTAAATCAGAAAAAACTAAGAACTATATGTTTCCACACATAGGTGGGACATAAAGATGAGACGCAGAGACATGAACAACAGTGTTGGGGTTACAGGGTGGGGGGAGGAGAGGGAGGGGGTTGGGGGAGGGGAGGAGCACAAAGATCATGGCTTTTCAGCATTGGCCATATTCCCCCCTTAATCTATAGACAGACAGCAAATATTTACGTATGGTGTTCCCACTATAAAGACTGCTGTCTTAGGGACAAATGCTGACAAACTATTTCAGCAGTTCCTCCTTCTTCAAAGTCTTATATGTAAACATAGAGCTCCAAGTTTCATAGGACATACTCAAGCTCACTCCATGCTTCCTGGTGCTTTAGCACAAGGGAATGCCCCCCCCCCTTTTTTTTTTTTTTTTGTATTTTTTTTTGTATTTTTTCTTTTATTTTTTTATTTTTTGTATATTTCTGAGGATGGGGATGGGGAGGCAAGCAGACAGACTCCTGCATGCGCCTGACTGGGATCCACCTGGCATGCCTACCCGGGGGAATGCTCTGCCCATCTGGGATGTTGCTTTGTTACAACCGGAGTCATTCTAGCAACTGGGGCGGAGGCCATGGGGCCATCCTTAGTGCCCAGGGTGGATTTGCTCCGGTGGAGCCTTGGCTGTGGGCGGGAGGAGAGGGACCGGGAGGGGGGAGAGGGGGAGGGGTGGAGAGGTAGATGGGCGCTTCTCCTGTGTGCTCTGGCCGGGAATCGAACCCGGGAATCCTGCACACCAGGCCAATGACTCCGACGGGTCTACCATATCATGCTTTTTACTTAAAAAAAAAAAAAAATTTACATTTCTTTTGAAAGCTGATGAACAGGAGACACCAAATCTACCTTCTTTATTAGATCTAGCTAATAACACTGTTCTGTCTTTTTTCCAAATAGCTCCAGATATATGGAAAAGATTTATATAGGCGGATGGGGATCCTCAAACCCCTCAGCGAGATCTTCTGAGAATGGCTTTTAAGATACCTAGAGGCAGAAAAAGCCCAATAGAGATCAGGGGGAACTACCAGCTTTTAGGATACACCCTTAAAGGCTCCAGCACCCCAAAGGGGTCTCATAGGATGCCATCTGGGTCCTGCTTCAATAGTGGAAAGGAAGGTCATTGAGCTAAAGCCTGCCAGGCTTACACACCTCTGCTGTGAGGAAACAGGGACACTGGAAGGTGGGCTTCCCCCTCGCTCCTCTAAGGGAGGGTTCAGTCTCTTCCAGGCCTGCTCCAGCCACCTATGACCTAACCTTGCCCAGAATGCTGGGGTTTGCCACTGAAGGCTGAAGGTGCCCAGGGCCGTCGACCCCATCTACGACACTGTGGACGAGCCTAGGGTATTTCTTCCAAGAAGCAGGTAAACTGATCTCATTTGCACAAGGGCCACTTAACTATGTTTTGCCTGAATAGTCAGGTTCTTTATTCTTCCCTCAAAGATCTCTGTTGTGGGTGTTGATAGTCCTATTTTCTGCTGCTTTGCTTAATATATAGTGATTCCTTTATTCCTCCTACCTCAATGCCCCACTCATATTTCAGGCTGGGACCTACTCTTAATTTAGAGCTCTCTTTCCTCCTTTTGCCAACTTGTATTATGAATTTACCTTTGCCACCCAGCTTAGTGTATCCCAAGGTTCTCTTTACCAGGCCACAGTCACAGAGCTCCAGGGAAAAGCAACCTGGTCTCAACTCTCCAGGCAGAGGAGAACAGAAGCTCCATATCCACGCATGCTGCAAATGGCTTTTTCCAGTCTACCTAAATCATTACCAGCTAGAAGCAGCGGTCATTGGGACTTGGACATGAGCTGCAAAGTATAGAATGGTGACAACAATTCCAGTGCCATACGGACTTTTCCTGTGGGGAACTTTCCTGGACTCCTGCTCCCTGTGACAGCTCCTAACAGACTGAACTGTGGTTGGGTTGCATTTTTCAGGGATTTGGCATGGTGAGGGGGCCAACTTGGACTTGGGGAACATGTTAAGGACACTACTCATTTATGGATTCTTGCTGTATTGGCCAAGAGTTTGCTTAAAGGCATTTAATCACTGTAAAAAAAATAGAGGACTAGATGAAGAAGATGGGGCACACATACACCATGGTATATTATTCAGCTAGGAGAAATGGTGACATTGGATCACTTATAGTGGAATGGTGGAGTCTTGGTAGCATTGTGCGGAGTGAAATAAGCGAAACAGAAAAAAACAGGAACTGCAGGATTCCATACATTAGTGGGACATAAAAGCAAGACTGAGAGGCATGAACAGGAGTGTGGTGGCTAAGGGGGGTGGGGGGAGGGAAGGAGGGAGAGGGGGAGGGGAGGGGGAGGGGTACAGAGAGAACTGGATGGAGGGTGGCAGAGGACGATCTCTCTTTGGTTGATGGGTATGCAACATAACTAAATGACAAGATAACCTGGAAATGTTTTCTGTGAATGTATTACCCTGATTTATTGATGTCACCCCATTAAAATAAAAATTTATTTATATATAAAAAAAAATAAAATAAAAAAGAAAAGAAGTCAATAAAATTCATTTGTAACTAAAAAAAAAAAAAAAAAAAAAAACTAAACCATATCAATAATTATACTGTAAAAGGTCAAATCATCTCAATTAAAATATTGATTGTCTAATTGGACATTAAAAGAGTGATAACCATATTATGAGTTATATTATGTCTCCTCAAAAAAAAAAAAAATCGCTATATTGAAGTCCTAACATCAATATCTCAGAATGTGACCTTATTTGGAGAAAGGATCTTCATGGAAGTAGTCAAGTTAAAGACCAGGGTAGGCTATAATCCTAATCTGATTAGTGCCCCTTTTTTATGGAGAAAAATTAGAGACAGACAAGAGAGCTACACACAGAGAGGAAGGCAATACGCAGACACAGGGAGAACACCATGTGAAGACGGAGGACTGAGGTGATACATCCACAGCCAAGGAATGCCTGAGACCACTGGAAGTAGGGGAGTGGCACGGACAGTTCCTTCTCTGACACCAGAAGAGAGAACAGGGTTCTGTGACACCCTGAGTGAAGTCTTCCAGTCACCAGAACTTTGAAACAATAACTTTCTATAATTTTAACACTTTCTTCTAAATAAAAGATTAAACAAGTAGAGAGAAAATTACCAAAGATGTAGAAGACTTAAAAATATCATCAAACAACATGACCTAATTAATATTTATAGAACATGATAGCCATAAAGAGCACAATAATTGCTATTTTTAGTATATTAAAGATAGACCTTATTTTGAGCCACAAAAGAAGACTCAATAAATTTAAAATGACCCATGTCATGAAAGTATGTTCTCTGATCACAATGAAATTAAATTTGAAATCAATTACACAGATATCTGAAAAATCTCCAAATATTTGGAAATAAAACAACACAATTCTAAATAAGCCAAGTTAAAAAAATCAAATGAGAAATGAGAAAGTATTTTGAACTGAAAGAAAATAGAAACACAATCTGTCAAAATTTGTAGCATGCAGCTAAAGCAGTACTTAGACACATAAATGCCTATATTAGAGATGAAAGGAGATCTGAAATTAAGGACTTCAGCTTCTAACTTATGAAACACCTATAAAAAAATTAACGTCACTGTGTTAAAAATAATTAAAACTATATGGTCATCTCAGTAGAACCAGAAAAAGGAGCAAAGACCCTATGTGAGGTTCTGGCTGGGTGGCTCAGTAGATAGAGTGTCATCCTTGCACACTGAAGTCATGGGTTTGATCCCCAGTCAGAGCATATATGAGAAGCAACCACTGGGTGCACAACTAAATGGAAAATTTAAGTGGAACAATAAATTGAGGCTTCTCTCTCTCAAATCAATGGAAAAATAAAAAAAAAAAGACTGTTATGTGAGTAGAAGAAATGAAATAATAAACATCAATGTACATACCAATCACTCAATGAAATATAAACAGAAATCTAATATAGAACAATCAATGAAGCCGAAAACAGCTTTTTTGAGAATATCCGTGAAATTGATAAACCTATAACCAGGCTCACTTAGGGGGAGAAAATGGATTACCAATATCAAGACTGAGGAACAAAATAGGGCTCGAAATTCCATGATGTGAAAAGAATAATAAGAAAAGTATATGCACAACTTTTTTGTCAGTTAATTTGATAAGTCAGGTGAATGGAAAAATTTCTTGAGAGGTACAATCTATCAAACTCACTGGAGAAGTAATAGGTAATTTGAATAACAACATATCAAGTAAAGAAACTGAACTTGTAGTTTACAAAACTCCCACATAAAAAACTCTAGGCCTGCCTGACCTGTGGTGGTGCAGTGGATAAGGCGTTGACCTGGAACGCTGAGGTCACTGGTTCAAAACCCTGCACTTGTCTGGTCAAGGCACATATGGGAGTTGATGCTTCCTGCTCCTCTCTCTCTCTCTCTCTCTCTCTCTTTCTCTCTCTAACATGATTAAATAAATAAAAATTAAAAACAACAACAACAAAAAATCTAGGCCCAAGTAGTTTCACTAGTGAATTATATCAATCATTTAGGAATAAATAATACTGACTGCACAAACTCATTCGAAATGTTAAACTTAAGGAAATCTGGTATTATAACCAAATATATTAGCAGAAAATGAAGTAAAAAAACCCCCACTATTCTCATATTCTTAATAAAATTTTATCTAATCAGATAATAAATAAAAATGTTAATATACTATGAGTAAATGGGGTTAATTGCATAATCAGTGTGACATTAGAAATTAACAGTTCACGATATCAACAAAAATTTAAAAATTAAAACCATATGATCATCTCAATAGATGTAGTCAAAGCACTTGCCAAATTTTCACAACAAATCTTTTATTAAGTTGCCCCTTTTTATTTTTATATTTCAATTACATTTAATATTCTTTTTTTAGAAAATTAAATTTAATAGGGTGACATTGATCAATAAGTATACATATGTTTCAGTTAAATATTTCAGTATTTGAACTGTTGATTGTGTTGTGTTATAATAGTTTCAGGTGTACAGCATAATGGCTAGACATTTATATGATTTACAAAGTCTTCTCCCTGATGAATCTAGTACCCACTTGGCACCATCCATAATTACTATAATATTATTGATTATATTCCCTATGCTGTACCTTACATCCCCATAACTATTTTGTAACCACCAATTTGTCCTTAATTTCTTCACCTTTTTTCCCAGCCCCACAACCCCCTCCCATCTGGAAACCATCAGTTTGTTCTTTATATCCATGAGTCTGTTTCTGTTTTGTTTATTTTGTTCTTTAGATTCCACATATAAGTGAAATCATCTATCTTTTCATTCTCTGTCTGACTCACTTTACTTGGCATAATACCTTTTAGGTCAATCCATGCCATTGCAAATGATAAGGCTTCAATCTTTTTAATGGCTGAGTTATATTCCATTGTATATATGAACAACTTCTTCTTTATTCAATTGTATTATATATTGATGAGGAATTGGATTGCTTCCATATGTTGGCTATTGTAAATAACACTGCAATGAACAGAGGGATGCATATGTTCTTTTGAATTAATGTTTTGGGTTTCGTCAAATAAATACCCAAAAGTGGAGTTGTTGATTTATAAGGTAGTTATATTTTTAGTTTTTTGAAAAATTTCCATTCCCGGCCAGGGCACACAGGAGAAGCGCCCATTTGCTTCTCCACCCCTCCGCCGCACTTTCCTCTCTGTCTCTCTCTTCCCCTCCCGCAGCCGAGGCTCCATTGGAGCAAAGATGGCCCGGGCGCTGGAGATGGCTCTGTGGCCTCTGCCCCAGGCGCTAGAGTGGCTCTGGTCTCAACATGGCGACGCCCAGGATGGGCAGAGCATCGCCCCCTGGTGGGCAGAGCGTCGCCCCTGGTGGGCGTGCCGGGTGGATCCCGGTCGGGCGCATGCGGGAGTCTGTCTGACTGTCTCTCCTTGTTTCCAGCTTCAGAAAAATGAAAAAAAAAAAAAAAAAAAAATTTCCATACAATTTTCCATAATGACTGCACCAATTTGCAGTCCCACCAACAGCACATGAGGGTTCCCTTTACTCCACATCCTAGCCAACAGTTGTTTATTAATTGATTGATGATTGCCATTCTGACTAGTGTGAGGTGATACTACAATATGCTATTTTTTTTGTGTGTGTGTATTTTTCTGAAGTGAGAAGCGGGGAGGCAGAGAAACAGACTCCCACATGCACCCAACCGGAATCCACCCGGCAAGCCCACTAGGGGGTGATGCTCTGCCCATCTGGGGCATTGCTCCGTTGCAACCAGAGTAATTCTAGCACCTGAGGCAGAGGCCATGGAGCCATCCTCAGCGCCCGGGCCAACTTTGCTCCAATGGAGCCTTGGCTGCGGGAGGGGAAGAGAGAGATAGAGAGAAAGGAGAGGGGGAAGGGTAAAGAAGCAGATAGGCACTTCTCCTGTGTGCCCTTGGCTGAGAATCAAACCAGGACATACACACGCCAGTCCATCACTCTACCACTGAGCGAACCAGCCAGGGCCGCATTATGCTTTTAGGATGCATTTCTCTGATGAACATCTTTTCATTTGTCTACTGGTTATCTGTATGTCCTCTTTGGAGAAAATTCCTTTCAGGTACTCTGCCCATTTTTTAATTGGTTGGTTTGTTGGTGATAAGTTGTATTAGTTCTTTGTAAATTTTGGATATTAACCCCTTATTGGATGTATAATTGATAAATACCTTCTCCCATTCAGTACATTGTCTTTTCATTTTATTAATTGTTTCCTTTGCTGTGCAAAACCATTTTAGTTTGATGTAGTCATATTTATTTTTTACTTTGTTCACCTTAGTCAAGGAATTATATATATATATATATATAGAGAGAGAGAGAGAGAGAGAGAGAGTATATATATATATATATATATATATATATATAGAGAGAGAGAGAGAGAGAGAGAGAGAGAGAGATTACTGGGAACAATGGCAGAGAGTTTACTACCTATGTTTTCTTCCAGGAGTTTTATTGTTAGGATATCATATTTAACTCTTCAATTATTTTCAGTTTATTCTTGTATATGGCATAAGAAGGTGGTCTAATTTTAGTTTTTAGCATGTATCTGTTCAGTTTTCCCAACACCATTTATTGAATAGACTGTCTTTACTGCATTGTGTATTCTTTATATTCTTGCCTCCTTTGTCACACATTAATTGTCTTTATAGGCGTGGGTTATTTCTGGGCTATCTATTCTGTTCCATTGATCTATGTCTGTTTTTATGCCAGTACCATGCTGTTTTGATTACTATGACCTTGTAGTATATAGGTTGATTTTAGGTAGTGTGATACTTCCAAATTTATTCTTTTTTTCTCATGATTGCTGGTCCTATTCAGGGTCTTCTGTGGTTTCATATAAATTTTAGGATTATTTGTTCTGGTTGTGTGAAAAATGCCATTGGTATTTTAATAGATATTGTGTTGAATATATAGACTGCTTTTTGTAGTATAGACATTTTAACAATGTTAATTCTTCCTATCCGTGAGCACAATATATGCTCCCATTTATTTATATCTTCTTCAATTTTTTCTTCAATGTTTTATAATTTCCCCAGTACATGTCTTTTACCTCCTTGGTTAAATATATTTCTAGGTATGTTTTTGATGCAATTGTAAATGGATTGTTTCCTTAATTTTTTCTTCTGATAGTTGGTTATTGGTATATAAAAATGTAACCAGTTCTAAATATTAATTTGGTATTCTGCTACTTTACTGAATTTACTTATCAGTTAAATAGTATTTGGTGAACTCTTTAGGTTCTCTCTATATAGTATTATATTAAGTACAAATAACAGTTTTACACCTTTCTAATTTTTCTCTTGTCTAAGTGTTGTGGCTAGGTTACACCAATTTTTATAAAAGCTGTCAGCAAACTAGAAATACAAAGAAACTTCCTGAACTTGATATAAGGCAATTTATTTGTTTCCTATTGCTACTATAATAAATCCCACAAATTTAAACCACACAAATATATTATCTTATGGTTCTAGAAGCCAGTAGTTAGAAGTCAGTAGGTTAAAATGGGTTGTGAGAGCTATGTTTCTTCTGGAGTTTCCAGGGAAGAATCTATTTTCTTTCCTTTTCCAGCTTCTAGAGGCTTTCCATATTCCTTGGCTTGTGATGAATGGAGAAGTACATTGTGGTGTATCCATACTATGAAATAGGACATAACAATAAAAAGATAAACTACTAATACACACAAAAACATGGCTGAATCCTAAAATAGTAATTTTGCTAAGTGACTAAAACAGAACAAAATACATGCACTGTGATTTTATTTACTAAACAGTCTAGAAATTACCAACAAATCTATAATAATTGAAACCAAATTAGTGATTACCTGAGTATCACTTAGGTTAGGTGGGAGTGGGAGAGGGGGAAGTCTCTAGAGGGAGATATTACAAAGGGGAATTAGAACACTTTGGAAGAAATAGGTATGTTTATTATCTTGATTATGGTTATGATTTAATGGGTATATACATGTGAGAAAACCTTAAAATGTAGACTTAAAAATAAAAAAGATACTGTAGGTTGATTATATCTCAATAAAACTGTTTAAACCAAATTAACCAGAATTTTTAACAGTTTTGGCCTTTCATATTTCAAGAGTTAAAATTCATATTACAATGAATAGTAACAGTGTTATTTTATCTTGTATCTAGAATTTGGATACATATCCAAGATTTTTTTTTTTATCTCAAGGATCATGCTATCAGATGTTAACTATGGACTCACACCTGAAGATGAATCTGAAATTAACCAAAAAGAAGTTCAACTTGTGACACATAAGGAAGAGCTAAAGTCTTTGTGGTTATTTGAGAATTCTTAGATGTTAAAATCTCTCATATGTTTGAACACACTTACGTAGTGCTTTAAAACTCAATAAATCAAATAATTACCACAATCAGTGTAGTTAACATCTATCCATATACCTGGCACTAATATAATGTTATATTTAATTATATCTCAATAAAAATTTTTAATAAAAAAGAATAGATCTATTGCTGAGAAGGGGGAGAAGAAGAGTTAGTGAGAATAAAAAGGGAGAATTAATGGTGAAGTTTGGTTAGTTTATGAGCACAGAAAGGTAATATTTCAAATATTACACTGCAATAAAGATTCTTAACCTGTCATTTAAAATCTTCCAAGTTCCAGGAATGGGCTTAAAACATGAAAATGTTTCATGGACATGTGTTTCTCCTGAGAAGAAGGCCCATAGATATGATCAAAGTATTGAGAGGCTTTATAATTCAAAATATTAATGACTACTGTATGATATATCAAGAAAATATGGCAAGATCTAACAAGAACATTCCAACCTATTTGGTCTTATGTTCTTTATTAAGATAGTTTATGACCATCTGGCCGTTTTTATTAGCTTTATACCACATTTTGTGACAGTGAGTATCTTTCACAATGAAAAGTAGGCTCTTGCCAAATATTATTCAAGATTTTACTATTAAATTCTTATTTTGCTGCACACACACATAAAAAACTGAACCAAACCTATCTAACTGGTTCTTTTCTCATCACATGTACAGAGTTATTGCATTTAGAGTAGACAATCAATAGCTTAAACTATAATGTCAATATTTTTATTGCAAAGACCCTGTTGGGATAACATTCAGTAAATTAATGGAAGTCAGCAAATTTATTAAAGGTAGTCAAACAATTTACCTAAGTGAGCCACCTACATATGTTTCCTTATGTCCTTAAACATTTAACATTTTTCAAAATATTTTAAATGGTAAAAGGTATATAAACTCAGCCTTTAACAATCCTCATTTCTGTTTCTTCATTTGTCTTCTTTTACATTTTATCTCTCAACTATTACAGTAATCTGTAGCTATCATGATCATTTTTTTTTTCCAGTAAGAGGAGGGGAGATAAAGAGACAAACTCCCTCATACGCCCTGACAAGAATCCACCCAGCAACCCCTATCTAGGGCCAATGCTCTAATCAACCAAGCTATTTTTAGCACTTGAGGCTAATGCTGGTACCAATGAGCTATCTTTAGTGCTCAGGGCCGATGGTCAAACCAGTTGAGTTACTGGCTACAGAAGGGGAAGAGAGAGAGAAGGTGAAAAGAAAGGGGAAAAGAGAGGGAAGGGGAAGAGAGAGGGGAACAGAAGCAGATGGGAAGAGAGAGGGGAACAGAAGCAGATAGTTGCTTCTCATGTGTATGCTGATGACCAGGGATCAAACCTGGGATGTCCACCTGCCAGGTTAATGCTCTATCCACTGAGCCAACTGTTCAGGGCCAATCACTATCTTATTTTTTCTGACAAAAACATTGTAATGCATTGGTTAGTTAAATAATTTATCAAGAAAACAAAATATGTAAAATTAGAACTATTCTGGGAACTTCAAATCCCTTCAAATCACTCTTCTCCAATTAATTATATCAAGATGCTAGGAACCTAATACTCTATGCAGTGCTACTATTCATTTGTATATTTCCATCTATCCCTTCTATCCCAAGATTTCTAAGTCATGTCTTCAACATGAAATGAAAATTGATTAAAACCCAATTATAGCCTGACCAGGCAGTGGTGCAGTGGATGGAGCGTCGGACTGGGATGCCGAGGACCCAGGTTCGAGACCCCAAGGTCGCCAGCTTGAGCGCGGGCTCATCTGGTTTGAGCAAAACCTCACCAGCTTGAACCCAAGGTTGCTGGCTCAAGCAAGGGGTTACTCCGTCTGCTGAGGGCCCATGGTCAAGGCACATATGAGAAAGCAATCAATGAACAACTAAGGTGTTGCAATGTGCAATGAGAAACTAATGATTGATGCTTCTCATCTCTCCGTTCCTGTCTGTCTGTCCCTGTCTATCCTTCTTTCTGACTCTCTCTCTGTCTCTGTAAAAAACAAACAAACAAAAAACCCAATTTTAATAGTTCTGCTTTCAAATATTCAGTGTATTCCTCTCAATATTTTAAATTATCCTTTACTCATACTCTATCAATTCTGCAATTCTCATTCCAATTTTAACAATACTTTTATAATTTTTAAGTTAACTCTTTGACAACCAGAGCCCCCTTCCTCAGCTGTAGTTCTTTCTCAGCTATGCTGTCCTTTACTTTTGTTTAATACAAGAAACATGTTTGTCTCATTTGTTGTGTTCAACTGCAACTTCTCTATCCTGTCTCTTGCACCCTGATTACCAAGAAATGAGGTTCTACCAGCTGCAGTTTCATTTGGTGTAACATCAACATGTGCTTCTTTTCTATTTTTTATTTGGTTCAAAAACATACCAACACTGGGGACATAAGTTGCCAATTAAAGCATCTCAGAAGAGGGAAATGTGAAGATTACAGCAAAGCATATAAAATGTGTAAGAATGTGGCATGCATAAGGTATTTAATTAAATGGTGTTATGGTTAGATGTTGCTTACTATTCTGGTATTTACCGGTGTATAAACAGTCTGAGTGTACCCTAATTTTAATTTTATTGCTGTTTTGTTTATTCATTTTCTGTATTCTGAACAAAAAGGAGGACTTTTAAATTATGGTTATAACTAAAAAATTACTCCAGCATGTATCTAAATGTTTCTCTTTTTATTGACTTTTCCCAGAATATAATAAGCATTTTGGATATATTGTAGGTTCTTTTATAACTCAGAAGAAAATTTTTATAGCTCATAAAAATTTTTTATTAATCTTTTTCATTATTACTTACTCTGATTTGGTTTTCTTCTTGCCAAATTTATTACATACATATTAATTATATAATTATATAATTGCATATATGTTAATTCTTTATTTTTTTATGCCATGTTTTCATTGTCTCTATCATAATTTTTTCATCTTTGTTATTTGCCTCTGTATTCTGGAAAAGCTTTAGAAGTTTCTTTATACAGTGGTCCCTTGTCTGTCGCTGGGGTTAGGTTCCAGAACCCTCTGTGATAGGCGAAAATCCGCGAAGTAGTGACCTTATATTTATTTTATTATTTACATATATTTTAAAGATCTATAAACTTTTCCCACACTGTTATTAACCTTTTCCACACTCTTATAAACACTTCCTATGCTCTTAAACACTTTATACACTCTTAAACCTACATAATTTTAACATGTAAAATTCTATATGGGTACTCACCAGTGAATACTAATATGTTTTAATTAATATTTTTTATATTTTTATATTATTTTCAATTTTTTAAGCTATAAAATGCTTATTTTACCTCAAAAAATAATTAAAATAATAAATATATAAAAATATCTATATAATTGCAAAATCCCACAATATTGCTAAAAAGCTGCAATACAAAATTAGTTATATACAATTTAAAAATCCACAATACAGTGAGACCGCAAAAAGAGAACTGCGATATGGTGAGAGATGACTGTATAACTGACTTAATTCTATGAAATATTGTTTCTACTTCTTTGCCTCTGCAATGAATTTTAACTGTTATCTTTTTCTTAGTTCCTTGAAATCTTTACTTGGTTATCTCCCTTGCTACCTACTCCCTTGCTATTCTTTTAACTAATTGTGTTTTCTCCTTGTGAGTTTCTGCTCCTGTTTCAAAGAGCCCAAGACCTCTTTTTTTTTTTTTTTAAAGATTTTATTTATTCATTTTAGAGAGGAGAGAGACAGAGAGAGAGAAAGGGGGAGGAGAAGGAAGCATCAACTCCCATATGTGCCTAGACCAGGCAAGCCCAGGGTTTCGAACCGGCGACCTCAGCATTCCAGCTTGATGCTTTATCCACTGTGCCACCACAGGTCAGGCCCAAGACCTCTTATATTCTATTGAGAGTGTCTACTCATTTTCTAAACTTTAGAATGAATTCTATTTTAGGTTATTTTCAGAAATATTCTCTTCTTAAGAGTTTTCGATTGCTATTTCATTTCCCTTGCTCTGCACTATTTTTCCATTGGTGTCTCTTGTTTCTGTTTTTCTTTAGCTATTGTTGAATAAGGCCATATCTTTTCAGATTTTATATCTGTCAACAGACAAATCATGTGGATTGCCTTTGGTTCCATCTATACATTCTTGGATAATGGTTAAATCTCTCTTTCAAATCTATAGCTGGAGAGAAAGTGGATATAAATAGCTCCTGAGTCAATTCTCAGTTTCTTGCGAGGATATGCCTGGTTTAGCTATGTACCATGCAGGTGCTATAAATCTTACAAAAAATTTTCTGTTCACTTCTGAATGATAAACTGTATAAATTACTGCAATTCCCAGGACATGTTTTTTCTAGGAATGTCTGAAAGCCAGCAATTCTTACTATAGTGTTTTATTTGTGGAAACTACACCTCTATGTAATAACACTTCATTACTAGACTTTCAGTGTGCTAGTGTACTAGACTTTCTGAGATTTTCTTATTTTGCCTAGATAAACAAAGAATAAGAGTCAGGAGGCAAAAAAAAAGCACAACAACACCATTCTGTTTGTCCCAAAATGTAATAAATGCATGACAGAAGGACAGTAGCTTAATACTCTGCTTGCTTCTGGTATCAGTATCCAGTCCATGAACACACAGTGGGACAGGTACAAAGTATCATCTCTATTTATAAAGTGAAATCGGGGTGACTTCTAAGGTCACCTGTGAACTTTAGTAAGCTTTCTTTTATCTAATCATATCAATTCTACATACTAAATAATGACTTCTTCTAGAATCTGACTTTAGATCATCTATAAACTTTTGTTGTTCTTCAGATTCCACATATGACTGAAATTGTGTTACTTGTCTTTCTCTGACTGGTTTATTTCACTTAGCTTATCTATGAACTGTAGTGTTCAGTGTTTTTTTATGTGATATTTTCATAGATATTTCAGTAAGAAGTAAAGGAAAAGGCATTGGGAACTAACAGCCAAATGTCATTTAAATGAAAAGTCCAGGTGGAGATAATTTTGCTGTATTTATTCATTTTTTTCTTTCTTATTAAAAGTTACTTAGAATTAGTTCCATTTTTGGTTAGCCATTTCTTCAATTGTTTCCTTTTACATAGCCATCTCCTATAATTTGTTGATCTTGAAGTTCTCGGGTTTCTTTGGTGTCATTCTTATGTTGTTATCCTATGTTCATGCCAAGAGTTATATTGCAGAAGAAAGAATAAAAAAACAGAAATTTGATAACATCTGATCAGCCTGCTTTTGTAGTTTTGTATTTGAATGAATAGTTGTTTATTGTTGAAAAAAGATTGGGATCATAGCAATGGCATTTTGTACACCTACTCTGATCAGCTCTGTGCTAAGTGCCTGATGTATCATTTTCTACTTAGACATTTGAAAGCAACCATTAATGCAGATGAAACAAAATGAGTCTCAGAGAAGTCAAGTGAGCTGTTCAATGTTATACAACTTGTAAGTGGCCCACTAAAATTTCAGCCCAACTCAGATAGGTGTGACTACTGAGTCTCTGGCTTGGTCAGCATACCATAATGAACATTTAACATATGAAAGCAATCCACACATTTACATTCTGTATTATCATCTCTAAGCAAATTCTTAACCAGATACAATCAATGAATTGTGCTGATGACAACACTCTCAGACCTTTATTATTCCACTTTGTGCTGAAAGACAAAGTTTGGCAAAGCACATAGTTACAATACTTCTGAGAACTCTTTTTTCTCTCTCATAACACACCATAAACTGTTTACAAAATTAAAATACTTGAATCATCATTTCCTGCTTATTTTGTAGTAATCTATTACTTGAAAATGGTTGTTTTAATAACTGAAATCTATTATAAATAACTTTGGGAAAACAAGCTTTAGAATAGAAGGACTTTGAAAAAAAAGTGAGTTTTGGAGGCTATTCCTACCCTACCATCTGGAAATGTTAGGGATCCTACCCCTCAGTTATATAAGCCATTAATTAGTCAACTCTTGCTCCAAGAAGTTACTACCCAGGTGTGCTCTGTTAGCCATAAAGCATGCTGGCTAGGGATTGGGGTCAAGTTTGCTGGATAGAATTAGTATGAGTTGTGGGCAAAACATGGACTAAAGCTATAGCCCTAATGATTGAGAGGAGGAAACAGTGAGAAATAGACTCCACAGAAACTCAATGAGATAGAGGCTATTTATGAGCCAGATAGAGAGAATTTATGGGAGAAAAAGTGAGCTACAGAACTGAATCATACCAGGAATTCTTGAATATGAGACACAAGGAGAACAAGGATGGGGTCCAACTCCACAGAAATAAACAGGACAGTGTAAATGGACACAGAGTCAAGCCAGCTGGTTAATCAGACAGACAGTCATGTGTCCCACCACAAAATTAGAAAGGCAAAGAAACCCTGCAGAGTAGCTGGCCCAGCACAAGGGAAACTATGTCTCTTGCCTCTCACCCCCACTGTCGCTATCTCCATTATGCACACGTGTATACAGGCAAGCATGTTTTGTAGGAATGTGTCCTTTCACACTTTAGGGATGGGATACCAAGACAGAGAACTTTATGGTTTGCCATACACATCTGGATCGGGCACTGTTTTATAAAAAGGTTAGGTTGCTTAGAGCAATTTGTATGCTACACTCTAGAGAATTGCAAATCTCTATAAAATCATACGTAGATATTTCCCACTGAAACAATAGCTGAAAGAAGATTTTTGCCTATAAGTTTAACAAAGATTCAGAGTTTAATGAGTTAAAAGGGCAAACCATATTACAGAATTAATTTTAAAAGAATAAGAGAGATACTGATATATCCTGAGATCTATTATATGTAAGATGACCAATAATTACAAATACACAATATATGCTTTTTTTCTAAATTTTATTTATTTATTTATTTATTTTTTGTGTGAGAGAGAAAGGAAAAGAGAGAGGGACAGACACAGACAGAAAGGGAGAGAGATGAGAAACATCAACTCATAGTTGTGGCATGTTGGTTGTTCATAGATGCCTTGACCAGAGGGGAGCTCCAGCTGAGTCAGTGACCTCTTGCTCAAATCAGCAACCTTGAGTTCAAACCAGGGACGTTGGGGTCATGTCTATGATATGATCCCATGCTCAAGCTGGAGACCCCATGCTCAAGCCAGAGACCCCATGCTCAAACTGGTGAGCCCACACTCAAGCCAGATGAGCCCATGCTCAAGTCAGCAACCTCAGGGTTTCAAACCTGGGTCCTCAGTATACCAGGTCAATGCTCTATCCACTGTGCCACCACCTGCTCAGGCTCCATGCTATTTAATAGACACCTAGAGGCCCTGGCCGGTTGGCTCAGCGGTAGAGCGTCAGCCTAGCGTGCGGAGGACCCGGGTTCGATTCCCGGCCAGGGCACACAGGAGAAGCGCCCATTTGCTTCTCCACCCCTCCGCCACGCTTTCCCTCTCTGTCTCTCTCTTCCCCTCCCGCAGCCAAGGCTCCATTGGAGCAAAGATGGCCCAGGCGCTGGGGATGGCTCTGTGGCCTCTGCCCCAGGCGCTAGAGTGGCTCTGGTCGCAACATGGCGACGCCCAGGATGGGCAGAGCATTGCCCCCTGGTGGGCAGAGCGTCGCCCCTGGTGGGCGTGCCGGGTGGATCCCGGTCGGGTGCATGCGGGAGTCTGTCTGACTGTCTCTCCCTGTTTCCAGCTTCAGAAAAAAAAAAAGAAAAAAAAAAAATAGACACCTAGAACTTGGGCATAAATACCTATCAAAATACTGATAGCTCAGAGCTTTATATTTTGGTGTCAGTGATCAATTCCTTTCTAGGACAATTGATAATACTCATATCTACTGCTCCTTTTTTGCTTCTCACATTAGTCACAGAGATAATTCATCCTGGACCAGTCAGTTGTTTTTACTAGAGGTGATATATAAACCACACCTATTTCTGTCTCAAAGTTAAACGAAAAGGTTCAAATTTAAGGCATAAGAACAGCCTTCATCTATAGTGGTTCGTGTGCTTTAGCTCTGTCTTTATTTATTTCCTGTAACAGAATCTTCGCAGATAGAGGATTTCACTAAGCTCACTTTCTTCTGAGTCAATTTCTGGAAAATGTCTGCAACAAAATAACTTCTTAATGCTTCCTTGTAAGTATACTTAAGAACATTTCTAACTTTTTTTGATGGAAAGAGAATGAAGGTCAAGATCTATAGAAAAGACTCCTTTCCTCATTCCTAAAACATTTAATGACTACTTAATTTGATTAAAAATTCAGTGTATGCTTGATAATGAATTTTCCAAATCAATCTTGTGATTTTACTATTTAATGGATTCATGAACTCTGAATTAGCTGTAGGAATTAGATTATATAAAAATGTATCAACATTTCCCCTTAGTAGTTATTTGATAATAGCTATCAAAATTAAATTGTACATTTCTAGACACATGCAGCCCCATGTTTATTGCAGCATTGTTCACAGTGGCCAGGACATGGAAACAACCAAAAAGCCCGTCAATAGATGACTGGATAAAGAAGATGTGGCACATATACACTATGGAATACTACTCAGCCATAAGAAATGATGACATCGGATCATTTACAGCAAAATGGTGGGATCTTGATAACATGATACGAAGCGAAATAAGTAAATCAGAAAAAACCAGGAACTGCATTATTCCATACGTAGGTGGGACATAAAAGTGAGACTAAGAGACATTGATAAGAGTGTGGTGGTTACGGTGGGGGGGGGGGGGAGAGGGAGAGGGAAAGGGGGGAGGGGGAGGGGCACAAAGAAAACTAGATAGAAGGTGACAGAGGACAATCTGACTCTGGGTGATGGGTATGCAACATAATTGAACGACAAGATAACCTGGACTTGTTATCTTTGAATATATGTATCCTGATTTATTGATGTCGCCCCATTAAAAAAATAAAATTTAAAAAAAAATTGTACATTTCTAGTTCTATGAAGTTGTCTTTAGATATATATGTCCAAATCCTTAAATATATGCACACAAGCACATTTGCTGTGGCATGATTGGTATGTTGCAAACAGTTTAAATGCCCATAAATAGATATTTGGTATATTAGTTAAGCAACCTTGCAATAGAACACCATACAATTTTTTAAAAAATGAGATGGATTCTATGAGTCACTATAAAAGAATAACCAAATTATGGTAAAGAAAGGAAGGCACAGTTTATTGTGTCTAATACAGTCACATGTGTGTTTAGACAGCTGTCTTTGAAAATGTTTATATGTCCATAAAACTTTTCTAAGACATTAAAGTTTTAGTTCACAGTGCCTCCCTCTGGAGAGTATGATATAGATAGGAGGAGGGAAGAATACTTTTCAGTCTAAATATTTGCATAAAAATCATATATTTTTTTTTAAAAATTTAATTTTATTTTTTCATTTTAAGAGGAGAGAGAGTGAGAGCGAGAGAAAGAAAGGGGGGAGGAGCAGGAAGCATCAACTCCCATATGTACCTTGACCAGACAAGCCCAGGGTCCTGAACCGGCGACCTCAGCATTCTAGGTTGACGCTTTATCCACTGCACCACCACAGGTCAGGCATATATATATATTACTTTTGTAACAAAAATTTTAGTATATATTTTCTACCCTACTGACCAAAGAGTTTGATAAAAGTAAACATTTTTAACATCAAAACCCTAAAAAGAAAAAAGAGGCCTTTTTAATGGATGTAGTGCTCCGAGAAGGAAATAGTGACACCATTTCCCACATGACTGCTCTCCCAATCTTGATTCCATGCAGGATCCTCTCAAGGTTTAGGCATCCCCAAGGGGATGATTGTGATTAAAAGTGAAGACCATGTAAATGACACCTTTTGATCTCCACTTGTGTCTTCAGTTTCCTAGAGTGCTGTATGTAACACATTACTACCAGTGATGAGATTCAGCCAGTTCACACCAATGTGGCAGAACCGATACCTAACTTTTTGTTGATTTCAGTAAACTGGTTGTTAAAATGGCACTTGTAATCAGAGTCCTCTCTAAGGTGGGTGCCTGGGCAGCTGCCCAATGTGGACATCACAAGTTTACATTCCTTACTCTTTTTTTAATGTTTATCTACACAACAGCTTATTCTAAGCGGCCATAGTGATGTTCATTCTGTCCATAGGTGAAAAAGGTTGCTAGTGAGGATGACAATCAAGAAGCAATATGGAGTCTGACCAGGCAGTGGTGTAATGACCTGGGATGCAGAGGAACCAGGTTCAAAACCCTGAGATCGCTGGCTTGAGCACAGGTTCACCAGCTTGAGCGTGGGGGTCACTAGCTTGAGCGTGGGATCATAGACATGACCCCATGGTATCTGGCTTGAGCCCAAAGGTCACTAGCTTGAGCAAGGGGTCACTGGCTCAGTTGGAGCCCCCCCCCCAGGCATATATGAGAAAGCAATCAATGAACAACTAAGGTGTCACAACAAAGAATTGATGCTTTTCATCGCTCTCCTTTCCTGTCTGTCCCTCTCTCTGCTGGTGTCTCTCTCTTGCTAAAAAAAAAAAGAAAAAAGAAAAGCAATATGGAAATATCTGAAATAACAGTTTTATTGTTTTCTATCAGGTATTATTAACTCTTCCTTATAACATAATCTAGTTTCTTATACCTCTTTTATTGTTCTTATTTATGTATTAAATGCATAAAACAATAAACTACCTTTTGGTATATCAGTGTTTTCTTTAATACTTAAAACAGTCAGTAGGGCAGAGAACTGGTTGTTCAATTATTACTACATTTACTAATTACTACACCACTAATTACTACAAACTGGGCGGCTTAATACAACAGAAATTTATGCTCTCAGAGTTCTGGACATTAGAAATTTAAAATTAAGGTGCTGGAAAGGCCATGCTCTCTCTGGTGGCTTTAGGGAGGATCTTGCGTTGCCTCTTCCTGGTGTCTAGAAATCGCCTTTGCTGGCTTGGGCTGCATCATTCTGATTTCTGCCTCAGTCCCTGCATGGTTTCTCCTCCATATCTGTCACTGGTTTCTTCTCTTCTTACAATACTCAGATGGGATCAGGACTCACCCTAATCCAGGATGACTTCATCTTAACTTGATGACATCTATAAAAACCTTACGTCCAAATAAGATCACTTTCATAGGTACTAAGGGGTAGGGCTTCAACATATCTTTTTTTGTGGGATACAATTTAATCCATAACAACATGGTTTCTTTTTTTTTAGATCCTTCCTTTTAAATTACTTATATATTTCACATTATGTATCCTAAGGAATAATATAGGAATCAGTGTAGCAGACAAATTAGCCATTGATCCAACAGCAATCTCAATTTCTAACAGGGGCAAAACCTCCAAAGCCTCCTACAGTGCTCCACCCTCTTCACAAGTCTCAGGATGGAGCTGTATCAGAAATGAAGGCTTATCTTCCCTTGGGATAATACATTTTTTAAAAAAAATTTAGGGATACCTCAGATATTCTGCAGGCTCAGTTTTATCTGAAGAATAAAAGACTTAATTAGCCTTGGTTCAACTACTTTATATAATTTAGAATAATAGTCAAGTGTTAAAACATTGTTAGGGCTCAAACATGCAATACAGAACAAATGACCCCTGATGTAGTGTATATTCAAATATCTGAAAGTAAACATGAAGAGTAGAACTCAACTAACAAGGAAAAACAGCCATAACATGATACATCAGAAATTTCATAATATATATAAGACAAATTCTGACTTTTGCTTTTATTTAGCTCTTTAAGAAGGGACGATCACAAAGCATCAGTGACACATATCCTGTGCAACCCATAAGTAGCCCTATGTGAGTCTACAGTATGAGTCTACAGTATGAAAATCCTTCCGCTCTTTGACCGTGAGAAATCGCTTTGGCTGTTCACCCCTATGAGTATAATGGGACTCCAGGACTATGGACACCAACCAACTGGAGCACCCCTTTCGCTGCAAATGCATGGTAAAGCTGGATAACACTTTTTTTTTTTAAGTTTTCAATTTGGGCATACCTCAGAGACTCTGTGGGGTCAGTTCCAACCCACCACAATAAAGTAAATATTACAATAAAGACAGTGGTAATCATTTTGTGGGTGGAGGGTTTTGCCTTCAATTTGTAAAAAATACAACATCGGTGAAGCTCAATAAAGCAGAAGTGCAATAAAATGAGGTATGTCAAAAAGCTGAGTGCAAAAGAAAATAAAAATCCCAGGTGTCAGAAATCCAGAGAACATTTAAAGCTAGAATGATAAGCACCTGAGTGGTCCAAAGAACTCTTTGACCTGTGATTTAACAGCTAGGGCTTAGTGATTTGTGATTTTATTTTTTTATTATTGTTTTTTAATGGATTATGCATCCACATGGTTAAAGAAAAACTAATAAAAAATTTTACTTTCACCCTCTTCTCATTCATCACTTTCCCTTCTTCCTATGGGTAACATGTTATGTTTATTATAATCCACCCAGTGTTTTCTAGAAAATAATATGCACACATTAACGTACATTTGTTTCTTCCTTACATGCAAAAGATAGCCTGCCTTCTGTATGCAATCTTATGTGATCTATTTTTTCTTAGGCCACATTGTATCTTGAAGCTATTTCTACATCAGAACACGGAAACTTTCTTTGTTTTTTAAAGCACTGCATAATATTCCTTTGTGTGGAAAGCTATCGTTTATTGATGTACACAGGTTGCTGAAATCATCATATATATTTGTAAATATACCCACAGGGTTAACTTCTATGGAATCCTTGGGTCATAGAGTAAATTAGTATTATTTTGAGACTTACTGCCCTCCATAGAGTTTGTACCGTATGACAGTGCGAGCGGCACTCTAAGGGGTGTGTCTTCCTCTGCAGATAGACGCACAAGGCCCTTGTCAAATTTCTGGATTTCTTCCAGTCTTATAGATGTGAAATGGCATCTCACATCTGCATTTATTTTATTATGTGTAGCAATGAGTATGTTTTCATACATTTAAGGATCCCTTATAATTCTTTTTCTCTGAACTCTTTCTGTACTTTGCCCATTTTTCTACTGGGATTTTGATGTCTTTTGTTATTGGGCTTTTCATTTACTGGGATTTTGTTATTGATGTCATGGAACAGGTTATATATGAAAAAATTATCTAGGAACTGGTGTTTTCATATTCCATAAAATACAGAAAATACAATTTTTTTTTTTTTTAGTGAGAGAGACAGAGACAAAGAGAGAGGAAGAGAGAGGGACAGACAGACAGGAAGGGAGAGAGATGAGAAGCATCAATGATTTGTTGCAGCACTTTAGTTGTTCGTTGGTTGCTTTCTCCTATGTGCCTTGTAGACCTGGGGTTAACGCTGAGCCAATGACCTATTGCTCAAGCCAATGACCATGGAATCATGTCTATGATCCCATGTTCAAGCCAGCAACATTTGAACCATGATCTTCTGCATCTCAGGCCGATGCTCTATCAACTGCATGTACCACTGCCTGGTCAGGCTATTTTTATTTTTCAATAACAGTTTGCCTTCAACACCACTTTAAATTGGTTTCAAGTGTACAGCATAGTGGCAGAATAATCACACATTTCAGTAAGTGTCCCCCCTGATACTTCTAGTGCTCACCTGGCACCATATATATAATAGTTATTACAATATCATTGAATATATTTCCTACGCTGTACTTTATATCCCCATGACTATTGTATACCTACCAATTTGACTTCTTAGTCCCTTCACCTTTTTCATCCAGACCCCCAATATCCTTCTCCTCTGGCAACCACCAGGCTGGAGAAAACTCCAAACTGATTTCATTAATGGTCACACCATCTGCATTCCCACCAACAGTATATACCTTGCCAACCCTTGTTATTTATGGATTTACTGATGATAGCCATTCCGACAGGTATAAGGTCATAGCTCATTGTGTTTGTTTGTTTTTTCTCATTGTGGTTTTAATTTGCATTCTCTGATGTTTAGTAACGTTGAGCATCTTTTTCTATATCTATTGGCCATCTAAATGTCCTCTTTGGAGAAGTGTCTGTAGTGTCTATTCAGGTCGTCTGCCTATTTTTTAATTGGAGTAGCTATTTATTTTTTGGTGTTGATTACTATGAGTTCTCTTTTAAAGCCTGTGCTCTGAAAAGCTTGACCAACAAAAACAAATAGATCACACACACACAAAAAAAGATTCATAAAAATCTATCCACTATGTCAGAAAGAGACAGGAATTTCTGGGTATTTATTTTCTTTTCCTTTTCTTAAGTGAGAAGCAGGGATGCAGAGAGACAGACTACTGCATGCACCCTGACCAGGGACCCACCAGCAAGTCCCTTATGGGGGTGGGGGGAAGCTCTACCCATCTGGGGTGTTGCTCCGTTGCTCAGAAACTGAACTATTTTAATGCCTGAGGCAAGGCCATGAAGCCATCCTCAGCACCTGGGGCCCACTTGCTCCAACTGAGCCATGGCTGCAGGAGGAAAAGAGAGAGAGAGAGAAGGGAGAGGGAGAAGGGTGGAGAAGCAGATGGTCACTTCTCCTCTGTGTCTGACTAAGAATTGAACCTGGGACATCCACACACTGGGCTGACACTCTACCACTAGAAAACCGGCCAGGGCTGGGTATTTATGAAAAGCCTCTTTCTGGTTGGATTCTTGTTTTCCTGTGAGAAATTTCTGAGTCCATATTTATAGTACCTACTTGGCATGGAGATTCTCAAAGTTTAGGGAGTAACAAAAAAACTGGTCTAGAGTCAGTAAAACTCTGGAATGCACTTAAGATATAGCCCATAGTCCATAATAAGCATCCTGATGGCAGGGTCTATCAGAATTCTTAGAATACAGAGAAGAGCATGAACTAATGAATAGATAGATTACCACTATATAAAATGTAGTTTCAGAGCAGTGATTCATAGACCTTTCCCAGGTATTTCATTGTAGGTATTATAACATTGTGTATATATAATTATAGCATTGTAGGGATTATATCCTCTCTCCCACAATACAATCCAGGGCAAGAATCCTAAGACTAGCAGATAGGCAAGCCCACTAATTAGTAACCTTCTATTTTGGAGCAAATAAGGAAGTTTAATTCAACTAAAGAAAATAAAAGTATTTTTAATGGGCTATAATCCTGAGAATTTTGAATTAAATGTTTGGGGATTTGCTTTGCAGTTTTGACACAGGAACAAATTGTTAATTGCAAGCCTACAATTTCCTATTCTATAAAACAGAGCAAATCTATGTAAAAATAAAAAACATTGTTCTTTTAACATTATTTTTAATTTAACTTAATTTAAATATGAAATAGTGCAAACATCCAAACTATTATATAAAGTCATAAAATAGAAATCAATATACCCTCATGAATTATAACATATGTTAACATGTTGTTTTAACAATCAGGATAGGCTGGTTATGCCATAAAACAAAACCGAGACATCAGTGGCTATAAATAACAAAGCTTTATTTCTATCTCATACTTCTTATCACCAGGAGTCAGCAGGGAGGTTCTGCTCATGAAAGTCACTCAAGATCTCAGGTTGAGTGACATCACAGAAATGGCGCCATGAGCAGCGCGTCCGACAGATCTCCCCAAAATCTCAACAAATTTATCAACTAGAAACAGAGAAATTTATCCTCGGAGCATTCCAGAGTTCCACACAAACTGAAAGCAAAAGGACTGTTGCTGAGGAGAGAGTACACCTGTGGTGAGTCAACCCACACGTGCAGCTGCCGGCCCACACTTGGGGATGGCAGCCTGGGCGCTGGCGGCCGCCCCAGCATACCCTGAGAAACCGCGCGCACGCCCCGTACCTCGGTCCCCGGCCACTGGCATGCGGAGAAACCCCGCGTGCGCACTGGCGTGCTGAGAAACCGCGCGTGCGCCCCGTGCCACGGTCCCTGTCCACTGGCGTGCTGAGAAACCACGCTCCCGCCCCGTGCCGCGGTCCCCGGACAGCAGCGTGCGGAGAAACCCCGCGCGCCCTGTGCCGCGGTCCCCAGCCACTGGTGTGCCAAGAAACCGCGCGCGCCCCCCCCCCAGCCGCTGTCCGGGAGGGGCGCCAAGGCTGTCCTTCCTAGTCAGGAGATTCTCTCCATGGGCGGGGCACCTCACCCAGCCATTCAAGCTAACAATCAAGCGCTGGGGGGAGGGGCACGCAGACAGCCTGAAATACTTTCTGGAGCACAGCTGCGGATCCAATCACTGAAATTAGCTTAACCCACGAAATCTACGCACCCACAGGGCTCTAATTGATAAGATCTCTCCCAGTTCAGCGATCCAAGACAAGAGGCGTGATATTTTTCAGTGCCTTTCGCTAAAGGGGCGGGGGCAACTTCTGATAGACAGAGCCTCCATATTCAGGGATATACCTAACAAGAGGGACTTGGCAGATATTAAGATCCATAAAGCAAACAGCGACTAGTGCTTCTTCTTCCCAGCCAAAACAGGCTACCAACTGTGGAAAGCCTGGGTTGAGTGGTCCAACTGAATGATAGGCGCTGAACAGTCACCTTGACAACAATTGACTCCCAGCCCCACCTGATTACGCTGGAGGCTCTGACTGCCAGGGCCTTACCCAGAGCCTTGCGCTGAGTGAGGATAGAGTGGGGATTTCCCAGCTCTTTGAGCCTCTTACTCCCCAGACAGAAGCAGTGGCAGCCTCATAGCTGGATCACCAGGCTGCTAATTCAGGAAGGGGAGACTAGGAAAGAGACTCCAGGAAAGCAAACTCTCTCATTGTTGGACTTTGAAAATGCCAACAAGCCTTGACTACCAGCGAGACTAAAGCCAATTATATGACATTGCCATAGAATACCATCAACTGCAAATTCCTACCTAAGAGTGACACAGGGGCAGAACCTGGGGTACAGAGTCACCGACCAGGAAGAGGGGGAGAAAAAAAAAAGGAAGAAGTTAACCTCTCAAAACCAAGAAAAATCCACAGACTTTATAACTTGTTCCACTAATTCTTTGTTGTTGTTGTTTCTTTCTTCTATCTTATTGCCTTTATTATTATTTCTATTTCTTCCGCCTCGGTCCTTTTACTCTCTGCCCATCTTATGCTACCCTTTTCTTGAACTACACTACCCATCAGTGTTACATTTTATTTCTTTTCTTCATCCTAACTCTCCTTTAGGGTTACACTCCAAAACCCTTAACTCTCACTCTCTCCCCTTTTGTTTTTTTTTTTTCCTTTCCTTTTTTTCTTCCTTCGTTTCTCTCTTACTCTTATTTTTTCCTTTCTATTCATTTCTTCTTTTCTCCTTTTTTCCTCCCATTTAAGCCTCAATCACAAACAAATTATTTAATTTGGGACTCAAGTTTTTGTGGGGTTTTTTTTGTTGTTGTTGTTCTTTTTTTTTCTTCTTCTGCTTTTGTTCTTGGTTTTCCTCTATTTGTTTGTTTTTGTGGCATTTTGGTCACTTTTTACATTGCTTTTTAACTCACTAGCATTCCTCCCAACCCAAAGTCTCCATTGTATTTAGTCTTCGCTCCACTTAATACAACAGATTTTTACTTATTATTTTTATTTTTATATTTTTCTTTTTTAATTATTGTTTTTTCTCTCCTTTTTTCTGTTTCCCTCTCATCCCTCTCATTATATCTCTTAGTCGACCATCACTTACAAGCAAATCATTTTATGCTTGTCTAAGATTTTCTCCCCCTTTTTTTTTTTTTTTGTATTTAGTAGGTCCCTACTCCCTTTTTTGCCCCTTGAACTCTTCACCCCAAATTAGGCCCTCCATTATAGGCAGTTTTTGTTCCATTTAGCATAATATAATTCACAGGTCACCACGATATTTCCCTAAGGAGGTGAGAGGAGGGGAAGAGAAGAAAGAAAAAAGGGGGAAATAATAAATTATTACTTTTTTTTGTGGAGTGTTTTCCTTTTTTTTTTTTTCCTTTTTATTTTTTATTAATTCCAATTAACACTATCATGAAGACCACCTTCAGATGCCAATAAGAAAAAGGAAATCGAACATTATGGATACAAAAGACAGAGAGGTAACACAAATAGATGTGGAAAAATCTATGGAGAAAAGATTTAACATAGTGGAAGCCTTGGAGCCAAATGACAGAGAATTTAAAATAGAAATCTTAAAAATACTCAGAGATATACAAGAAAACACAGAAAGGCAATTTAGGGAAATCAGAAAACAACTCAACGATCACAAAGAATATATTACCAAGGAAATTGAAACTATAAAAACAAATCAAACAGAAATGAAAAACTCAATTCAAGAGCTGAAAAATGAGGTAACAAGCTTAGCTAATAGAACAGCCCAGATAGAAGACAGGATCAGTGAAATAGAAGACAAGCAACTTGAGGCACAACAGAGAGAAGAAGAAAGAGACTCAAAAATAATAAAAAACGAGAAAGCCCTACAGGAATTGTCTGACTCCATCAGAAAGAATAACATAAGAATAATAGATATATCAGAGGGAGAAGAGAAAGAAAATGGAATGGAGAATATACTAAAACAAATAATAGATGAGAACTTCCCAAGCCTGTGGAAAGAATTAAAGCCTCAAATTCAAGAAGCAAAGAGAACACCAAGTTTTCTTAACCACAACAAACCCACTCCAAGGCACATCATAATAAAGATGACACAAACCAATGACAAAGAAAAAATTCTCAAGGCAGCCAGGGAAAAGAAGAATACAACATATAAAGGAAGGCCTATTAGATTATCATCAGATTTCTCAGCAGAAACTCTACAAGCTAGAAGAGAGTGGACCCCAATATTTAAAGCCCTGAAAGAGAGGAACTTTCAGCCAAGAATACTATACCCATCAAAGCTATCCTTCAAGTACGAAGGAGATATAAAAATATTCACAAATACAGAAAAGATGAGAGAATTTATCATCAGAAAGCCCCCACTCCAGGAAATACTAAAGGGGGTTTTCCAACCAGATTCAAAGAACAAAAGAAAACATAACCACAAGTAACAGCTCCACCAAGAAAACAATAAAACCAAACTTAAACTGTGACAACAAAAGAAAAAAAAAAGGGGGGGAGAAAGGATGAAGATTAACAGTAGCAAAGGACGATGAAGCGCAGAAATACTCACAAGAAAGGGTACTACAATGAATATGGTAGGTACCCTTTTCATTACTTAATGGTAACCACCCTTGAAAAAACCACCACAAAAACACTTGACTTAAAAATGGTAGCAACAGAGGAAAGAAGTATGGAATACAAACAAACAAAAACAAACGATAGAAAAACAAAAGAAAAGAATCAAACAAGATACAAAACTAACAGAAAGCAATTTATAAAATGGCGGTAGGGAACCCACAAGTGTCAATAATTACACTAAATGTAAATGGATTAAACTTACCAATAAAAAGACACAGAGTAGCAGAATGGATTAAAAAAGAAAATCCAACTATATGCTGCCTACAAGAAACTCATCTAAGCAACAAGGATAAAAACAAATTCAAAGTGAAAGGCTGGAAAACAATACTCCAAGCAAACAACACCCAAAAAAAAGCAAGTGTAGCAATACTCATATCTAATAATGCTGACTACAAGACAGAAAAAGTACTCAGAGACAAAAATGGCCATTTCATAATGATTAAGGGGACACTGAATCAAGAAGACATAACAATCCTTAATATATATGCACCAAACCAAGGAGCACCAAAATATATAAGACAGCTACTTATTGACCTTAAACAAAAACTGACAAAAATACAATCATACTTGGAGACCTCAATACACCGCTGACGGCTCTAGATCGGTCATCCAAACAGAGAATCTATAAAGATATAGTGGCCTTAAATGAAATACTAGAACAACTGGATATGATAGACATCTACAGGACACTTCATCCCAAAGCGACAGAGTATACATTTTTCTCTAGTGTACATGTAACATTCTCAAGAATTGACCATATGTTGCGCCACAAAGACAATATCAGCAAATTTAAAAAAATTGAAATTGTGCCAAGCATATTCTCTGATTATAAAGCCTTGAAACTAGAATTCAACTGTAAAAAAAAGGGGGAAAAACCCACAAAATTGTGGAAACTAAACAACATACTTCTAAAAAATGAATGGGTCAAAGAAGAAATAAGCGCAAAGATCAAAAGATATATACAGACAAATGAAAATGAAAATACGACATATCAGAATCTCTGGGATGCAGCAAAAGCAGTAATAAGAGGAAAGTTCATATCACTTCAGGCCTATATGAACAAGCAAGAGAGAGCCGAAGTAAACCACTTAACTTCACACCTTAAGGAACTAGAAAAAGAAGAACAAAGACAACCCAAAACCAGCCGAAGAAAGGAGATAATAAAAATCAGAGCAGAAATAAACGAAATAGAGAACAGAAAAACTATAGAAAAAAATCCATAAAACAAGGAGCTGGTTCTTTGAAAAGATCAACAAAATTGACAAACCCTTGGCAAGACTCACCAAGGAAAAAAGACACAGGACTCAAATAAATAAAATCCAAAATGAAAGAGGAGAAATCACCACAGACACTGTAGATATACAAAGAATTACTGTAGAATATTATGAAAAACTTTATGCCACTAAATTCAACAACCTAGAAGAAATGGATAAATTCCTAGAACAATACAACCTTCCTAGACTGAGTCAAGAAGAAGCAGAAAGCCTAAACAGACCTATTAGTAGAGAAGAAATAGAAAAAACCATTAAAAACCTCCCCAAAAATAAAAGTCCAGGCCCAGACGGCTATACCAGCGAATTTTATCAAACATTCAAAGAAGACTTGGTTCCTTTTCTACTGAAAGTCTTCCAAAAAATTGAAGAAGAAGCAATACTTCCAAACACATTTTATGAGGCCAACATAACCCTCATACCAAAACCAGGCAAGGATGGCACAAAAAAAAGAAAACTACAAACCAATATCTCTAATGAATACAGATGCTAAAATACTAAACAAAATACTAGCAAATTGAATACAACAACATGTTAAAAAAAATAATACATCATGATCAAGTGTGATTCATCCCAGAATCTCAAGGATGGTTCAACATACGTAAAACGGTTTACGTAATACACCATATCAACAAAACAAAGAACAAAAACCACATGATCTTATCAATAGATGCAGAAAAGGCTTTCGATAAAATACAACACAATTTTATGTTTAAGACTCTCAACAAAATGGGTATAGAAGGAAAATATCTCAACATGATAAAGGCCATATATGATAAACCATCAGCCAACATCATATTAAATGGCGTAAAACTGAGGACTTTCCACCTTAAATCAGGAACACGACAGGGTTGTCCACTCTCTCCACTCTTATTTAACGTGGTGCTAGAAGTTCTGGCCAGAGCAATCAGACAAGACAAAGAAATAAAAGGCATCCATATCGGAAAAGAAGAAGTAAAGGTATCACTTTTTGCTGATGATATGATCCTATACATCGAAAACCCAAAGGACTCCACAAAAAGATTACTAGAAACAATAAGCCAATACAGTAAGGTCACAGGATACAAAATTAACATACTGAAATCCATAGCCTTTCTATATGCCAACAATGAAATATTAGAAAATGAACTCAAAAAAATAATCCCCTTCACGATTGCAACAAAAAAAATAAAATACCTAGGAATAAACATAACAAAGAATGTAAAGGACCTATATAAAGAAAACTACAAGGCATTGCTAAGAGAAATAGAAAAAGACACAATGAGATGGAAAAATATTCCTTGTTCTTGGATAGGAAGAATAAATATAATTAAAATGGCCATATTACCCAAAGTAATATATAAATTTAATGCAATTCCCATCAAAATTCCTATGACATTTTTTAAAGAAATGGAACAAAAAATTATCAGATTTATATGGAACTATAAAAAACCCCGAATAGCCAAAGCAATCCTAAGGAAAAAGAATTTAGCTGGGGGCATTACAATACCTGACTTTAAACTACATTATAGGGCCACAATAATCAAAACTGCATGGTATTGGCAGAAAAATAGACACTCAGGCCAATGGAACAGAATAGAAAGCCCAGAAATAAAACCACATATATATGGTCAAATAATCTTTGATAAAGGGGCCAACAACACAAAATGGAGAAAAGAAAGCCTCTTCAACAAATGGTGTTGGGAAAACTGGAAAGCCACATGCAAAAGAATGAAACTCGACTACAGCCTGTCCCCTTGTACTAAAATTAATTCAAAATGGATCAAAGACCTAAATATAAGATCTGAAACAATAAAGTACATAGAAGAAGACATAGGTACTAAACTCATGGATCTGGGTTTTAAAGAACATTTTATGAACTTGACTCCAATGGCAAGAGAAGTGAAGGCAAAGATAAATGAATGGGACTACATCAAAATTAAAAGTTTTTGCTCAGCAAGAGAAACTGATATCAAAATAAACAGACAGCCAACTAAATGGGAACTGATATTTTCAAACGACAGCTCCGATAAGGGCCTAATATCCAAAATTTACAAAGTACTCATAAAACTCAACAACAAACAAACAAACAATCCAATAAAAAAATGGGAAGAGGACATGAACAGACACTTCTCCCAGGAAGAAATACAAATGGCCAACAGATATATGAAAAGATGCTCAGCTTCATTAGTTATTAGAGAAATGACGATCAAGACTACAATGAGATACCACCTCACCCCTGTTAGATTAGCTATTATCAACAAGACGGGTAATAACAAATGTTGGAGAGGCTGTGGAGAAAAAGGAACCCTCATACACTGTTGGTGGGAATGTAAAGTAGTACAACCACTATGGAGGAAAGTATGGTGGTTCCTCAAAAAACTGCAAATAGAACTACCTTATGACCCAGCAATCCCTCTACTGGGTATATACCCCAAAACCTCAGAATCATTGATACGTAAAGACACATATAGCCCCATGTTCATAGCAGCACTGTTCACAGTGGCCAAGACATGGAAACAACCAAAAAGCCCTTCAATAGAAGATTGGATAAAGAAGATGTGGCACATATACACTATGGAATACTACTCAGCCATAAGAAATGATGACATTAGATCATTTATAGCAAAATGGTGGGATCTTGATAACATTATACAGAGGAAATAAGTAAATCAGAAAAAAACAAGAACTATATGATTCCATACATTGGTGGAACATAAAAACGAGACTAAGAGACATGGACAAGAGTGTGGTGGTTACCAGGGGTGTGGGGAGGGAGGACGCAGGAGGAAGGGAGGTAGAGATTTAGGGGGAGGGGGAGGGGCACAGAGAAAACTAGATAGAGGGTGACAGAGGACAATCTGACTCTGGGCGAGGGGTATGCAACATAATTTAATGAGAAGATAACCTAGACATGTTTCTTTGAATATATGTACCCTGAATTATTAATGTCATCCCATTAACATTAATAAAAATTTATTAAAAAAATAAAATAAAATAAAATAAAAATAAAAAAAAAGATCTCAGGTTAACAGTTTCTACTATCTCCTCTGTCTCAACAAGATGCTTCTGTATTCGCCACAACGGTTGGAGAGAACATGAACATTTGCTCAACTGGGAGTGACACAAGTCACATATCCTTCTGTTTCACTGGCCAGTGAAAGTCACATGACCATGCTTAAACTCAAAGTGCAGGTAAGGGTAACCCTTCCTTGTGTGTGCAACAAAGAAAAACCAAAAAATATGGGCAAGCATTTTTTTCAACACAAGACTCAATAAAGAGACTGAAAAAAATAAAGTAAATTCCAATAAGAATCATTTAGAAAAAAACAAAAACAGTACAAATATACAATAATATGCATGAAAAAAAAGCATTAAGTTTGAAAGAAACTTAAAAGAATGTAGCACAAACAATGTAAATACTAACCAGAAGAAGCTCATACTAATGTCTAGCAAAATAAATTTTAAAGCTATGAGTAGGAAAAGCAGTGATAAAGATAAAAGAAAAAGAATTTATTGTTTAAAACTTCTTTCAGAAAAAGCACCCAAAAAAGTAACTCCAATTTTACACAAACTCTTCCACAGAATAGATAAAGAGAAAAATACCACAACAAATTGTAAATGACCAGTAGAACTTTAACAGCATAACCAAACAAGGATAGTACAAAAAAGTAACTTTGCAGACCAACATAATTTATGAACTGTACTAAGAAAAACATTATGACTCAGATTCAGAAACATATACAAAAGATAATGTATAATGACAAAGATTGCTTAACATTACAAAATCTATTAATATAACTCACCATTATGTAATCTCCTTTAACAGATTAAAGAAGAAAAATAACCAATGTAAATTGGCATTAGATATAAATCAACATACATCAATGCTAATAGCAACAAAGTAGAAATAGGAAAAACTGTCTTAATAAAAGGTTTAAATAAAAAGTCTACAGCAAACATCAGAGACAGTAATGAATGTTATGGCATTTGCTGAAAAATTAGAAACAAGACAAAGATGCTATTGCCTATTCAATATTATAGTGAAGCTTAATATTATACTGGATTACTTATAAATATACAATGGTCAATAATTGCACTATTAAAAAAGAAAAAATATAGAAATAATAAAGCTTGTCAAGAAAAATATGTAATTATAAACATGATCTGGTTCTTGAAATATAAGGTTCCAAAGAATCTATAGAAATATTAATAAGTATTAAGAGTTTTAAAGCGTCGACCTGGAAATGCTGAGGTCGCCGGTTCGAAACCCTGGGCTTGCCTGGTCAAGGCACATATGGGAGTTGATGCTTCCAGCTCCTCCCCCTTCTCTCTCTCTGTCTCTCTCTCCTCTGTCTCTCTCCTCTCTAAAAATGAATAAATAAAATAAAAATTTAAAAAAAATTTAAAAAAAGAAAAGAAAATGATTACCAAGAGTTTAGTCATGCTGTCATATAGAAAATCAATGTTCAAAGACTACTAAAATTTTATATAGCAGCAACATACATTAAGAAACATACTTTTTATACATTAAAAAGTTATATGAATTAATAGATGATAGTGGTAGTTCAGTCATCAAGTACATTCATTTTGTTGTATAACCAATCTCCAGAATCTTTTCTTCTTGCAAAACTAACAACCTATACCCATTGAACAACAACTCCCTATTTCTTCCACCCTCAGTCCCTGGCAACCACCATTATACTTTCTAGCTGTATAAATTTTAGTACTTTAGGTACAACATATAAATATAAATGAAATCATACCATATTTTCTTTTTGTGATTGGTTTATTTCACTTATTATATCTTCAAGGTTCATTTATGTTATAGCATGTGTCAGAATACCCTCCCTTTTTAAAGGCCAAATAATATTTCATTGTATGTTTATAGTTTATTTTGTTTATCCATTCATCCACTGATGGACACTTAGGTTGCTGCCACCTTTTGGCTATTGTGAACAATGATGCTATATGTAAAAATATCTCCTTGAAACTCTAACTTCAATTCTTTTGAGTATAGACCCAGAAGTGGACTTGCTGGATCATATGGTAATTCTATTTTATTTTTATTTATTTATTGAATTTAGAGAGAATGGAAGGGAAAGAGGGGGAGAGAGAGAGACAAGGAGAGAGAGAGAAACACAGATCTGTTCCTGTATGTGCCCTGACTAGGGATCGAACCAGCAACCTCTCTCTGCTTCAAGACAACTCTCTAATCAACCAAGCTATCTGACCAGGACCTGCCATGTTGTTTTCTATAGGGGTTGTACCTTACATTCCCACTAACAATGCACAGGGTTACACTTTCTCCACATCTCACCAACACTTCCTATTTTCTGGGGGGTTTTATAGTAGTTGTTCTGACAAATATGAGGTGAAATCTCATTGTAGATTTGATAGTTTGCATTTCCCTAGTGATTAGTAATCTTTTCATATGCTTATTTGCCATTTATGTGTCTTTCTTGGAGAAAATTTTATGCAAGTCCTTTGCCAATTTTTAAAATTGGGTTACTTATTTTTTGTTAACAAATGGGTAATTTTAATAACCATAGAATTGAGCCCTATAAATGTATATAGGAATATATGCATTTTAATTTTAGTATAAGACTTGAAAAAGGCCATTTTAAATAATGTATTCTTTTGTGATTACATACACATTTGATAAAGTTATAAAGAAAAGTAAAAATATTGAGGCTGTGAGTTACCTCTGGGGAGTGAGAGAGAAAAGTGTACTGTAGATGGGAAGATTACACTGGGGCTACCATCATATCATTTTATTTCTTAATATTCACATTACTCACATGGTTTCACTTGGATATTTACATTATTGTTATTTTTAATAGTTCATATGTATTATGTACGAGTCATGCCAAAATAATAAGTGTTTTTTAAGAAGGAATAGAATAACGGTAAATGGAGGGGGGAGCACTGGTAGATTGGAAACATCAGGTTGTGAATCTTTCAAAGAAAAGAGTTATTAAATAAAGAATTTTAGGACCAGTCCTGGCCAGTTGGCTCAGTGGTAGAGCATTGGCCGAGCATGTGGAAGTCCCAGGTTTGATTCCCTGTGAGGGCACACAGGAGTAGCTCCCATCTGCTTCTCCACCCTTCCCCCTCTCCTTCCTCTCTATCTCTCTCTTCCCCTCTACAGCTAAGGCTCCACTGGAGCAAAGTTGGCCTGGGCGCTGAGGATGGCTCCATGACCTCTGCCTCAGGTGCCAGAATGGTTCAGGTTGCAGTGGAACAACGCCCCAGATGATCGGAGTATCACCCCCTGGTGGGCATGCCGGGTGGATCCTGGTTGGGCGCATACCGGAGTCTGTCTGATTGCCTCCCCACTTCTAACCTCGGAAAAATAAAAAAATAAAAAAATAAAAAGAATTTTAGGATCTGTTAAATTGAGGTTATACAGCATGTGTGTGCTTGGTATGCAAGATACATAGACACAGAATGTATATTCAAATTATCATTGTGTATGGACACAATAGGTGAAGCCAAATTAAGAAATCAGCAATGTAGAAACTGTTGCTAGATATTATTAACAGTGAACATTTAAACCAATGAAACACAAATATACATATACATAATATTTTAAATATATTTATAAAATTAAATTCAAAGTTTGAGATCACTTTAAAAATATTTACAACCTGATTGTTAAGAAAAAATATGTATAAGCAAATGGCCACCACATCTTTATCCTCATCTTCCACAAAGATAATTAATAAAACATTTACCAAGATATAGAAACAACCTAAATGCCTATTAATGGGTGAATGGATAAAAAAGATGTGGTATGTATGCATACATAGAATATTAGTCATGAGAAAGGAGGACATTTGTGACATGTGTGGACCTTGAGCACATAATGCTAAGTGAGGTAAGTTAGACAGAGAAAGACAAGTACTGTATGATATCACTTATATGTTGAATCTAAAATGGTGGTTACCAGAATGGAGCTCACGGGAAGAGTGAGACTGAAGAAATGAAGGACCCACAACTAAGTTTAACAGAAGCCCAAAAGGAGCTGAGCAACACTAAACAGGAGGTGAATGATTTAAAGAAACTTCTGGTTGAAGAACGAGACCAAAGAGTAGCTGCTGAGAGCGCCCTCTCTGCGGCTGAGGAGCAGATCAGACAGTTGGAGCACAGTGAATGGGACTCTGCCCAGACTCCTCTCATTGGCTGCTGTGGCACTCAGGAGCAGAAGGTGTTAATAGACATTCCAGGTAATAGTTGTCGAAGGTCATGGAGTGGTGCTGGATGGAAACGAGTCCTCCGTTCAGTGTGTTATTCCCGGACCCGAGTGCGTCTACTGGCAGCCATCTACGTTTTAATGATTCATGTCCTATTTACTTTATGTTTCACGGGCCATCTGTAAACTTAATTCTCGTCTTTTGAATACTCCTCTCGGAACTTGGAATTTCCTGATCCCCTTTGGTCATGTGAAGAGAAGCTGAGAGAAGTGTTTTTTAGCCAGAAGGGAGGCTCCAATAAACCTAAAAATCAAAGTCCAGAAGAAATTCTTTAACAAATTAAAAAAAAATAACCAAAAATAATAATAATAAAAAAATAAAATAGTGGTTACCAGGGATGGGAGTTGAGAGGAAAAGAATGATGTTTAAGGGTACAAACTTGCAGCAAGTAGTAAGCAAGTCATAGAGACCTAATGCACAGTATAATGAATATAAACAATATTATTATATTATAATCATCAAACTTGTTAAGAGACTAAATGTTAGTTGTTCCAACTACTAAAAGAAAGGATAATTATGTAATGTTATAACGTGGTAAATATTGTTACAATGGCAATCATATTACAATATATAAATGAATCAAATTAACATGTTGTACATCTTAAATTTACACAACTTTATATGTAAAATAAATTCAGCAACAACAAAGAACAACAACAACAAAAAGAGACATTTACCATTGGGGTTGCTGGGGCTCCAACTTATTTCTCCAGAAGTTGATAATTAAAGAAAAATATTGAGGCTTTATCCTGATTTTCTATGTGAACTGTATGATAGAAAAAGCAAATTGCCCTGGTAGATGAAGGCAATGTTCCTCCATTGAAAAATTCTAGCTATTACAACAGGCAAAGGATGTAATTAGAAAGTTACTATTTTTGCAATGCTTTAAGAAGTAAATGACTCAGGCATGGATTTTCAATAGATAGTTAAAACAAATACAAAGTTGATGGGAAATTTTAAAGTGAAGAAATCAAGTGTCCCGCATTTGAACTGAGGAAACCATTTCAGTGTCATTCAAAGGCAGAAATAAGTGGTTTCTGATGTGAGGCGGTTGTGATCAGTCAGCATAGAATGACTTTTGAAATGTTCTTACTTAGAAAAAAAAAAGAGAAGAATCTAAATTTAAATCTATTCAAGCCTTAAATCTGAATTCTCTGAAAATATGGGGATATTAAAGGAAAGTTAGGTAACACCATGAGAAAATATTCCAATGTGGAACATTCTACAGCTATGCCTGAGGGAGGGAGAGAGGGAGAGAGAGAGAAGTGGTAAGGGGGAGGTGGTCACTTCTTCTGTGTGTCCTGACTGGGAATCGAACCCAGGAAATTCACATGTCAGGCCAACACTCTCCCGCCGAGCCAACCAGCCAGGGCCAATACTTTTCAAAGTAAAGATATTTATAGCACACATTCTCGCACCACACTTCAGTTAAGTTAGACGTTGAAAATATAAATTGAAAAACTTTCAGAATATTTAAAAATATAATTCCAGATAATTCATGGTTAAAAGGAAAAATCAATCTATAAATTAGAAAAATACTTTATAACAAATATATTAGATATTTAATACTGTGGAATATAGAGGAAATAGTGTTTTAAGGGGAATTTATAGCTTTTGGTGCTTTCATTAAAAAGAAGAAAGCCTGCAATGAACTAAGTATGCAATTTAGAAAGTTTTTTAAAAGAACCCAGTAAACCCAAAGAAGGAAATCAGAAGGCAATAGTTACTCATATTCTGTACGAGGACCAAGAAACACGTAGAAAAGCCTCTGATGAGATTACTCAAGAGAAAAACTAGAACATGCAAATTATATATATATATATTAAATATATATATATTAAAACCACCAGTTAATGCAAAGTTAAAAATGAGATGATTATTTTATCAACTCTAACTTATTAAATGTGAAAATTTGAATGAAATAAGCAATTTCCTATAACAGTATATACTGGAAAAACTGAATCACATAAAGTCTAAAATAATGAACAGATTGAGATATTTGATAAAAAAAAAAAAAAAAACCTCTCAATATTAAACTTGTGGAATACAGGGAAATTGCTGTTGTGCTCTAAGAAGCCTTATATAATGCAGCTGCCCTATAGCACATTACTTGGCCTCCTCCAGACTTGTCCCATCTGCTCTCCTGGGGGTAAATCTCAGCACATTCGACTAGGAAATGTTGAGCCTCCTACTTAAAAAATGCATTTCACAGTCTATTTTCTGTTGAAATTCTTCGAGGAGTTAAAATTCATTTTGGAGGACAACTTCCATCAACTTAATGTTTTAAGTGAGATAAGGTTAACAACATATGCAAAATATAAACAGTTTACCACATTTCTTTCCCCAATTGCTCTCTGTGCTACAGAATCCTAAGTCAAACCCCAGTATGTCTAAGGTCCTGGTGAAACTACACCACTGAGGTTAAGCAGTAAATGCTTGAATTAAAATGGAGATTCACTAGAAACCCCAGCTATCTGAAGCAGGTTATTTATAAGGGGACAAGGAATTGTTGTTGTTTTTTATCACAATGCCTCTATATTATTATAGAAGATTGTGTTTTCGTTGACAGCAAGATGGCACCGGGTGTTAGACTGGTGGAGTCAGATTGAACCTCGGTTTAGCAACCTCGGTACTTGAGATCTGGCTTAGAAAGACTGCAGAGCCAGGATTCAAACTATAGGAGGAAGTTTATTTAGAAAGTCACAGAGGTAGAAGTGAGCTGTAGAAGAAATGGGCTCAGGAAACAAGTTACAGAGACACAAGAAGGGTCATCAGAGCTTTGGAGAAAGGAGCAAGGAAGGAATGTGTGTCTGGAGAGGAGATGGTGAAAGGTGTGAACATGCCCCATAGGGAGAGCTGCACTGGCTCCTCTGTCTTGAAGGTATTTATCTGGAGCTCTCAGGGGAGCATTCCACTAGAATATTCATCAGCCTTCCAGGTGTGTCCTTTCAGGGTCATGGTCTCTACTGATGGGTCAGCACCAGGGCAGGGGGTCATTAAGTAATGCAGCTGGCCCTCAAGTCAGCTGTGGCATCACATGTCTGGTTTTGCTGCTTTTCTGGGCCTCAAGCTGAAACAAAACTTAGGCCTAGATATATTTGATGTGGGTCAGAACCTCATTGTCCTGGGGTCTTACTGCTTAAGGGATATTCTCTGGTTCCCTTTTATTTCCCCACAAGAGGGTCTAACTGACATGACTAGCAACATGCCAGGGGAGGAAAGATTAGGGGAGGGTCCAAACCACATGATCAACAATATAAAAGGTCATGGAATCTAAACCTCATGACCAACAATGTGCTAGGGGAGAAAAGGTTACCCTTTGTTTTCCTAATTCTACCAATTGCTAGGCACCTGGTGCTTTTGGCCCTGGTGACCTCCTATACCTGGCACATTGTCTTTGCTCTACTCATGTCTATCTAACTACCTGCCATCCATTAACTACTGAAGCATATGATCTTGGCTAAACAAGGATAAAGGGAAATTAAGTTGAGCTCTGCCTGTTTGGGTAGGGAATATAGAATGTTAAAAGTATGAGAAAGATGCCTGACCTGTGGTGGCGCAGTGGGATAAAGCGTCAACCTGGAACACTGAGGTTGCCGGTTCGAAACCTTGCGCTTGCCCGGTCAAGACACATATGGGAGTTGATGCTTCCTGCTCCTCCCTCCCCTTCTCTCTCTCTCTCTCCTCTCTCTCTAAAAAAAAAAATTAATAAATAAAATAAAATAAAGAAAATCACACACAAAAAAAAAAAGTATGAGAAAGAAAAATACTGAATTTCAATGAACTTAAAGAGTCCATTCACAGCAGATGAGTTGAGGTAACTAACCAAATAACTGAAAAACAAAACAAAACAAAAACTTCACTGTCCTATGAAGCAATTATATTGTGAGGATTTAACATTTATCTTGACTTTGAATGGGCATTCAAGTTCAGTCTTAATTGAAAATATTAAATAGACTACGTTTGCTTTCAAAGGCTTTCTATTCCTTCCTTTCGGTTCCCTGTCTTTGCCTTTCTCTCTTTTCTTAGGCATTAATCCTAATACTCCCTCTTTGCACTCTTCTCTGAAGTTTTTCTCATTTTAGGCACAGTATCATGTTCCAAATTAACTTTAATGTTTTCTTCTCAAAATTTAAGGATGTCTGTTTATGACTCATGGCATTTTCATCTGTGACACATTTAACAGTTGAAGTTCACATCTGCAGAGCACTCCCATGAGCATTCTGATCATGAGAGCCTCAACTCTTTCTTCTTTTCTCAAAAAACAATTACCAGATGCAGAGAGTCGAAAGAGATATTGGTCTAAGAGAAAAAAAGAAAAAAAAGGATCCTCTCTAGTTTTCAAACAGTATCAGTAGTACTAGTATTACTAGTGTCGTTAGTAGTGAAAAAAAAAGTCATGATACTTTTTAACTGACCACTACATCAGTGTGTAAAACAGTTTTTATTCAGTGAGAGGGGGGGAGGCAGAGAGACAGATTCCTGCCTGCTCTCCAACTGGGATTCACCCAGCAAACCCATTAGGGGCAATGCTCTGCCCATCTGCAGCACTGCTCCATTGCTCAGCAACCCAGTTCTTCTTAGCACCTGAGGCAGAGGCCATGGAGCCATCCTCAGCACCCAGGGCCAACTTGCTACAGTCGATCCATGGCTACAGGAGGAGAAGAGAGAGAGAGAGAAAGAGAGAGAGAGAGAGAAGCAAGAGAGGGAGGGGTGGAGAAGCAGGTGGGCACTTCTCCTGTGTGCCCTGACCAGAAATCTAGACCAGGACATCCACATGCTGGGCCAATGCTCTACAACTGAGCCAACTGGCCAGGGCCAATATAGCAAAGTTAAACATGGTGACTTAGAGTAAGTAATTCTGATTAGGCTGATTCACTTTAAGGCAAATATTATTATTTTTTAAAAGATATTTTCATATTGCTTTTTTTAATTTTTAACTTTTATTTAGAAAATTAACTTTAACAGGGTAACATTGATCAATAAAAGTATATAGGTTTCAGGTAAACATTTCTATATCATTTGAACTGTTGATTATGATGTATGCCCATCACACAAAGTCAAATCATTTTCCATCACCTTATATTTGTTCCTTTTTACACCCTTTTCTTCACCCCCACCCCATCCCCCTTCCCCCTGATAACCACTTCACTCTTATTTATGTCTCAAGTCTCTGTTTTATATCCAACCTATGTGTGAAATCATACAGTTCTTAACTTTTTCTAATTTACTTATTTCACTCAGTATAATGTTCTCAAGGTTCATCCATGTTGTAGTAAATGGCACTATGCCATCATTTCTCATGGCTGAGTAGTATTGCATTGTATCTATGTATCACATCTTTTTTGTGTGAGTGTGACAAAGACAGAGAGACAGAGACTGATAGAGACAGACAGGGAGAGAGATAAGAAGCATGAACTCTTCATTGCAGCACCTTTGTTGTTCATTGTTTGCCTTCTCATATGTGCCTTGGCTGGGGGGCTAAGCAGAGTGAGTGACTCCTTGCTCAAGCCTGCGACCCTGGGTTCATATTCATGATCCCATGTTCAAGCCAGCGAGACCATGCTCAAGCTGGTGAGCCTGTGATCAAGCTGGCAAACTCAGGGTTTCAAACCTGGATCCTCTATGTTCCAGTCCAATGCTCTATCCACTGTGCCACTGCCTGGTCAGGCTACCACATCATCTTTAGCCAATCCTCTATTAAGAGACACATTAGTTGTTTCCATGTCTTGGCCACTGTGAATAATGCTGCAATTAACATGGGGGTACATGTGTCTTTACTTACCAACATTTTCAAGTTTTGGGGGTAGATACCCAGTAGAGGGATTGCTGAGTCATATGGTAGTTCTGTTGTAAATTTTGGGGGACCCACTATACTTTCTTCCATAATGGTTGTACTAATTTGCATTCCCTCCAGCGGTGAATGAGGGTTTCTTTTTCCTCCACAGCCTCTCCAATACTTGTTATTGCCTGTATTGTTGATAATAGCCAATCTAACAGGTTTGAGGTGGTATCTCATTGTAGTTTTGATTTTCATTTCTCAAATAGCTAGTAAAGATGAACATCTTTTCATATATCTGTGGGACATTTGCATGTCCTCTTGGGAAAAGTATCTATTCATGTCCTGTCCCCACTTTATAATTGGATTGCTTGCTTGTTTGTTGCTGAGCTTTGTGAGTTCTTTATATATTTTGGATATTAACCCCTAATTGGAGCTGTTCTTTGCAAATATCATTTCCCATTTAAATGGCTGCCTATTTGTTTTGTCAGTTTCTTTTGCTGTGCAGATGCTTTTTAGTTTGATATAGTCTTATTCCTTTATTTTTGCCTTTACTTCCTTTGCCTTTGGGCTCAAATTCATAAATTGTTCTCTCCAGCCAAGGTCCACGAGTTTGGTATCTATGTTTTCTTCTATGTAATTTATTGTTTCAGATCTTATATTTAGGTCTTTGATCCATTTTGAATTAATTTTTGTGCAGGGGAAAAAACTGTAGTCAAGTTTCTTTCTTTTGCATGTGGCTTTCCATTTTTCCAGCACTATTAATTGAAGAGGCTTTCTTTTCTCCATTGTGTGTTTTTGGCTCCTTTGTCAAAGATGATTTCTCCATATATATGTGGGGTTTTTTGTTGTTTTTTTTTGTTTTGTTTTGTTTTGTATTTTTCTGAAGCTGGAAACCGGGAGAGACAGTCAGACAGACTCCCGCATGCACCCGACTGGGATCCACCCGGCACGCCCACCAGGGGCGATGCTTTGCCCACCAGGGGGCGATGCTCTGCCCCTCCGGGGCGTTGCTCTGCTGCGACCAGAGCCACTCTAGCGCCTGGGGCAGAGGCCAAGGAGCCATCCCCAGCACCAGGGCCATCTTTGTTCCAATGGAGCCTTGGCTGCGGGAGGGGAAGAGAGAGACAGAGAGGAAGGAGGGGGGGGCAGAAGCAAATGGGCGCTTCTCTTATGTGCCCTGGCCGGGAATCGAACCCGGGTCCCCCGCACGCCAGGCCAATGCTCTACCGCCGAGCCAACCGGCCAGGGCCCATTCTGTTTTGATTATCATGGCTCTATAGTATAATTTGAAGTCACGTAGTGTGATACCTCCGGCTTCCTTCTTTTTCCTTAGGATTGCTTTGGCTATACAGGGTTTTTTATGGTTCCATACAAACCTGGTGATTTTTTGTTCTATTTTTTTTTAATATGATGCTGGAATTTTGAGGAGGATTGCATTAAATTTGTCTATTGCTTTGGGTACTATGGCCATTTTAACTATATTGATTCTTTCAATTCATAAACATGGAATAATTTTCCATTTCATTGTGTCTTTTTCAATTTCTCTCAATAATATTTTTTTTGTTTTCAGTATATAGGTCCTTCACATCCTTTCTTAAATTTATTCCTAGGTATTTTGTTGTTGTTGCAATTGTAAACAGAATTTTTTTTGGTTCATTTTCTGATGTTTCATCATTGACATATAGGAAAGCAGTGGACTTTTGTATACTGATTTTGTATCCTGAAACTATATTGGTTTATTATTTCTAATAGTTTTTTTTGGTGGAGTTCTTGGGGTTTTGTTTTGTTTTGTTGTTTTAGTTTGAGAATTTTTTTCCAATTTATTATTTTTATTTAGACAATTAAATTTAACAGGATGACATTGGTCAGTCAGAGTACATAGATTTAGAGAAAACATCTCCATATCATTTGGGCAGTCGATTATGCTGTATACCCATCAACCAAAGTCAAATCATCTTCTATCGTTCTATATTTTGTTTCTCTTTAAGCCCCTACCCTTCCCCTCACCCCCTTCCCTCTCCACCCTTACCTTCCCCCTGGTAACCACTGCACTTTTATCTATGTCCATGAGTCTCAATTTTGTGTCCCACCTATGTATGGAATTCTACAGTTCTTAGCTTTTTCTGATTTACTTATTTTACTCAGTATAATGTTCCAAAGGTCCATTCATGTTGTCGTAAATGGTACTATGTCATCATTTCTTATGGCTGAGTAGTATTCCACAGTATATATGCACCACATCTTCTTTATCCAATTCTCTATTGAAGGATATTTCAGCTGTTACCATATGTTGGCCACTGTGAACAATGCTGCAGTGAACATGAGGGTACATGTGTTTTTATGTACCTATGTTTTGGAGTTTTGGGGTATATAACCAGTATAGGGATTGCTGGGTCATATGGTAATTCTATTCTATTTTTGAGGAACCACCATACTTTCTTCCATAATAGTTGTACTACTTTACATTCCCACCAACAGTGAATGAGGGTTCCCTTTTCTTCACAGCCTCTCCAGCACTGTTATTACCTGTCTAGTTGATAATAGCCAATCTAACAGGTGTGAGATGGTATCTCATTGCAGGAAAATACCTCAACATAATAAAGGCCATTTACAACAAACCATCAGCTAACATCATACTAAATGGTAAAAAATTGAAAACTTTTCCTCTAAAATCAGGAACAAGACAAGGCTACCCACCCTATCCACTCCTATTCAACATAGTGCTGGAAGTTCTAGCCAGAGCAATCAGACAAGAGAAAGAAATAAAAGGCATTCATATTGGGAAAGAAGAAGTAAAGGTTTCATTTTTTGCAGATGATATAATCCTGTGTATAGAAAACATCAAAGACTCCACAGAAAGGCTATTAGAAATAATAAACCAATACAGTATGGTCACAGGATACAAAATTAATATACAGAAGTCTATTACTTTCTTACATGTCAACAATGAAACCTCAGAAAAAGAACTCAAAAAAATAATCCCTTTTACAGTTGCAACAACAAAAAAATAAAATAGCTAGGAATAAACATAAATAAGAATGTAAAGGACCTATATACTGAAAATTACAAAGCATTATTAAAGAAAATTAAAAAAAACAATGAAATGAAAAATATTCCTTGTTCATGAATAGAAAAAAATCAATATAGTTAAAATGGCCATATTACCCAAAGCAATATACAAATTTAATGCAATTCCCATTAAAATTCCAATGTCATTTTTTAAAGAAATGGAACAAAAAATCATCAAGTTTATATGGAACCATAAAGAACCTTGAATAACCAAAATAATACTAAAGGAAAAAAAATGAAGCTGGAGGCATTACAATACCTGACTTCAAACTATACTACAGAGTCATGATCATCAAAACAGTGCATTATTGGCTGAAAAATAGACACACAGACCAGTGGAACAGAATAGAGAACCCAGAAGTAAAACCACATATATATGGTCAACTCATCTTTGATAAAGGAGCCAAAAACACACAATGGAGAAAAGAAAGCTTCTTCAATAAATGGTGCTGGGAAAATTGGAAAGCTAAATGTAAAAGAAGGAAACTTGACTACAGTTTATCTCCTTGCACAAAAATTAATTCAAAATGGATCAAAGACATAAATATAAGATCTGAAACAATACGTTACACAGAAGAAAACATAGGTACTAAACTCATGGACCTTGGTTGGAGAGAACAATTAATGAATTTGACCCAAAGGCAAGGGAAGTAAAGGCAAAAATTAATGAATGAGACCACATCAAACTAAGAAGCTTCTGCACAGCAAAAGAAACTGTCAACAAAATAAATAGACAGCAAACTAAATGAGAGATGATATTTTCAAGCAACAGCTCAGATAAGGGGCTAATAATAAAAGTATATAAAGAATTCGCAAAACTCAGCAACAAACTATTCAATAAAAAAATGAGAAAAGGAGAAGACAAGATGGCGATGGAGTAGGCGGACATACCAACTTCCACCTCCCAGAACCAAAGTGGATTACAAACTAATTTTCAGAACCATCATCTGGAAAACCCAACTTTGGACTAAACTAAGAGGACTCTTCAACCAAGGAACACTGAAGAAGCCACCCTGAGACTGGTAGAAAAAGCAGAAATGTGGAGAGGGCTGCCTAGCTCCCTGGAGCAAACAGCAGCCGGGAGAGACTCGCATGGCGGGAAGTGAGTCTAGCAGAGAGGGGAGGGTCCTGAGTTCCAGGAACAAAGCCCCAGCCTGAAGCCCCAGAGCCTAGAAGAGGTGTATGGACAGTATTTAGCTGGAAACAAGATAGGATACTGTTTAGGGAAAAGAGACTGATTTCTCAGACCCAGGATATTTTTAAAGGGGCTGCACAGAAAACCTCTCTCACAACCACTCACCCAGGGCTCTGGGGGACAGAGAGAGAGGAGAGGATGGGAGCAGTGGGAAGAGAGTGTAATCTAGGAGGCACAGGGAGAAACATTTTGAGAGACTGCCACCCTAACGCCTGGGATGAGTCACTCCCCAAATATGAAGTGAATATTTCCCCTGGAAACAGCAATACCAGCAAAGGGAAGCGGGATACCAGCCAAACAAACTCTCCAGTGGCACTCAGAGCAGAGTTACTTAGAAGGAGAGAGCTTTCGGGACTACAGTAGTGAGTCTTAGGGTCTGAGCTGCAGCGCCCCCACCCACACAGTTGAGAGCACACCGGAGGGCGGCGGCAGCGGGACGCAGAAGCTTGGATCTGTCGGTAAGGGCGGAAGCCAGTTGGCCACCACTGAGTCCCAGGTGTGAGCTCAGTCTTGCCCAGCTGGGGAGGAGGGGACATGCAAAAGTGGTCAAGCCCAGCTGTGGGCTGCCTGCAACCTAGCTTGCGGGGGAAGGGTAGGAACCCTGGAGGGGCTGAGACTCGCCCTTGAACAAGGGCGCAGGAGCACAGCCTTGCCATGCCTGCGGAACCGAGGCTTGTGGCCTGACTTGGGAGCCAGCTCCTCCCACAGGGGTGGAGCCAAAAACCCAAAACAGGAAGAGTCCCAATACTGAGCTTGGGCACACAGTCCCCCCGGCCTGTGGAACCAAGGCTTGCAGCCTTCCCACGAGCAGGCTCCTCCTGTAGGAGTGGGGCAAAAGCCCAGAATCAGGAGGAGACCTGCAGCTGAGCAAAGGTGCTCACCCCTGCCTTCAGGGCCAAGCATAACGCCACCCATGGGGGTGGGGCAAAGGCCAAGGCCACCAAGACTTGTACACCCGAGCATATGATCACAGCCGCTACCATGAAGAAGAGGCAGAAACCATAGCAACAACCCAGTGGGCAGGCACCAGCAATGTCCATACCTAAATGACCTAAGGCAGCAACAGCAGAGGGGGTGGTGGGCCTGCAGACAGACCACACTTAGGGACTACAGAGGCCACACCCAGTGGATTACAGTGGCCAAAACCTTCTTTTACACAGAAAAAATGAGAAGGCAGAGAAATGCAACACAAATGAATCAAGAGATATCCCCAGAAAAAAACCTGAATGAGTCAGATATAACCAAACTACCAGAAGCAGAATTTAAAATAACGATTGTTAGGATGCTCAAAGATATTAGAACAACAATAGATGGTCATTACAAAACCTAAATATAGAGATAGCAAATATAAAAAATGACATTGAGGCCCTGGCCGTTTGGCTCAGTGGTGGAGCGTCGGTCTGGCATGCAGAGGTCCCGGATCTGATTCCCAGCCAGGGCACACAGGAGAGGCGCCCATCTGCTTCTCCACCCCTCCCCCTCTCCTTCCTCTCTGTCTCTCTCTTCCCTTCCCGCAGCCGAGGCTCCATTGGAGCAAAGATGGCCCGGGCGCTGGGGATGGCTCCTTGGCCTCTGCCCCAGGCGCTGGAGTGGCTCTGGTCACAGCGGATCGACACCCCGGAGGGGCAGAGCATCACCTCCTGGTGGGCAGAGCGTTGCCCCCTGGTGGGCGTGCCAGGTGGATCCCGGTCGGGCGCATGCGGGAGTCTGTCTGACTGTCTCTCCCTGTTTCCAGCTTCAGAGGAATACAAAAAAAAAAAAGGACATTGAAATAATAAAAAAGAATCAGTCAGAAATGACAAATACAATATCAGAAATGAAGAACACAATGGAAGGAATTAAAAACAGGACAGATGAAGCTGAGAATGGAATCAGCGAGTTAGAGGACAAGATAAATGAAGGCACAGAAGCAGAGCAGAAAAAAGAAAAGAGATTCAAAAGTCTGAGGAAACTCTAAGAGAGCTCTGTGACAATATGAAGAGAAATAATATCCGCATCATAGGGGTTCCTGAAGAAGAAGAGAAACAACAAGGCATAGAGACTTTGTTCAAATATATCAAATCTGAAAACTTTCCTCAATTAAGGCAGGAAAACATCTCACAAGTTCAAGAAGCACAGAGAACTCCATTAAAGAGAAACCCAAAGATATCTACACCAAGACACATCATAATTAAAATACCAAAGCTAAGTGATAAAGAGAAAATATTAAAAGCCGCTAGAGAAAAAAAGGCTATCACCTACAAAGGAGTCCACATAAGGATGACTTCCAACTTCTCAAAAGAAGCACTTGAGGCCAAAAGGAAATGGCAAGAAATATTCAAAGTAATGCAGAACAAGAGCCTACAACCAAGACTACTTTATCCAGCAAGGCTTTCGTTTAACATTGAAGGAGAAATAAAAAGCTTCCAGATGAAAAAAAACTCAAGGAATTCACTACAACCAAACCAATGCTGCAAGAAATGCTAAGGGGCCTGTTGTCAACAGATCAAAGTAGAAAAAGAATATAGCAAAAGAGGAATACAGTTTTAAAGAATAAAATGGCAATAAACAACTACATATCAATAATAAACTTAAATGTAAATGGATTAAATGATCCGATCAAAAGACATAGGGTAGCCGCTTGGATAAGAAAACAGGACCCATACATATGCTGTCTACAAGAAACACACCTTAAAACAAAAGATGCACATAGATGGAAGATAAAAGGATGGAAAAAATATTTTACACAAATGGAAATGAAAAAAAGCTGGGGTAGCAATACTTATATTAGACAAAATGGACTTTAAAACAAAGGCTATAGTAAGAGATAAAGAAGGTCACTACATAATGATAAAGGGAGCAATCCAACAGGAAGATATAACTGTTATAAATGTGATATCTACGCACCTAATATAGAAGCACCTAAATATATAAAGCAGACTTTGATGGATTTAAAGTATTGCTTTGTGAGATCAACAGCAATACTATAATAGTAGGGGATTTCAACACCCCACTAACACCACTAGATAGATCCTCAAGAAAGAAAATTAACAAAGAAACAGCAGACTTAAAGGACACACTAGATCAACTCAATTTAATAGATATCTTCAGAACCTTTCACCCTAAAGCAGCAGAATATACATTCTTTTCAAGTGCTCATGGTACATTCTCTAGGATAGACCACATATTAGGGCACAAAGATGGTCTCAAGAAATTTAAGAAGATTGAAATCATATTAAGCACTTTCTCTGATCACAATGCATGAAACAAAAAATAAACCACAACAGAAAAACTGAAAAATACTCAAACACTTGAAAACTAAATAGCATGTTATTAAATAACAAATGGGTTAACAATAAGATCAAAGAAGAAATAAAACATTCTTAGAAATGAACAATAATGAGCATACATCAACTCACAATTTATGGGACAAACCAAAAGCAGTCCTGAGAGGGAAGTTCATAGCATTACAGGCATATCTCAAGAAGCTAGAAAAAGCTCAAATAAACAACTTGACCCTGCATCTAAAAGAACTAGAAAAAAAACAGCAAGTAAAGCCCAGAGGTAGTAGAAGGAAGGAAATAATAAAGATCAGAGCAGAAATAAATGACATAGAGGCTAAAGAAACAATACAGAGGATCAATGAAACCAGGAGCTGGTTCTTTGAAAAGTTAAACAAGATCACTAAACCTTTAACCAGACTCACCAATAAAAAAAGAGAGAGGACTCAAATAAATAAAATTAGAAACAGGAGTGGAGAAATAACAACTGACACAACAGAAATACAAAATATTGTAAGAAAATACTATGAAGAACTGTATGCCAAAAAACTAGACAACCTAGATGAAATGGACAAATTCCTTGAAACATATAATCTTTCAAAAATTAATCTGAAAGAATCAGAAAACCTAAACAGACCAATTACAACAAATGAGGTCGAAGCAGTTATCAAAAAACTCCCCCCCCCCAAAAAAAAGTGCTGGGCCTGATGGCTTCACAAGTTAATTCTACCAAATATTCAAAGAAGAACTAACTCCTATCCTGCTCAAGCTATTTCAAAAAATTCAAGAGGAAGGAAGACTTCCAAACTCCTTTATTGAGGCAAGCATAATTCTGATTCCAAAACCAGGCAAAGACAACACAAAGAAAGAAAATTATAGGCCAATATCCCTGATGAATTTAGATGCTAAAATCCTCAACAAAATATTAGCAAACCAGACCCAGAAATATATGAAAAAAATTATACACCATGATCAAGTGGGATTTATTCTTGGGAGGCAAGGCTGGTACAATATTCGCAAATCAATCAATGTGATTCATCACATAAACTAAAGGAAGGAGAAAAACCACATGATAATTTCAATAGATGCAGAAAAAGCATTTGATAAAATCCAACACTCATTCATGATCAAAACTCTCAGCAAAGTGGAAATACAGGGAACATACCTCAACATGATAAAGGCCATCTATAATAACCCACAGCCAACATCATATTCAATGGGCAAAAATTAAAAGCATCCCCTTAAGATCAGGAAAAAGGCAGGGGTGCCCCCTTTCACCACTCTTATTTATCATAGTTCTGGAAGCCCTAGCCACAGCAATCAGACAAGAAGAAGAAATAATAGGCATTCAAATTGGAAAGAAGAAGTAATACTATCATTATTTTCAGATGATATGATATTGTATATAGAAAACCCTAAAGTCTCAGTCAAAAAACTACTTGACCTGATAAATTAATTCAGCAAGGTGGCAGGATATAAAATAAATATTCAGAAATCAGAGGTACTTTTATACATTAACAATAAACTGTCAGAAAGAGAAATTAAGGAAGCAATCCCCTTCACCATTGCAACCAAAAAAATAAAGTACCTAGGAATAAATTTAACCAGGGAGATTAAAGACTTGTACTAGGAAATTTATAAGATTGATAAAAGAAATCAGGGGAGATACAAACAAGTGGAAGCATATACCGTGCTCATGGTTAGGAAGAATAAACATCATTAAAATGTCTATATTACCCAAAGCAATTTATAAATTCAATGCAATACCAATTAAAATACCAATGACTTACTTCAAAGATATAGAACACATATTCCAAAAATTTATATGGAATCAAGAGAGAACAAAAATAGCCTCAGCAATCTTGAAAAGGAAGAATAAAGTGGGAGGTATCACACTTCCAGATATCAAGTTATACTACAAGGCCAATGTTCTCAAAACAGCCTGGTACTGGCATAAGAACAGGCATATAGATCAATGGAACAGAACTGAGAACCCATAAATAAACCCACACTTTTATGGACAACTGATATTTGACAAAGGAGGTAAGAGCATACATTGGAGTAAAGATAGCCTCTTCAATAAATGGTGTTGGGAAAATTGGACATCTACCTGCAAAAAAATGAAACTAGACCACCAACTTACACCATTCACAAAAATAAACTCAAAATGGATAAATACTTAAATGTAAGCCGTGAAACCATAAGCATCTTAGAAGAAAACATAGGCAGTAAGCTCTCTGACATCTCTCGCAGCAATATATTTGCTGATTTATCTCCATGGGCAAGAGAAATAAAAGACAGGATAAACAAATGGGACTATATCAAACTAAAAAGCTTTTGCACAGCTAAAGACAATAAGAACAGAATAAAAAGACAAACTACACAATGGGAGAACATATTTGACAATACATCTGATAAGGGGTTAATAACCAAAATTTATAAAGAACTTGTAAAACTCAACACCAGGAAGACAAACAATCCAATCAAAAAATGGGAGAAAGAAATGAATAGACACTTCTCCAAAGAGGACATACCGATGGCCAATAGGCATATAAAAAAATGCTCATCACTTATCATTAGAGAAATTCAAATTAAAACCACAATGAGATATCACCTCACACCAGTTAGAATGGCGCTCATCCACAAAACAACACAGAATAAGTGCTGGCGAGGATGTGGAGAAAAGAGAACCCCCTGCACTGCTGGTGGGAATGCAGACTGATGCAGCCACTGTGCAAAACAGTATGGAGATCCCTCAAAAAATTAAAAATCGAACTGTCTTTTGACCTAGCTATCCCACTTTTAGGAATATACCTTAAGAACACCATAGCACTGTTTCAAAAGAAGAAATGCACCCTCATGTTTATGGCACATTGTTCACAGTAGCGAAGATCTGGAAACAGCCCAAGTGTCCATCAGTGAACAATTGGATTTAAGAGCTTTGGCATATATATACTATGGAATACTACTCAGCCATAAGAAATGATGACATCGAATCATTTACAACGTGTTTGGACCTTGATAACATTATAGTGAGCGAAATAAGTAAATCAGAAAAAACTAAGAACTATATGATTCCATACATAGGTGGGACATAAAAATGAGACACAGAGACATGGACTAGAGTGTGTGGGGGGGTTACGGAGAGGGATGGGGTTGAGGGGAGGGGAGGGGTACAAAAAAACAGTTAGAAGGTGAGAGAATACAATTGGACTTTGGGTGATGGGAATGCAGCATAATCAAATGTCAAAATAACCTAGAGATGTTTTCTCTGAGCATATGTACCCTGATTTATCAATGTCACCCCATTAAAATTAATAAAAAAATGAGAATATGACATAAAAAGACACTTCTCCCAAAAAGAAATAAAAATGGCCAACAAATATATGAAAAAATGCTCATCTTCATTAGCTATTCAAGAAATGCAAATAAAAACTACAATGGGGTTTTCTATAAACAAGATGTCATCTGCAAAAAGTGATACCTTTACTTCTTCTTTCCTGATATGAATACCTTTTATTTCTTACTCTTGCCTGATCATTCTGGCTAAACCTTCCAGAACTATGATGAATAAGAGTCGTGAGAGTGGGCAGCCTTGTCTTGTTCCTGATTTTAGAGGAAAAGCCTTTATTTTTTCACCATTTAGTATGATATTAGCTAATAGTTTGTCATATAAAGCCTTTATTATGTTGAGGCACTTTCCTTCTATTTAATTTTATTGAGTATTTCAAACAAAAGGATGTTGTATCTTATTGAAAGTCTTTTCTGCAACACAGTTTAGGATGCCAACATAACTATTGATAGGATCTTGATTATTGATAGGATCATATTATTGATAGGATCATATTTTTTTTGTTCTTTGTTTTGTTGATATGTTGTATTACATTGATTGATGTCTATATGTTGAATCATCCTTGTGCTCCTAGAATGAATCCCACTTGATTGTGATGTATTATTTTTTTGGTGTGTGTTGTATTCAATATGCTGGTATTTTGTTTAAAAATTTTATTTTTTTATTCATTAGAGATATTGGTCTGTAGTTTTTTTGTGTGTATTGTCCTTGCCAGATTTTGGTATGAGGGTTATGTTGGCATCCTAAAATGTGTTGGGGAATATTGCTTCTTCTCCTGTTTTTTGGAAGACTTTGAGAAGGATAGGTACCAAATCTTCTTTGAATGTTAGGTAGAATTTGCTAGTGTAACCATCTGTTCCTGGATTTTTTGAGAGTGGAGGTTTTTGATAGTTGTTTCTATTTCCTCCTTGCTTATAAGTCTATTTAGTTTTCACTTGTTTGTGACTCAGTCCAGGAAGATTGTATAGTTCTAGGAATTTATTCATTTCCTCTTGGTTGTTAAATTTGGTGGCATATAATTTTCATAATATTCTACTATGATCCTTTGTATATATATAATGTCTGTGGTACTTTCTCCTCTTTCATTTCAAATTTTGTTTATATGAGTCCTTCCTCTTTTTTCCTTAGTGAGTCTAGTGACTAGTCAGTGGTTTGTCCATTTTATTGATCTTTTCAAAGAACCAGCTCTTTGTTGTATTTTTTATATAGTTTTTTTGATTCTCTATTCTATTTAGTTTTGCCCTAAGTTTTACTATTTTCTTTCTTCTGCTGACTTTGGATTGCCTTTGTTTTGTTTTTTTTCTAGCTTCTTAAGGTGTGATGTTAGGTTGTTTACTTGGGATCTCTCTTGTTTCTTAATATATGCCTATATGGATATAAACTTTCCTCTTATTACTGCTTTTAGTGCATCCCCAAAATTTTGATGTTGTGTTGTCATTTTCATGTCTGCATTTATCTTTTGATCTCTGCTTTTATTTCTTCTTTAACCCAGTCATTTTTTTAGATGTATATTATTTAATTTCCACATTTTTGTGTGTTTCTTTACTTCTTTTTTGCAGTTGAATTCTAACTTCAAAGCTTTATGGTCCAAAAATATGCTTGGTATTATTTAAATCTTCCTGAATTTGTTAATTTTTGTTTTGTGGCCCAACATCTGGTCTATCCTTGAGAATGTTTCATGCACACTAGAAAAGAATGTATAATCTGACATTTTAGAATGAAATGTCCTATTAATGTCTACTATGTCCATTTGGTTCAGAATGTTGCTTAAGGCTGATATTTCTCTATTGACTTTCTGTTTGGATGATCTATCTAAAGCCATCGATGGTATGTTGAAATCTCCAAGTATCATCATTTTTTTGTCTGCTATTATTTTTAGATCAGTTAGTAGATGTCATATACTTTGGTACTCCCTGGTTTGGTGCACATATATTAAGAAGTGTTATGTTTCCTTGATACAATGTCCCCTTTATCATAATGAAATATCCATCTTTGTCTCTGGTTACCTTTGATGTCTTGAAGTCAGCATTGTCAGATATGAGTGTGGCTACACCTGCTTTTCTTTGGATATTATTTGCTTGGAGAATTGTTTTCCAACCTTTCACTTTGAATCTACTTTTGTCTTTGCAGTTTAGGTGTGTCTCTTGAAGGCAGCATATAATTGGATTTTTCTTTTTGATCCAATCTGATACTCTGTACCTTTGTATTGGTGAGTTCAGTCTATTTACATTTAGGGTAATTATTAATATTTGAGAATTTTCTATAGCCATTTTATGATTTGTTTCCTGGTAGTTCTGTGTATTGTTTAGTTCTTCTCTTTTTTGTTTCTGTCACTTGTTTTTGTTTGGTGGTATTCCATACTTCTTTTCCCTGTCTCTTCTTTATTCTAGCTGTGTATTTCAATAGAGGCTTTTTTGGGGTGGTTACTATTAAGTTTTTTAGAGAAAAATGTTTATTTGTACAAGAGTCCTTTGTCTTATGAGTGCTTGTGCACTCCATCCTCCTTTGCTACTATAAATATTTACCCTCTCCCCTTTTAGGTTATTATTGTCACAGATTATCCTTGTTTTTATTATGACCTTGTTGAAGCTTTTACTTGTAGTTTTGGTTTGTTTTGGTCTTTGATTCTGGTTGAATAAGCTCCATGGGTATTTCCTGCAGTGTTGGTCTTCTAGTAATAAATTCCCTCAGCTTCTGTATGTCTACAAAAGTTTTTATTTCTCCCTCATATTTGAGGGATAACTTTGATGGATATAGTATTCTTGGCTGGTAATTCTTCTCTTTCAATACTTTGAATGTTTGCGTCCACTCTCTTCTGGTTTGTAGAGTTTCTGTTGAGAAGTCTGATGATAACCTAATGGGTTTTCCTTTATATGTTATGTTCCTCTTTTGCTAGCTGCCTTGAGGATTCTTTTTTGTCATTGGTTTTGGCAATTTTATTACAATGTGCCTTGGAGTAAATCTGTTTGAATTGCGGTAATTTGGTGTTCTGTTTGCCACTTGGATTTAAGGCTATAACTCTTTACATAAACTTGGAAAATTCCCCTCAATTATTTGTTTGAATAGGTTCTCCATTGCCTTCTCCCTCTCTTCTTCTTCTGATATATCCATTATTCTTACACTCTTTCTGATGGAGTTAAACAATTCTTGTAGAGTTTTCTCATTTTTTTTAATTTGTGAGTTCCTCTCTTCTCTCTGTAGCATCTCTAGTTGCTTGTCTTTGATGTCACTGATTCTTTCCTTTATCTGGCTTGTTCTATTAGCTAAGATTGCTACCTCAGTCGTCAGTTCATGTATGAGTTTTTCATTTCTGTTTTTAAAATTTCAGTCTCCTTGATGAGGTATTTGTTTTCCTCATTAATTTGTTTTCTGAGCTCCCTAAGTTGCCTATTGGCATCTTTCGCATATCATTGAGTATTTTCAGAACTTCTATTTTGAATTCTCTGTCATTTAACTCCAAGGTTTCCATGTGATTAGATTGTTTTCTGGAGATTTTTCTCTTTTTTTTTTTGAACTAAGTCTCTGTCTTGTGTAGACATGGTACTTGATTTCTCCTTTCTTGATGGCATTTCAGAGTGATATTGCTAAAAACCCTAACCAAAAAAATTTTAAATTAAAGTAAATATACAATAAAAATACAAATATTTAAAATATTAGAAGAGAATAAACCAAAGATAAAATTGAAAGCAAACAGAAAAATTGAATACAAAACACTTACAATAAAATAAGACTAAAAAGTATAAAAATTAGAAAAAAATATTCAAAAAAGAAAAAAAAAGAATAAGAAAAAGAGGGAAAAGGGGGGGAGGAAAAAAAACCAGTTTTGAGTGGTTTCTTCCAGTAGGTGATGCTGTATTACAACTTTTAGCTCTGTGAGTTTCTTGGCTGTCCTTTGCTGAGATGTTGCTGTTGAAATGATATAGGCAGGGCTGCAGTCACATTGGGAGGTGGGTCATGTTATGAAGGCTTTATGGCTTTAACAATGGTAATCTCAGGCTTCTGGACACTCCTTCCCACATCTCTACAGATCTAGGGACCAGATATGGAGCACCTCTGTTCTTCAGGGTAGAGAATAGCTGTGGGGAGCTAGCTGTGGGGTTTGTCTCTGCCACTCTCTGTACCGTGAAGTTAGGGAGGCAGATCTGGGAGGCTGGTTCCTGTACTTTAGTTTTCTCTGTTTCTGCCAGGTGTGGGCTACAGGCAGACCACAGGAAAACTGCCCATGACCCCATGCTCTGGCAGTTTTGGTTTATCTCCCCCTCTACCCCACTATCTCACCTCTCCTTTTGGCAGAAGGAGACCTACTTACTTCAAGCTTTCCTCTGTACCCCCCAGACAAAAGCCAGAGAGTCCAAGCTTCCCTCTTCCCCATAGTTCAGCAGACTAAAAACACCCCAGTCATTTCAGGTTTGTCTCCTCTCCTCTCCAAAGCCCACCATGAATGCATTTTATCTTCCGCCTACCTTTTCAACACGTCCCACCTTTAGTCTATTTAGGGCATGGATCTTTTAGGTACACCTGTGAGCCCAATTGGGGTTCCTTTGCTGTGTTATAGTTGTTCAATTTGTTGAAATTTAAAAGGAAGAGATCAGGCGTATCTCTCACACCACCATTACTCTGATGTCATCCCCAAGGCAAACATTATTGACACTCTCTTAGGAAAACTAAAATTCTTTTTAACCATTTTTATTTTTAAAGATCAAGTTCCAAACTAAGAAATTCCATGCTAAATAAACATACACTTTTATCTATATTTGCCTTGCTTTTTCTCCTAGTTTTAGAACCTATTAAATCATAAATAGAGAAACAGTCGACATTTTTATTGGAACAGAATATTCTAACTTGTCTACAGCACCCATGCAAGGAAATCAATTTACCTCAATGACAATTTCCTTTTGTGGGACTGAAAGAAGCCAAAAGGTTAGAAAAAGACCATAAGGAAACCAGAAAAACATCCATGTTCATTCTGCCTGTCACCACTCAGCCAAATAAGTAGAGACAAAGATTGAATCTTTATGGGTGGTTTATTCAGATAGCCAGTGATCTGAGAAGATAGGGATTCTGTATCACAAAACCATCTTAAGACATCGTCTCAGCCAACCTTTTTGTGATAGGTGGAAATTGAAAGTTAAAAATTTAGCTTTAGTAATAGTTGCTTTTAGTTTTAGTCAATATGTGTGTGGCCAGTAGTCGCCACCATTGTGGCCATACATACACAGGTTCTCATTAGATTCGGACAAATGGTAAAGAATCAGTGGAACCAAAGAATTGTGGGCCATTCCTTTATTAAAGTCTCTCACCGGCTGATGAGCAAACACAAAGAGAAAGCACTTTCCTTTCACTTAGGGCTCTCAAAGCCACTGACACATTATGCAGTTCCACAACCAGGAGAATATTCTCTGGTTTCTCCTAGAATCAAAGTCACCACCAGTCTCAGCAGAGCTCACAAAAGCCCCTCACCTCTGGTTCCCCATCTGCATGTCTTCTCCTTTCTCTGCCAACATGGCTTCTTTCTCAGCACTCTGCATTCTCCCTGCTCTCACTCTGCAAACATGGCTTCTCTCTGCCTCTTTTCCTTCTTCCCTTTTCTCTTTTCAAAATGTTCTGGTGCAAAAACCAGCAAACATTAGCAAAACAATGGCCCTTCCCAAACAAGGAGGTAATTTGCAATTTCACAGACCCATCTAAACCTGGCACTGCTTAGCTCCAGTGCAAACTATAAGCCAGCAAACATAAAATTATATTTTACAAACTTACTTGACCAACAATATGCTTAATAATTAATGCAAGTAAAAAGCTGTATTCTAGGAGTTGGATACATGAATGGACCTACATGACCTAATAAGACTGAAAACAACCCACCTTTGTGCCCCCAGCCCAGGAGATTCACAAGCAAGATGGTATCTAAACACCAGTGCTCCAAAGATATCTGCTGACAAGGATGCAGATAAAGAAGTACTCGTCAGTAGATGAAGAAATGCTAGAAACTTCTCCCTAAATTCCAAACTTCTTACCTGTGCCTTTCTTCCCCTTATAAAAAAGATTGGCTGAGGTGAGGTGTTAAGATGGTTGCTGGGTACAGAACCCCCATCTTCTCAGATTTTCAGCCACCTGAATAAAGCACCCATAAAGATTCAATCCTGTCTCTACTTATTTGGCTGAGTGGTGATAGGGAGCATGAACACAGATATTTTTCTGGTTTCATAAAGAGAAGAAAAGGGTAGGTAAGGGGTTTGGAATTTAGGGAAAACTTAATTAAATAAAAATTTCAGTCCAGGGATTCTGTTAACATTCTTTCATCTGCTGACCAGGAATTGTTTCTGCATCCTTGTTGGTGGGTGTTCTATCCTTGAAGCACTGGGACTTAGATACCATCTTGCTTGTGAATCTCTTGGCCCTAGGGCACTAAGGTAGGTTGTTTGCAGCCTTATGAAGTCACATCGACCCATTTATGTATCCAGCACCTGGAACAAAAATTTTTACTTGCATTAATTGTTAATCTTATTGTTTATAACCCAAAGCTACTATTACTAAAGGTAAATTTCTAACTCTTGAGTTCCCCTATCAAAAGGAGTTACAGCAAGTCAATCAGATGTTCTGAGGACAAATATATACTAATCTACAAATATGCAGTTTTCTAATTATAAGAGAAGGAGGAGAAAGAAAGGGAAAGAGAAGGGAAAATGGGAGGGAGGGAGGAAGAGAGAGAGGCAGGCAGAGAGGAAAGAAGAATAAGAGAGAGAGAGTAAAAAAGAGGGAAAAAATGAAGAGAGGAAGGGAGGAGAAAGGGAAAAAAACTTTATGGCAACATAGTTTGTCTTCAGCGGAACTGTCAGCTTCTGGAGTAGCTCAGGGACTAAATCTTGTATAGCATTGCTTTGAATCTTCCACAGCAGGGGACGCAGATTCCAATAAATACACGTGGGTTGTTAGAAATAATTAGCCTGTAAATATATGATGTATTTGAGAGATATTTCATTTCTTTTAGAAAAATCAAGGAAAAACAGAAAATAAAATTTCCCAAGCTTTGAAAAAGAAATGATGAATGTATTTTTCACAAAGTTGCATAAGCTACAGTGGAGGGGGGAGTGTCATATTTTTCCCATGAGACAGTTCCATTTGACTCTGCACTATCAGCATCAGCCCACTGGTACCTGCCCAACCTCAGGCCACTCATAGGTCAGACTATTGAGAGGAAGACCTCCAGGAACTAAAGTAATTAATGAAAGGCGTAAGGTTAAGGAGTCAGAGCATTCTCCTTTTTTTTCATTGATATGTTTAACCTTTTCCGGGCATAACAATTGCTTGGCCAAGCACTACTGTACTTTCAAGATTAAGTACTCAGAGAATTTCTTGGACCTAAAATGACTCAAAAAGGAGGGAACATTTACAATTGTAATTTAGTGGTTGAATAAATTAATGATATCTAACTGACTCTAAAGTTAAGAAATTGTCCTTGAAAAAAGACTCAGAAAAGTTCAGATTGTAAATAATGTAGAGTTGACCAAATCTACTCAATGAGAACATTATTTTTAATGTATTTAGCTCCTAAATTAATTATCATTCTTTCTCTGAAAAACAGCTCAATAAAATGGATTTAGGATATAATCAGAGGAAATTCATTAGTTCAATAAGTATGTATGAAATCACCCTATGTGGCACGAATAACATTAGATCATTAGATGCTGGGGGTATGGGGCGATCCTTCTCTTTCTAGTGAAGAATGGAGAGGAATGAATGGAATCTTTATTCCACAACATATCTGACCATTTATTATGTGCTAAACATATGATAGTTTCTGGAATTAAGGAAATGAAAAAGACAGATACAGATCCTGCCTAAAGAAGTTTAGCATCTAGTAGAGACACAGAGTATAAGAAGCAATTAAGTATAATATGATAATTTAACAGACATTAAGCAGGTATAAACTGTATGAAAAAATACCTGATTATTGAAACACAGATCATTTGCAATTCGAAGTGAAGTACAACAAGAGAGGCATGAGTGTGTGATAGGGGAGCATAAAAGGCTTCACTAAAGAAGTCAGCAGAAGCCTTCTATGAGAAAGTGACAGTTGAACTGAGGTGGAAAAGCTGAGTAGGGTATGTCAGGTGAAAAATTTCAGGCACGGCGACAGAGGGAACAATATATCAAAAGTCATAAGTTTGTGAACAAGCCTGGCTTGGTCAGGAAACACTAAGAATTTTTTTGAGAAGAGCATTAGGGTACATATTAAGGAGTAGTGTAAATGATATCAGAGTAGGAGATGAGCTACAGAATGTGACAGGTGACTTGGAGTAAGCCAAAAACGTTGCACTTTTACCTGTGGGCAAGGAGCCACAATAACTATAATATTTAAGCAGAGAAAGAACAAAATCAACATTATTCTCTTTTCTCTCTCTCTCTCTCTCTCTCTCTCTCTCTTCTCCCTCTCTCTCTTTCTCACCTTTCCTTTCTCCTTTCCTCCTTCCACTGTTATGTAGAAAGAGAACTGGAGTAAAAGAAGACACTGATTGGAGAAAAACGAGTCAGGAGGCAATGGCTAAAGCTGAAATGAGCAACAATGAGCATCTGGAAAAAAGCAGTAACTGATTGGAAATGAAGTGAAGACGAAATTAAAAAGCCTTTCTGAGGTAGATTTTTTAGGGTTTGGTTATTACATGAGTGAGTTTTTTGGAAGGTTAAGATAACAGGAGACAAGGTATACGATGGAAGATTTAGGAAGACTGAGGTTTCCAGCCTGAAGTCTAATCAGCATCATTGACTTAGGGGGCTGATTCAGGAGACAAGTAATGTTAGGAGCAAGAAGACTTTTAGGAAAAAATGGGTCTACTTTACCAACTTAAACTACAGGCAACTTTAGAGATATTAAAGAAATAAAAGAGGACATTTCAGGTGGTTGATTTTCCAGTGCAGGATCCAGTGCTCAGGGAAAAGGTCCCACCTGCTTTAAGAATGAAGGTGATACACACAGAAGTAGAGGGGTGGAGAGTGAAGAAGTTGAGGGAGTTTTCTAAAGACCCTCCTTCCTGCTGAGTTCAGAGTGAGGGTGGCCTGAGGTTAAGAAAGGGAGTGGAGAGACCACTTGAACTTGGAGAATAAGAAGGAAAAGTTACCAAATAAAAGTGAAAGGTTCTCCATGGAGCCAAAATCAAGATGAAATAAAAAACCCTAAATTTAAGGTTTCATGATGGTCTATAGCAAAAGACAAGAAAATAAATGGTTATTATGAAGGTAGTATCCAGTTCCTTCATGGAAATCCAAAGTTGGAAAGTTTGGAAAGCTTTGGCACAAGGTAATAATAACTGAGCTAACATTTCTGGCCTTGGAAATATGTAAGATTTGGTTAAATACTTTGAATCAGAGAGAAGTGCACTTTTGTCTAGAAGGAACTAGACAGACTAAAATTAGCTCTACTGGTCATTCAAATACAATTACTAACAGTTAATGAAGTGCTATACTAAACCATCATATGCTACTTTAGAAATTCATCTTAAAATATATCTCAATGAAAAATACAAAGCAGCTAATGATCTAATTAGTCATTATGTTTAACTATTGTTGACTTTTCAACTGCTATGATATCTTTAAAGAGTGCTTTGTCTTCAGCCATTCTCTAAATAAAAACACATTCACTTCATGACTTCTGATTGAACATAGCCAAAAGTTTGTTCCTCCTGGTACTTAATCAGTATCCTGAGCACTGGATAACATGCTGCTTTCTGACTGGTTATTGACCTCTGTGTTGACCTGGCTCCAGTGAATATTAAATACAGATGGAGAATCTGTAACAAATAGCAAAACACACAGGCAGCTATTTGATCCCTTTGCCCTGTGACCCTTTAGCTGAGAGAAGTGCCAGCAGGAATGACATTCACTGCTCGCCGTGCGCGGGCTTCGCTTTTTGGCTCTGCGTGACCTTTTTCTGGATGGCACAAAAGGAGCTGCTTGAGACACTGAGACCAGACATCCTACTCAAGTTTGACTCTTCGTGCACATGAATCTACTTTCATCACAAAAAATTATAGTTACTGTTCAGAATCTTCTGTCAAGAAGACAATCCCAGGAAACAGTGCTCAAACTTGGAGGCCTAAAGCAGAGGGGCAAAATACAGACAGAATATTGATACTGCCTTGAAGTTAACTAGTTTCCAGAGCTGCTTCCATCTCCCGACTGTACGCTCCATATTGCCTCAACGTTCATATACATATATGCCTTTCCAGGCTCTGTAATGCCACATATATACTTCTCCTGTTCTTTTCTTGTTTTTTTATAGAGGTTGCAACATGCATGCTGGACTTATCTAACAGGAAGCGTTGACTTTTCTAGTTCCCTGACAGATCTGAACTTTACAACACTTTAATTCTGTTTCTTTTAGTGGTAAAGTGGACTGTTTTGCCCAATTCTACACTTCTTCTCTGTGATAAAACTATGCACCCACAGTCTTTGCATCTAATGCTGGAGTGCCCCCGCTAGCCGCAAGCAGGGTGTGTTTCCTTGATTTGTTGATATTCATCCTAGCCAAGTAACTTACCCCAGCCAATGGCGGGTTAGTGGACATAACGTGAACATGAGTTTTAAATGTGCTCCTATAATTTGTCTTCTGTGCTTGCAGTTCTGCCCTAGCGTGAGAAGGAACCCGTAGTTTAAGAATAAGACACATGAAGTCTACCTGGTGTCACACTGCAGCCTGCAGCCAAGCCCAGCTGAACTGAGACAGGTTTCAACTGACCCACAGATCCACAAGTGGGATAGATATATATAAATATTTTACACATATATGTGACTATAATCTGCTAAGATTTGGGATTATTTATAAAGCATTATTATACAGTAATAGCTGATTGGTAAAACTCCTGCTTAGTTCCTCAGTATTTGATCAGAGAATAATTGAAGAAGAATGAAAAAGCAGTATAAATTGGCTAGTGGTAGCTTCACCAAATTTGCAGTAGCACATGATTTTTTATTTTTTATTTGTTCCTAGTTGCTTTATAATGTTAACTAAATACTCCTTTTAAAAATATCACTATCATATAAATATATCCTTGAATAGTTATTCCATTTTCAAACATTTAAAAGTTTTACACAAATTTTTATGATACCAATAAGCATATTGTTTATATAAGTTTTTAGGTATTTTTAATGCTGTAGTTTACAAATTTTCTTCTTATTTTCCCTATCAACCTTGAATTTTCTCTTATGATTCTATGGTACTGCTGTCTGGAGTTCATTTAAAATAAAATATATTTTGTAGAAAAAGACTTTTTTTATAGTACACTGTCCTCTCATATTAGATAATTTATGTAATATAGAATACAGATGTCACAATTACTTAACTATATCTTGACCCAAAGGAAGTGAATTATTAAATTTCATTCATTCAACCTAATATAAAGCCACTTAATAAAACTCAGAACTGGAGATAGTATCATAAAAGTTATGAAGTAAAATATATAAATTAAACATGTTAAATGAATGTTTGGAAGCTAAACATACAAGTTTGGAAAAGGATCTATCAATATAATGGGTTTAGATGGGTATAAAAAAAGAAATTTCTACTTCTTTTCATTAAAACACTATGGAAAGCAAATAGCAAAGTGGGGATGAAAGGTTAACAGTGGGGCTTGATACTGAGCTGAGGTTGACTCTTAAAAACTAAGATTAAAGGATGAAGAAGGTAGCTCCTCCAGGGCTGAAGGTGAAACCCTCCTCAATAGAAGAGAGTGTTATGGACACTCAAGATAAATTGGAGAAGTGGCCCCAATATGGGACCCCAGCTACAAAGGAAGAGAAAGCTTTGCTTCAGGAAGTGTGCAAGTAAACTGATTTCACTGGGCCCACCCTTGTGGACAAGTCCTGCGGGGGGTGAGGACGACAGAGACGCAAAGACCCGACTCCGGGGACCAGGTTCAGTGACACAGATCCACTTTATTCAGGAAGTAAACTAGCTTATATACATGGGTTCAGCCAATAGGATCTTACAGCATGTCCTTCATAGCCAATGGCTGAAAAGATCAGGGAGCTGCGTGGTTGGCGCTAAGTCACTTCCTTATAGCAGGCAAACTTCCTTCCTGGGTATGCCCAGGAGGCTTCTGGGAGCTGGAGTATTCTCACATCATTACATCAGCCACAGCTGCTAGGAATGCGCTTTGCGCTCCACCCACACGCCCTTGATTGCAAAACCGGTGCCTGCAATCTGTAGCAAGATATGGTGGTGGTAATGACAACATATATAACAATGGGATAAAGGGCAGTTGAGCAGGATCTGCAAGTGATTGGCAGTACCAGGACCACCAGCTAAGAGTTCTGAAAGACAAGGAGAATAAGGGTCCAGAAGGATGTCCTTGGGCCTCATAGTGCATTGATGGTACTGATGATGTCATTTGAGGTCAGGGAGCTAAAACAGTGTCTCTAGGGACTAACAATAATCAATTTCTTTTATGTTGTTTGATTCTAGCAATTAATCCTAATCCAAGGTAAACAGATTAGTCTTGTCACAAATTTACGTGACTGGGCTGCCAAGCATACATTTTACTTAATCGACTTGATAAAGCTATAGAGAGGGACATAGCAAAGTGATTGAAAGGGGAAGTTCTAAAGTGAGGCTCTCTTAGTTTGAATCCTGTTCTGCCATTCACTATCTTTTTGTTTGAATTTAGTTGCTAAAATTTCCATGCCTCAATTGCCTAATCTATAAAGTATGTATAATGATGGTGATGTCTTCATGAGGTTGCTATATAATTAAATTAGCTAACACATGTAAAAGACAAACCAATTCCTGGCATAAAGTAAAATTTAAACAAATTTTCTAGTTATCATTATTCCCTACTTTATTAAGATTATAAGGCCTCCCTCGTTTGCCTCCCCTATCCCCCTAAACTAAGACCATAATAAAAGTACCAAGGTCTGGGAGACAAGAACTAGATGTGACTCTGATAAATCCCCAATACTTTTGCCATTGTTTGTGTTTGTCTGAGTGTGTATGGGGAGTGGGGGAGATGCTTCTCTTCTTCCCTTCTCCTGGCTGCAGCCTGGGAAACGAATAGACAAGAATGCCAAATCTCATATTGTGGAAGAAAGAGATAGATGATGGAGTTACCTCGGCAATGCCCTGGTTCCTGGATGAGTGTCATGTTTGCCTTTCCCTTTACTGACTTTGGGAGTTGGCTGCTTTTATGAAATAGTTCAGATTTAATACATTCATTGTGAAGTAATCATTATTAAATTTGGGAAGAAAGCAATTTGAAACTAATGAGAAGTGACAAGAGAAAAATATACAATCCAAATTGCCAATGTTTGTTGCATAGGGAAAAGAAAAAGTATAAAATCAATGTTACTTCATAATATAATACTGAAGTATAATTATTCCTAACTATATGCATACTTAAAAACTCATGGGCTAGGTGAGTTTCTATTAAATATTAAAATAGAACAAACAAATTTAAAAATTTATAACAGATCTCAAATTTTTCAAGTGACACGGGGTACCTGAATGAGATTTCCCAAGAATAAACTATTCAAGGAAATCTAAACATGAGAGTTAAATGAATAAATTATGGCATGAAATGCAGCCATTAAAACAACACTATACATCTATATATTTTTGAAATCTAAAAATATAATATATGTTCTGTGATAAAAGCTGATTATAAAGTGGTTTTCTAGGTTTAAATATTTTTAATTATTTAAATTAAAAGGAGGGGGCAGATTGTGTGTGTCTCTGTACACGTGTGTTTATATCTACTAAATGTTTTGAAAGATATATAATGTATATAAACTATTAATACTGATCATCTTTGGATGAAGAACTAAAATGGTATTTTTTCTTTTAGAAGTATTTTTATTATCACTTAAAAATTTATAAACATATTTATTATATATTCAAGTAAAAGCAAAGACAATTTCCATTTTTTTAAAAGTTTGAAAAAAGTTAAGTTCACTCATAAAATATAAAATTAGTTTCTGCACTTATGTAAATAATTTTGAACAGCAGTTGAACTAGTGATCAAAACAGATGGCAAAGATTAGGGGAATGAGGTTGTCATTCACTTTTTTAACATGTAAATTTGAATCTGAATTGAGTGAGACTTCCAGGAAAGATGATGGAATAGATATACTTGCATAGCACACTGACCAAAAAAAATGAGCACAACATAAAACAATATAAAGAATATAAAGAAATTATCAAATTGCCAAAATCACTTACTGTGGAATTTAAAATATATTTGCTGTCTAAAGTAATATTTGCTCTAAGTGGAAGGAAGATGCTCAACTTTGGTACATACCTTCCACAATCAAAAGTGGGATGCTGTTCGGGGGAAGAAAGTAAGCAGTATCCCTAAAAACCCTTTACTTGGAGAGTAGACCTCTTTGAATTTGGGTGGCTTTCGGGAAAAGTGAGTCACCATTTTAGATTCCCTGGACCATAAGTTCCTGTGAAGGAACTGCAGTATTTTTTGTTAACAACCTTATCCTCAGTTTCTGGCATACAGTGAAGGCTGAATAAATATTTGTTGAATAAATGCCTGGAGTTGTTTTGCCCTCCCACATAATGGCAGCAATGGAAGGAGAAACAAAATGGCAATGTCATTTTAATTTAACCCAACCTAGTTTCAAAACCAGAAGGAAACAGCTGCTCAGCCACAAAGCAAAGTTAACCAAACAAACATACATATTCATCCATCAAAGTAAAAATCCTGTGAGCCTTAGAATGCTACACTGATATGGAACTGTGCCAGGATGACCTGAAAAGGACTTTCCGAAATAAAGGAGCAGTTAAAATCCAGGAGACAATGCAATCAACAGTTCAAACGCTATAGAGATGTTCACCTGAAACCTATGTACTCTTATTGATCAATGTTATCCCATTAAATTTAATTGCTAAATAAAAATAAATAAATAAAAGTTGTGACAAAATATTTGAAATTATCTGAGAGCTCATGCTGTTGTATTTTTCTAAGGAGGATGTAAGAAATCTTCACAATAACTAAATTGTAATAATAGACCTGTAAGATAACATTAGACTAAAATACTATCTTGCTTTTTTGACCCGAAATAAATTACAATACTAAGAGAATTTCTCTGATGTAGCTTTAATCAAAGACTGGATGATTCAGGCCACTTCTTGGGAGACTGCACAAAAAGCTACATGAGACTCACAGGAAGTCAGTGTGCAACCTTATTGGATCTGGTCTCAAGCTGTGTCCTATGGACCAAGAGGTCACAGACTTCCACTGGATTTTAGAATGGACTCAAGATTTTATTGTTTGTCTTCTAAGAATATTTTCCATATCTACATTTGTTAAGATGCAAGCTCTTCAGAAGTCATAACTGCACTTATTTTTTGTTTGACATGTGTCAATATCATTTTGACAATAGATTTTTTTAAAAATTGTAGTAAAAAATAACATAGGATCTACTCTTTTAAGAAAATTTTAAGAGTACAATACAGTATTGCCAACTATAGGCACTATAAACAGATTTCTAGGACTTTGTCATCTTGGACGACTGAAATTTTATAACTACTCAACATCAAATCCCCATTTCTCCCTTCCCCAGCTCCGAGCAGCTACTATTTTACTTTCTGCTCTTATGAACTTGACTACTTTACATACTTCATATAAGTGGAATCATGAAACACTTGAATGTATTACTTCATTAACTATATAATTATGTGTGTATGTAAAATTACCTCAGAAGTCAAAAATAAATTTTAAAAATAGGTGAAAAAAATTGTTAATTGGGGCTGTAGAAAAAAACTAATCAACAAGATACCTAGGAGATGACGTCAGAGTAATGGCCGGGTAGGAAGCGATACCGATAAATCTCCCCCAAAACTCAACAAGATCTTCAACCAGAAACAGAAAAACCTATCCTTGGAGCCTCCAGATGTTTCGCAATACACCCAAAGGTATGGTCAAGCAAAAAATTGGCTAAATATATAACAAACCCCGAAGGAAATAGGGAGTAAGAAATGCTCCACCTTCCTCACTAACCTAAACAGGGTGGCTTTCACTGGGAACTGAGAATATAGAAACTAAGGCGGGCGAAAGGGGTGAATAGATCCAGGCCGCGGCAAAAACGGCTGAACCAAGCTGTGGCATAGATATCCAAGCCGAGGAAAAACTGTTCCTGTGACAACCTGGGCAATACAAGCTAACACTCATGCCAAACCCAGACAAAGAAAGACAAGTGGGGTAGCCATTTTCCCTGATCCCCTCGTCGGCACGCGCAGATAGTGGGCGAGAGATTCCTTCCAAAGCCCCGGGAGTGGGTGCCCGTGTTATCCTACAGAGAGGCAGAGTCAGAGGCCTTTGTGTGGGCTGAAAGCGGAATCTCCGGGCCGCCCCAGCAACCTGGGAAAGCAGCGCACGGGGAAGGAGCGAGAACTAATTCCAATCCTGGAAATTTTCCGTGCGGGTGGGGGTTTCACTCAGAGGGTGAGGAGGCTGGCCTGATATCCTGGTCTGCGCACGCAGATAGTTAGCGAGAGATTCCTCTGAGTGCCTCGGCAGTGCACGCCCGTGTTATCCCACAGAGGGGCAGAGTCAGGGGCCTTTATGTGGGCCAAAAGCGGAATCTCGGGCTGGCCAGCGCCTTGCAAAAGCCACGCACGGGGACGGAGCGAGAGCCAATTCCAACGCTGAAACTTTTCCATGCAGGTGGGGATTTCACTCAGAGTGTGAGACTGCCGGCCTGATATCCTAGTCTGTGCATGCAGATAGTGAACGAGAGTTTCCTCCAAATGCCCCGGGAGTGGACACCGGCCTGTGTTACCGGACAGAGTGTTAGAGCCAGAGGTCTTTGAGTGGGCAGAAGCCCCGCCTGATTATGCTAGCAGCTCTGACTGACTGAGCCTTACCCAGAGTCCTGTGCTGAGTGGAAATAGAGTGGGGAGTTGCCAGCTGTTTGAGCCTCTTACTATCCAGGCAGAGGCAGCAGCAACCTCATAGCTGGATTATCAGGCTACTAATTGAGGAAGGAAAGACTAGGAGAAAGGCTCCAGGAACACTGACTCTCTCACTGTTGGAGCCTATAAATGCTAATGAGCCTCGACTGCCAACAAGACTAAAGCACAATACATGACATCGCCATAAAGACTTATCAACTGCAAACCTCTACCTGAGTGTGCCAAAGGGGCAGAACCCAGGTACAGAGTCACCGACCAGGAAGAGGGAGAGAAAAGAAAAAGCAAGAAGATAACCTATCAAAATCAAGACTAATCCACAGACTTTATAACCTACCCCATTTTCTTATATTTGTTCATTTGTTTGTCTTATCTTCATTCCTCATATTTTTTTTTCCTCCTCCAATTTGGTTGTTTAACTCTCTGCCAGTCTTACTCTCTCCTCTCCTTGAACTACACTACCCATAAGTGTTACATCTCCCATTATCTTTTCTTTCCTCTTATTTTCTCTCAATGAGGGTTGCATTCAAAAAACCCTTAACTCTCTCTCTCTCTCTTTCTTCTTTTTTCTTTTTTCTTCTTTTAGTGGTTCCCTCTTTTTTTCTCTCGCTCTCTCTCTTTCTTTTCTCCCTCTATATTAGTTTCTTCCTTTCTCCTTTACATCTCCTCTTATTCAAACCTCAATAACGAACAAATTATCTTATCTGGGACTCAAACTTATGTTTGTGGCATTTTGGGGGGTTTTTACTTCACCTTTTTAACTCAATAGCAGTGCTCCCATCCCTGGCTCTCCATTTTATCTAGTTCTTGTTCCACTAAATACAATAGTAATTTTTTAATTTGTCCCCCCATTTTCCTGTTTCCCTCTTATTTCTCTCATCATAACTCTTAGTCAACCAACACCTAAAAGCAAATCATTTTATACTTGACCCAAGTTTTTTCCTTATTTGCTTTTTGTGGGTCCATACCCCCTTTTTTCTTTCTTTTTTTTTTTTTTTTTGCCCCTTTATTACTTTTCCCCAATTCAGGCCCTCCATTACAGGCATTGTTTGTTATAATTCACAGTTCACCACATGATTTTCTCAAGAAAGAGGGGAGAGGGGAGGAGAGGAAAAAAGGAGGGGAGGAATAATTTCCTTTTTTTAATTTTTTTTTATTTTATTTTTCTTTATTTTATTATTAATTTTTTAAATAAAACAACTCTTTTTGATTTTTTATTTTTTTAACTTTTTATTCTTTATTAAATCTCATTAATACTATCAACAAAAACACCATCAGATGCCATTAAGGAAGAGAAAATCAAATATCATGGATACAAAAGAAAGAGAGGTAACACAGCTAGATGAGGAAAAATCTATGGAGAAAAAATTTAATATATTGGAAACCTTGGAGCTAAATGACAAAGAATTCAAGATAGAAATCCTAAAAATCCTCCGAGATATACAAGAAAACACAGAAAGGCAATTTAGGGAGCTCAAAAAACAACTCAATGAACACAAAAAATATATTTCCAAGGAAAATTGAAACTATAAAAACAAATCAAACAGAGATGAAAAACTCAATTTACAAGCTGAAAAACGAGGTAACAAGCTTAGTTAATAGAACAGGCCAGATAGAAGAGAGGATTAGTGTAATAGAAGACAAGCAACTTGAGGCACAACAGAGAGAAGAAGAAAGAGACTCAAATATTAAAAAAAATTTTGATAGCACTACAAGAATTATCTGACTCCATCAAAATGAATAACATAAGAATAATAGGTATATCAGAGGGAAAAAAGAGAGAAAATGGAATGGAGAACATACTCAAACAAATAATAGATGAGAACTTCCCAAGCCTGTGGAAAGAATTAAAGCCTCAAATTCAAGAAGCAAACAGAACTCCAAGTTTTCTTAACCCCAACAAACCTACTGCAAGGCACATCATAATGAAATTGGCAAAACCAATGGAAAAGAAAAAATTCTCAAGGCAGCCAGGGAAAAGAAGAATACAACATATAAAGGAAGGCCCATTAGATTATCATCAGATTTCTCAGCAGAAACTCTACAAGCTGAAGAGAGTGGACCCCAATATTTAAAGTCCTGAAAGAGAGGAACTTTCAGCCACTAATACTATACCCATCAAAGCTATCCTTCAAATATAAAAGAGAAATAAAAACATTCACAGATACAGAAAAGATGAGGGAATTTATCATCAGAAAACCCCCACTCCAGGAATTACTAAATGGGGTTCTCCAATCAGATACAAAGAACAAAAAAAAAACAAAGCTACAAATAAAAGCTCCAAGAAGAACACAATAAAACCAAATTTAAACTGTGACAACAACAAAAAGAAAGGGGGGGAGAGGATGGAGATTAACAGTAGCAAAGGATGATGGAATGCAAAAATACTCACAAAATAGTGCGCTACAATGAACAGGGTAGGAACCCTTTTCATTACTCAAAGGTAACCACCATTGAAAAAACCACCACAGAAGCACATGAGATAAAAAAGATAGCAACAGAGGAAAGATGTATGGAATACCACCAAATAAAAACAAAAGATAGAAAAACGAAAGAGAAGGATCAAACAAGACACAAAACTGACAGAAAGCAATACATACAATGGCAATAGGGAACTCAGAAGTGTCAATAATTACACTAAATGTAAATGGATTAAACTCACCAATAAAAAGGCACAGAGTAGCAGAATGGATTAAAAAAGAAAATCCAACTGTATGCTGCCTACAGGAAACTCATCTAAGTAACAAGGATAAAAACAAATTCAAAGTGAAAGGCTGGAAAACAATACTCCAAGCAAACAACACCCAAAAAAAAGCAGGTGTAGCAATACTCATATCTGATAATGCTGACTACAAGACAGAAAAAGTACTCAGAGAAAAAAATGGCCATTTCATAATGGCTAAGGGGACATTGAATCAAGAAGACATAACAATTCTTAATATATATGCACCAAACCAAAAAGCACCAAAATATATAAGACAGCTACTTATTGACCTTAAAACAAAAACTGACAAAAATACAATCATACTTGGAGAACTCAATACACCGCTGACAGCTCTAGATCAGTCATCCAAACAGAGAATCAACAAAGATATAGTGCCTTAAACAAAATACTAGAGCACCTGGATATGATAGACATCTACAGGACATTTCATCCCAAAGTGACTGAGTATACTTTTTTCTCCAGTGTACATGGATCATTCTCAAGAATTGACCATATGTTGGGCCACAAAAACAACATCGGCAAATTCAGAAAAATTGAAGTTGTACCAAGCATATTTTCTGATCATAAAGCCTTGAAACTAGAATTCAACTGCAAAAAAGAGGAAAAAATCCCACAAAAATGTGGAAACTAAACAACATACTTTTAAAAAATGAATGGGTCAAAGAAGAAATAAGTGCAGAGATCAAAAGATATATACAGACAAATGAAAATGACAATACGACATATCAGAATCTATGGGATGCAGCAAAAGCAGTGATAAGAGGGAAGTTCATATCGCTTCAGGCATATATGAACAAACAAGAGAGAGCCCAAGTGAACCACTTAACTTCACACCTTAAGGAACTACAAAAAGAAGAACAAAGACAACCCAAAACCAGCCGAAGAAAGGAGATAATAAAAATCAGAGCAGAAATAAATGAAATAGAGAACAGAAAAACTATAGAAAAAATTAATAGAACAAGGAGCTGGTTCTTTGAAAAGATCAACAAAATTGACAAACCCTTGGTAAGACTTACCAAGGAAAAAAGAGAAAGAACTCATATAAACAAAATCCAAAATGAAAGAGGAGAAATCACCACAGACACTGTAGATATACAAAGAATTACTGTAGAATACTATGAAAAACTTTATGCCACTAAATTCAACAACCTAGAAGAAATGGATAAATTCCTAGAACAATACAACCTTCCTAGACTGAGTCAAGAAGAAGCAGAAAGCCTAAACAGACCTATTAGTAGAGAAGAAATAGAAAAAACCATTAAAAACCTCCCCAAAAATAAAAGTCCAGGCCCTGACAGCTATACCAGCGAATTTTATCAAACATTCAAAGAAGACTTGGTTCCTTTTCTACTGAAAGTCTTCCAAAAAATTGAAGAAGAAGCAATACTTCCAAACACATTTTATGAGGCCAACATAACCCTCATACCAAAACCAGGCAAGGATGGCACAAAAAAAGAAAACTACAAACCAATATCTCTAATGAATACAGATACTAAAATACTAAACAAAATACTAGCAAATTGAATACAACAACATGTTAAAAAAATAATACATCATGATCAAGTGTGATTCATCCCAGAATCTCAAGGATGGTTCAACATAAGTAAAACGGTTAACGTAATACACCATATCAACAAAACAAAGAACAAAAACCACATGATCTTATCAATAGACGCAGAAAAGGCTTTCGATAAAATACAACACAATTTTATGTTTAAGACTCTCAACAAAATGGGTATAAAAGGAAAATATCTCAACATGATAAAGGCCATATATGATAAACCATCAGCTAACATCATATTAAATGGCACCAAACTGAAGGCTTTCCCCCTTAAATCAGGAACAAGACAGGGTTGTCCACTTTCTCCACTCTTATTTAATGTGGTACTAGAGGTTCTAGCCAGAGCAATCAGACAAGACAAAGAAATAAAAGGCATTCATATCGGAAAAGAAGTAAAGGTATCACTTTTTGCAGATGATATGATCCTATACATCGAAAACCCCAAAGAATCCACAAAAAGACTACTAGAAACAATAAGCCAATACAGTAAGGTCGCAGGATACAAAATTAACATACAGAAGTCAATAGCCTTTCTATATGCCAACAATGAAACAATTGAGAATGAACTCAAAAGAATAATCCTCTTCACGATTGCAACAAAAAAATAAAATACTTAGGAATAAACATAACAAAGAATGTAAAGGACTTATATAATGAAAACTATAAACCGTTGTTAAGGGAAATCGAAAAAGATATAATGAGGTGGAAGAATATACCTTGTTCTTGGCTAGGAAGAATAAATATAATCAAGATGGCCATATTACCCAAAGCAATATACAAATTTAATGCAATTCCCATGAAAATTCCAATGACATTTTTTAAAGAAATAGAGCAAAAAATCATCAGATTTATATGGAACTATAAAAAACCCCGAATAGCCAAAGCAATCCTAAAGAAAAAGAATGAAGCTGGGGGCATTACAATTCCTGACTTCAAACTCTATGACAATCAAAACAGCATGGTATTGGCAGAAAAATAGACACTCAGACCAATGGAACAGAATAGAAAGTCCAGAAATTAAACCACATATATATAGTCAAATAATTTTTGATAAAGGGGCCAACAACACACAATGGAGAAAAGAAAGCCTCTTCAATAAATGGTGCTGGGAAAACTGGAAAGCCACATGCAAAAGAATGAAACTGGACGACAGTCTGTCCCCGTGTACTAAAATTAACTCAAAATGGATCAAAGATCTAAACATAAGACCTGAAACAATTAAGTACATAGAAGAAGACATAGGTACTCAACTCATGGACCTGGGTTTTAAGGAGCATTTTATGAATTTGACTCCAAAGGCAAGAGAAGTGAAGGCAAAAATTAATGAATGGGACTACATCAGACTAAGAAGTTTTTGCTCAGCAAGAGAAACTGATAACAAAATAAACAGACAGCCAACTAAATGGGAAATGATATTTTCAAACAACAGCTCAGATAAGGGCCTAATATCCAAAATATACAAAGAACTCATAAAACTCAACAACAAACAAACAAACAATCCAATAAAAAAATGGGAAGAGGACATGAACAGACACTTCTCCCAGGAAGAAATACAAACGGCCAACAGATATATGAAAAGATGCTCATCTTCTTTAGCTATTAGAGAAATGCAAATCAAAACTGCAATGAGATACCACCTCATACCTGTTAGATTAGCTATTATTAACAAGACAGGTAATAGCAAATGTTGGAGAGGCTGTGGAGAAAAAGGAACCCTCATCCACTGTTGGTGGGAATGTAAAGTAGTATAACCATTATGGAAGAAAGTATGGTGATTCCTCAAAAAACTGCAAATAGAACTACCTTATGACCCAGCAATCCCTCTACTGGGTATATACCCCCAAAACTCAGAAACATTGATACGTAAAGACACATGCAGCCCCATGTTCATTGCAGCATTGTTCACAGTGGCCAGGACATGGAAACAACCAAAAAGCCCGTCAATAGATGACTGGATAAAGAAGATGTGGCACATATACACTATGGAATACTACTCAGCCATAAGAAATGATGACATCGGATCATTTACAGCAAAATGGTGGATCTTGATAACATTATACAAAGTGAAATAAGTAAATCAGAAAAAACCAGGAACTGCATTATTCCATACGTAGGTGGGACATAAAAGTTAAACTAAGAGACATTGATAAGAGTGCAGTGGTTACGCTGGGAGGGGGGAAAGGGAGAGGGAAAGGGGGAGGGGGAGGGGCACAATGTAAACTAGATAGAAGGTGACAGAGGACAATCTGACTTTGGGTAATGGGTATGCAACATAATTGAATGACAAGATAACCTGGACTTGTTATCTTTGAATATATGTATCTTGATTTATTGATGTCGCCCCATTAAAAAAATAAAATTATTAAAAAAAAAAGATACCTAGTAAAAATGCTTAAATTATTTACCAGTATGTCTTATACACTGTTTACAAAAATTAGGGGATATTTCTAAATAAATATGAAGCGTTAAAAAAAGCATTTCATTTTTTATATTAAATAAGAACATCAGAAAAGCAAATGATAAGTAAGATAAAGTTGTTTAATTGTGCAAATAAGATACAAAACCAACTTTATTTCATTGGTGAAAATGCACGATACAAAAGGCTGAAAGTACTGGAATATCTGCACGTTCCCTGATCCCCTAATTTTTGTGAGCAGTCATCCCCATCGACCTATGATTATAATAAAGTTTTACTTACTTATTTACCAAAAAGAAAACATCCTAGCTAATTTAGTTATAGAAATAGTCCATTTTTTAAAACACATCTATGTTTTATAGACTTGAAACAGGTAAGATCTTATAGCAGAAGTTTATTTAATAAGTGAAAAAATAAGGGAGGTCAAGGTAGAACTGTTAAATCTCTGAAAATGACTAAAGCAAGAAGGTTAAATGTATTAGATTATTAAGATTACACACAGAAGTGAAAAACATTGAATCATCATCCTGACTTGACAAGGTTTGGAGAAAAAGGCTCTCTGGGTCTTCAGCATCAGAAACTGTTGAATTTTTTTCTTGAGTATTGATATTAGCTATCCCAGTGCTCATAACCTTCATTTTCTAGATGCCTCTGTTCAAGTTTTGTAATTCCAAGAAACAGAATTAGAATTGCAAAACTTAGATCAGACATCTCTGTCCTGCACAGATCAGCCAGGCAAGTGTTTTGAGGTAGGCGGTGGTGACATTGACACACCACAGAATAAAAACTGAAAACTGAGCCATTGCCCCAGTTTGTATCACTGAAGTGGGTAATCCTCATGGTCAGAGCATGTTCTTTTGAGGCAGAAGTGGATGGGGTGATGCTTAAGAGTTCTTTCAGAATGTGGCTTGACCACAATTGGGTTTGCTCTAGGACTAAACCAAGAAGTAGAATTATACTTCTTAAGTTGGTTTGAATATGCAGAATGTCTTATGCCAAATCCTACAGCCCTGGCCTGTGCTTGAATTTAATATTAGAGTTCTTCCCTCTATCTTCTTCCTCCAGCTTCTATTTATAGAAACAGAAACCATGTATTCTTGCTTCATCTTCCTTAAGATTGGTTACTAAGAAGTGAGAACTGATTTCTCATTAACATATACAGTTCTGTGTTTAGCTCGTAAGACGCAGGACTACATCTTGTTGGCTCAGTATTTGCACAAGAAATTAGACATATTGCGTTAATCATTTGCTAGAAAATGCAAGGTTACATCTACTGCTTTTAACCAAGATGGTATATTCTGATCTTATAGTCCAAAATCTTATAATTATAAAATTAGCTCCCTTTTACGGTGAAATAATTATAAAAATACACTTGTAAAACTTCCTTTATACAGGAATATCAGAAAAGATATGGGGCCAGTTGTTTTAGTTTTCTATTACTTCTGAACACATTATTCTAAAACTTAGAACTTCAAATCAGAAACATTTATATCCCCTGGACCATCTCCCACTCTCTTCCTTAGGAAAAACAGAAGAAAAAGAAACATTTATTATCTCGCTATCTCTGGGGGTCAGACATCCAAGTGTATCTTAAAGTGGTGCCTGCCTCAAGGTTTTTAAATGAGGTTGTAGTTAGGGTGTTGGCTAAGACTGTGATCTCTCTTGAAGTCTCAACTGGCGGAAGATTCCCTTCCAAGGTCCCTCAATGTGGCTATTCATAAGATTTAGTTCCTCATGGGCTGTTGAGCTGAGGGCCTCAGTTTTGCACTGGCTCCCTTTCCCTTGCCACATCCGCTTCTCCATAGGGTAGCCCAGAACATGCCACCTGGCTTCCCTTAGCAAGCAAGCGAGAAAGTTACAGAGACTGCCAAGTAGAAACTATAGTCTTTCTGCAACCAAATCTTATTAGAGATGTCCTACCATCTCTACTATGTTCTACTCAACAAAGTGAATTACTATGTCCAACCTACACTTACAGGAAAGAATTATGCAAGGGTACAAATCCCAGGAAGCAAGAATCATTGGAAGCTCTCTTTGAGGCTGCTTATGACACCAAGAAAAACTAGATCTGTCATCCCTTTAACATTAGAACTACAAGTATATTCTCATATTCAGAAAATAGAAGAAAGTCATAAAGTAATATTAAAACTGAAGAGAAGGGAGAACAGGGGTAGAAAGAGACTTTGCATGGGGTATGGGGGGCCACACTGAGGGGTATAGAGGGTGTTATATTGAGTGGGATACGTAAAACCATGTCAACACAAATTAAAATAAATTAAAAAACAACTGAGGAAAGACTTTGGGTAAACATGAATGGCATTTACTGTTATTGTTTTATAAAACTAGAGAGAAAGTGGTTCAGTTGTGAAGACAGATTTTCATTGGCAAGCTTAAAGAATTTTATACCAAATATTGACGAGACCACAGATTTCTGTGCAAATTTTAAGAGTGTACAGAGGTGGAAGAGGGTAGAGGGACAATAGATTAGGTGGTGATGGAGGGAGACTTTACTTGGGGTGGTGAACACACAACACAACATACAAATGATGTAGGAATTTATATAATTTTATTAACCAATGTCACCCCAATAAATTAAATAAAAATATTTTTTAAAAAGAGCATGCTGTTACCCTCTATAATAGGTAGCTACCCATCATGATGACTTGTGGTTATCAATACAAAGAGTTAAATAAAGATACTGGCAATGCAGAAAAACCTGGTAAAAGAAAACCTTGTCAATACAAAAAAAATTGAAAAAGTATTAAATAATTTTAACAAATAAATTTACTAAAAAAGAGTCATAGAAATAATGCAACAATTTAGACAATTTGTATTAATATAAAAGCAAACTATTTTGAGACAAAGGAGTTCAAGAGTTGTGAGCCTCTTTCAGCTCAGTGGGAAATTGGCCAATTACATCTCTTCATATGAAGAACAAGGAGGATACCAAATTTCTTAACAATAGAATAAGAATAATTATTTTAAGACATATTAATCTTCTTAATGAACTGTCTGATACAGATACCCAGAATGAGTGCTGTTTGGGGTGGGTGGAGTAGCAGAAAAGCGAACACAGAAAAAGAAAATTAACAGGCATTAGAAGAAAAACTGAAAACAATCAATCTGGATATGTTAAAACAAAAAAGCATGTTTTAATAGGAATTGGCAGATGGTCTACCCAATTTGGCACCCTGAAGATTCATCCCTCAGATAACAGGAAGCTATCTGGTATGTTTTATTTCAAGAAGAATGGACAGAAAAAGAAATTTTAAGTAAATATTCTCAGATCAACTTGCCAGAGAATTTATAGGAGAAGAATAACTGAGAACTTTGAAAAATGTCAACAAACCTGTGGTCTCAATATTCCTAGCAATTCAGCAAAATTTACTGAATGCCAATGATGTGAAGAGCACTGGGCACCAGAGGGAGGGAGCCAATGAATTATAGTTTACATGTTTTTTATAATTATATTTTTTATATTATTTATTATTTGGAAAAATTGAAAAGCATTAAGAAAATATAAAACTACCCATAAGCATAGTTATTATTTTGGTATGTTTTCTATTAAAAATTGTTTGTTTTCACATATAGATATGTGTGTACAGATTTTAAATATCGATAGGCAGTTTTTATAAACTATTTTGTAGCTTTTCTTTTTCCCACCTATGATGGTATGATTTTTTCTTGTATTACTGAATATTCTTTTTAAAAATATGACTTTTAGAATATAACTAGTTTTCCATTTGAGGTTATAAGATAATGTATTAAACCTGCTCATATAATGGATATTAGGTTATTTCCAACCTATGTATTTAATAAATTTTTGATATTCATGCAGTGATAAACATTCTAAAGCAAAAATGTACTGGTCATTTAAAATGCAGGGTACAGTTTATAGTGGGAAATAAAGAGGTATAAATAGGCTCTGGCCAGTTAGCTCAGTTTGTTAAGAGCGTTGTCCTGAAACAACAAGGTTGTGGATTTGATTTCTGATCAAGGCACACACAGGAAGCAACTCATGAATGTATGACCAAGTGGAACAACAACTAAATGCTTCCCTTTTTGTCTCTTTCTCTCTGTCTCTAATAGAAAAAAAAAAAGAGGTATAAACAATTACACTGACATATGATGAATTCTAAAAGACAATATCAATTGCAATGCAAGTAGTAGAACTACCTGCCTTCTCACTAAATAAACCAGTGAAGGTCTTACAGAAATCTCATGTGCCTGAGCCTTAAAGTAGAAATACCAGCTTGTTAGATCATGAGTTTAAAAAGTTTCAGACCGAGAATGTCATGTGGAAGGGTGGCATCTGAACTGTTTTCTTCTTGAAACACTCTCTTCTCTTGATTTCCATGACTACAAACTCTCCCCCTTTTCCTCCTATCTCCTGGAGGAGGAGGAGTACTTGTATTTTCCATTACTCCTCTTTCCAGCAGATAGACTTCCCTAATATTAACTCCTGGCCTCCTGCCTTATTCCTCAAGCACGCCTCCTGAAAAGAAGCTGGCAGGTTCCATTATGGTTGAGAGTTACTGATCCATATTTTATATCACTCATCTGCTATCACTGAGGATTTGTATGTCTTTTCTTCCTTCTCTATCAGACCAGTGGGAGACAGAAAGGTTAAATTAGCTTCTCAACACCAAAGCTATACACAGAAGAACTTTCCCAGTGCATAGGTAGGAGATGAGATAGGAGCCAGGGGCTAACATGACATTCTTTTCAGGCTAGTTAGCTCTCACATGACTTGAAGAGGTTAGCAGCAATTAAGACAATATTGTAATCTCTACTTTCTAACATCCTATTTTTCAACTGGGAATGCACTGCACAAAGAAAGGGCATACTATGTATAGACCATTTAAAATCCCAGGAATTTGTATCCTATTTGCAATTGGTTTTTTGTGTGCCCTGAGAAGTACTGGTGAGTGGTTGGATACCAGAGGTGAGTGAGAGCGAAGCAAACTTCACCTTCAGATGCAATAAGAGAACCTTTATAGCAGCAGTGGCTGAAGGTATCCACGGGGTTCCCTGATGGAGAAGTAAGAAGTTATAAAAAGATGTATAGCCTTATTATGTGAGATGCCTAAAAGTTCATTTTTGAGTAGAGAAGTTAATCATAAATTAACAAGAACAGAAAGTTGATTTGCATATTGTTAGAAGCAACACAACGTAATCAGAAATGTCAACAGTGTCATAAAGAGACTATCAAAGCCCAGAAGGAAAACCTTTAGACATCAGAAATATTGAAGCCATTTCATTAATTCAAAGATCTGTATAATGTCAGAAAAAACAGCTATGACAATTTGGTGATAGCTCTCTTTCTTTAAACTGCAAATATGACAGTCTGTTCCATTTCCCTCTTCAGTACTAATCTCAACAGAATTACTGTTACATGATTAACTGGGAAATGTCAGCGGCTTGGAGGCCTGAATTAAATCTTACCAGACTAGGTGAAGGAAGTGTTCTGGATTAGAATTTAATCTGCAAACTCTGACAGTGGGAAGTAATCCAGCTTTTAAAGAATAATTTATGACTCAAAAGCAAGCAGGAAACTACCTTGCAGGTATGTGAAAATATTAGCTACTAAGATAAAATACAGCCTCCAAGAGAAGTATATTTGCAGTGGGTGACAATCTTCCTTACATTTTTCTCTTAATAAATATGTGCATGTTTGTAGTACTTTGTCATTAAGCTAGTTCACTGAAAGTTACACATAATGTGTTACATAAAGCAGCATAATTAATATATGTCAACCCAGGCTTCTGTAAGTTTTCAAACCTGAAAGTCCAGTTTGCTATGTCATTGTGCTGACATATTCATATTCTTTATAAATTGTCTTAATAAAATCTGCAGGACTTTTAAAAAGGAAGAAATCACATTCAATTGGGGGTAATGAATTTAAAGAGAAGGTTAAACTTGAGCTAGGCCATCTAGAAATTTTGACAGATGAGGGTGTAGCAAAAAGAAAAGGAATAGAAATGTAGGCGTGTTTCAAAGTACACTAAAATTGTAAAATGAAATTGGATATTTTGAGTTCAGTGTTTTAATCCCTATTTTAACACTATGCATTTAAATCAGTCTAATCTCCTGAGAACCAGTAATCCAAACAAAAATTAGCTACAAACCCTTTTTTGAGAATTCATGGCAATCATCAAGAGCCTCATAAATCCTTTCCTTTTCTCATCTTTTTGCTGTTGTTGTTTTTCTCCTATCTGGCTCTGACTCTTGGCTCTGGCTTTCAATAAAGTTACATGTTTTACCTTTTGAACTGGGTGTGTACATTCAGTTTGCCTGATTTTAATTGTCCATAATAATTTTTTTGACAAATGCTCAAGCCTGTGACACTTCCTACTCTAGACTGCCTCTGGTAGGATTGCTCTCCTTTCCTTTGGACACTTGGGAGCCACACCCAGTGCCGACATTTGTTGCATCCAGGGCAGCCTAACCCGGATCCAACAAGAAGAAATGAGACAATGTCAACATGGAAGTTGCTTTTGTTTAATTGCTGTTTCTTTCTTTCTGGTAACAAAACAAACACATGTTCATTGGAGGAAAGTATAAAAAAGAAAAAGATCACCTGCAATTCTACTCCTCCCATCAAACACTATTAACCTGTTCATATATACTGCTCACAAAAATTTGAGGATATTTCAAAATGAACATAAAGTGATTTAAAAAAAGGAAGCATTTGATTTTTTTTTATTATTATTAAACAAGAATATCAGAAAAGCAAATGATGCCTGACCAGGCAGTGACACAGTGGATAGAGTGTTGAACTGGGATGTGGAGGACCGAGGTTCGAGACCCTGAGGTTGCCAGCTTAAGCACAGGCTCATTTGGTTTGAGCAAAAGCTTACCAGCTTGGACCCAAGGTCGCTGGCTAGAGCAAGGGGTTACTTAGTCTGCTGAAGGCCCGCGGTCAAGGTACATATGAGAAAGCAATCAATGAACAACTAAGGTGTCACAATGAAAAACTGATGATTGATACTTCTCATCTCTCTCCGTTCCTGTCTGTCCCTATCTATTTCTCTCTCTGACTCTCTCTCTGTGTCTCTGTAAAAAAAAAAAGCAAATGACAAGTCAAAGAAAGTTTGATTATGCAAATGAGATGCAAAACCAACTTTTATTTCATTGGTGAAAATGCACTATACAAAAGGCTGAAAGTATTTGAAAGTATTGGATTATCTACACATTCACTGATCCCCTAATTTTTGTGAGCAGTGTATTTTTTTCTATGTTTAAGTACATATTTTGATATTTTGAATGATAAAACTGTGTTTATAGTACATACAAACTTTGTATCTTGTTTTTACATACTTACCTTAGCATGATCACTTTCCAGTATCATTAAATAGTTTTGACCCAAAAAATGTTTTTTCATAGCAGTATAATGGTACCTGGACACACAATCACTTTAAATCACAAGCAATTTGAGAGACAAGCAGTCACTTGTGGATTTTTTGCTTTAAGTCACGAGCGGATATTTAAATCACCAGCTTCCGTCACCCTCCACTAGATGGCCTGCCAAACATTCTGAAAGGGAGGAAGAAACAAACTTCCATGGAAAGGTTTTTGTTGACACGGCCTCTAAGTGAAAGCGAAGAAAGTGTGGCAAAAAAGCCAAAAGTCAGCGAAGAAAATAATGATGATGAAGCAAAGTAAAAAAATAGCGATTAAGTTCAGCAATAAAGTACATATCATATAGTGTATAAGTTAAATTTTGCAATTAAATGTAATGTTAAGTGTGTAGAGAGTAAGTTATGTTAAGCGATAGCGCACAAAATGAAAATCTCCTCCATCAGTCTCCTCCCCCTCTGCCAGCATCTTTGCCTGACCTTGAAGGTAAATACACTTCATAAACCATTTTATTTCTTTACATTCTCTCTTATTATGTGTGTGTGTATATATATATATATGTATTTGTTATTTATAAAGTACATTTCCTTATTTAAAAGCACATAAAACAAAAAATTTGTGTGGTTTTTGGGGGCCAGAATGGATTAATTACATTCCCATTAATATAAATGGAGAAATTCTATTTGACACATGAGCAAATTGAGTCATGAGCTTGGCCATGAAACAAATTAAACTCATGTGTCAAGGTACCACTGTATATTTCAATATATAAATATAATGTGATAAAATTCTACTACTAGACATTTGTTAGTTTTCATTTTTCACTAGTGTACAAAAAGCAATAGTATCAAATGGCCTATATAGTACAAGTCATAATCAAGGAACTATGGGTACACAGCTAAATATAACTAAAAATAACACAAATTTTATACTTGCATCTTAGAAAAAAATTCTTAAGGACCCACTCACAGGCCACTGAAAATTTCTGTAGCATCCCCTAATCATTTGAGTCTTTGCAAATATTCTGTTTCTCCTTGAAGTTTTGCCCACTAATTATATCATACATTAGTGGATCATGTATGATATCAAGTATTACTGTGATGTTCTAATGGTGATTTTCTATTTCCATCATTTCTTCTACATCTATTATTTGGAATCCTTCTGTAAGGAAGATTTATCTCTTTTCTCCATTTTTTTAGTCACTCATTTATATCAATACATAGTCATATATTTGGAGGATTGTTATAGTCCAATATTATTGTTAATTATTTTGTTCAAATTGTTCTAGCATTTGCCACTGGGAACTCTTTCAAGTAAACTTTTTTGTCCTTTCAATATGATTCCATCTCTGCACTCTGCGTTCTATTATCTATCTATCTATCTATCTATCTATCTATCTATCTATCTATCTATCTACCTATCTATCTATCATCATTCACAGGGGTCCCCAAACAACAGCCCGCAGGCCGCATGCAGCCCCCTGAGGCCATTTATCCGGCCCCCGCCACACTTCCGGAAGGGGCACCTCTTTCATTGGTGGTCAGTGAGAGGAGCATAGTTCCCACTGAAATACTGGTCAGTTTGTTGATTTAAATTTACTTGTTCTTTATTTTAAATATTGTATTTGTTCCCGTTTTGGTTTTTTTACTTTAAAATAAGATATATGCAGTGTGCATAGGGATTTGTTCATAGGTTTTTTTATAGTCCAGCCCTCCAACGGTCTGAGGGACAGTGAACTGGCCCCCTGTGTAAAAAGTTTGGGGGCCCCTGATTTATCATCTATCTGCATTTCCTTACTTTCTAGTATTAGACAATACTTTCGGCTTATTTTTCATTTCCCTGACCAGCCCTAGTATAACAATTTCCCCAGGAACCCAATCCCTTTTATTGGAGAATTGTGTTTAGACACCAAGATCTCAGCACTAGGCATATTTATTGCTATTAGGAGGTCACTGCTTATAGGCCTTCTCAGCAGACAGAACTAGGAAACATGTTTATATACAAACAATGCACACATATCTGTATTTATCTATCTACTAAAATAAACACAAGATTATAATTTCTAACTCTAATCCAGCACCACAATGTTCATTGTGGTCTTTCCCCAACTTATTTGTAAATTCTTTTCTGACTTCTAAAAACTTACCCATAACAATAGTACAATATAGAACAGTTCTGTCATACTGAAAATTCCATTGTGTGACTCCTAGATACCCATTTGCTCCCTTCTTTCTTAATCTCCAGCAACTAATGATCCGTTATCTATTTTTTATTTTCAAGGTTGCCGTAAAAGGAATTATATACTGTAGTTGTAGTCTTTTGAGGGTCTGGATTCTTTCACTTAGAAATATGAAGGCAGAGTTTTAAAAGTACTATATGCTGCTAAGCCCTAAAGGATACAGAGGTGTCACAGAAGTCCCAACGGGAAATGAAATGAATAGCGCTTTGAGTCTTTGGCTCCTGCTTGATCAAAATAAATGTGCTTTTATCTGTTGTATATAGGCTTCTATATGCCATCTTTGCTTTCAGATTTTTTCTACTGTTTGAAACTATTTTATAAACTTTGGTCATTCTGAATTAAGGCAGTATTAGTAGTAATGAAGAGTTTGGAGCAGTTGGGAAAGATATTAAAGAGGAAGAATTAAAAAACAAACAAACATGAAAACTACAGTTGTCTCTCCATATCTGCATAGGGTAGAAGGGACTGGTTCCGGGAGCACTGCAGATACAAAAATGACTGATACTTCAGTTCCTTATATAAAATGGTATAGTATCTGCATATAACTTGTATGTGTGTATAGGCTACCACAGGGTGTGTTTACATATCACTTCATTAGCATGGATTCAGCATAGTGCATAGCATGTAGCAAATCTAACTTTTGCTTTTGGAGCTTTCTGGAATTTTTTTTCTGAATTTTTTTTATCTGTGGTTGGTTGAATCCATGGATGTAAATCCTGCAGATATAGTCTGAATATCCTGAATAAGTGTATTAAGAAAATTCTCAGATATTTAAGTTAAAGAATAGATATATGTGGATATTATTCATCAAGATATATTTGTGAGAAGATTTGAAAGAGCCGAATTCCAGTTTCAAAATTTTCTAAGCACAGAGATTCACTAATTATTTGGAGCTCAGCAATCAGGTTGGGTTAAAGATACAGATTTGGTCGTAATAGGCTTATACACATTAATAAAAGGTATGGATATGGAGAGTGCAAAAAAAGGAATAATAATGAAAACTTAGGAAATTATTATATGAAACACTGGTATTTATTAAGTGAAATATGGAACACCACAAAGGAGATAAGAAAGATGCGCAGAAGTAAATCCAGGGAGGTATGATATCACAGACTTGAAGACAATGGAGTTTTTCAAGGATTAGGGTACACAACAATGTTAAAGATCAACAAAGAAAAAGTGAAAGACACCAACAAATATGCTCTCTTTTGGTTTAACTGTTAAAGGTTATTGGTAACAATAAAAATTTCAGTATGTCAGAGGCTAAAGGAAGCTGTTAGCAGTGAAAGAAAATAAAGACATATTAAAAAGAGTGGATATAGCCTATTCTCTCTACAAGTTTGAATTAGAAGAGAAAAAGAATCAAGAGTAAAAGAAATGTGATCTGGGGAATTTATAGGATTTGTAGGCAGCATTCAAGCTCTAATTTAAAACATTTAGAACATAGATTGAATTTTCAGGTGTTTTAAAAATAATTCTGTCACTAAGTTCTCAAAATTATTGATTGGTAAATGTTCTTCAATGTGCTTTGTTAAATTTGTACTTATTATATAAAAGATATTAAAAAGGAAAAGATCCAGTTATTAACAAATGTCTAGAATTTCTGGAGTCAGATAACATAAAAAAAAAAAGGGATTTTAGAAATGTAAAAACTTAGACTGGCACACTAGTCCTCCCCAGGATCCTAAATATTAAAGACAAAATTTTTAAGTGTGTTGGATAATAGTTTGTTGAATAAAGCTATTTTCATCTCAAAATAAATATCAACTAAAATAATCAAACACAAAAAATTAAATTCTGAGCCCTGACACTTTTGGAGTCTGAAAGAAAACAAAACAAGATAAGCAAATGTCAAAATTAAGTATGACTGACATGACATCATGTTGGACTTCAGAAGAAAAAATATATAAATCGAAAGATAAGAGGTAGAAAAAGAATACTGGTTTATAAATCCAAAAATAAAATAAAAGTCATTCTAATTACAGCTCTGATACCAAACACATCAAAGTAATAGGTGTCATTAGCTCTCCCCTTTAGGAACTGGGAATTTAATCTCCCAAAGTCTCAAATGTTTCCTCTACAAGATTGGAATAATGATAGCACCTACCTATAGTAAGCTGTGAATATCAAATAACGTAAATTAAAATGATGCTGTGAGATCAAGGTCTGACACAAAGCAAGTCTTCATCAAAAAGTAATGACGATAATACTTTCATTTCCTCAATCCAGTTTCCTACTACATCTGATATATATACTGGGAAAAAACAAACCCAGAAGTTAAGGAAGCCTCTTTTCAAGCTTATATATTTTCTAACTAGCAGGGTTGCATCAGTGAAGTCACTTGGACTGAATCTTCTTGTATATTTAGTACACATTCAGTCCCCAGATAGTCCCATCTCAAGATTCCTGGGACACGTTTGGATTTGCTCTCTCATATGTTTGCCCTCAGCTTGTTTTGTTGCTTTTGTTTATTTTTACAGGCTATTCTAAAGGACACCTCCTGGTTTAGTCCCTCTTCAGTATCTCCTTCCTGCATTCTTCACTGGATAGAGGACCTTTATTTTCAAGGGTCCCTCTCTGATTTTGCTCCTGCTGAGATCTCATTCTTACTTTTATTTTGTTTTTCTGTCTCTATGCTGAAAACCCCTGAGTAAATGTGTGAATAAGGAGCTCAGGTACCTGTGCCTAAGTTTCCAGTTTGTGGCTTCTCATGGGCACCCCTTCCCTTTGTCTGAAAGTTCTCTGTCCTTTGATTCTCCAGGGTATGATCCAACAAGGGACATTTTAGAAAACTGGCACAAATCTCGGTTCTTGACCCCTTTTTTGATCTTCAAAAGCTCATTTGTACTCATATTCTTTGTAAAAATGAGGGAAGGGCAAAGTAAGAATCAAACTCTTCTTGGATTTTCTGATGAATAGTGTAAAACTAAGCAAAGGGAGACTTTGAATTCTTTGTGAACTAGAATGGCCCTCCCTTGGGGTAGGGTGGCCACAACAGGGCTCATTAGATCCTAGAGATGTCAGAGCTGTATAGAATGTATACAATAATAGCTAAGCCACCAGTCCACCCAGAATAGTTCCCATATATAGATCAGTGGAGGGCCTTAGTAGAGAATCCCCCTCCCTGGCTGAAAGGCTATGCTGTCAGAGATGGTCATCATGTTTTGCTAGCAACAGCCCCAAAACAATCAGAAAAGAAGGTCCCTGTTTTACAAGCTGTTCAGGAAGATTCAGAATTGCGCCCTCCAGACCTTCCTTCTCCGTGAGCTCCACTGAATTAGAAAGCCCAGAGCCATTGACAAGATGGACTAAGAGGCAAGAAAATAAAAAGGAAGCAGAGCCACTCTTACCTTTAAGAGAAGCCCCATTAGCAAAGGGAAAGGAAAAGGAAGAGCCTTATCTTGTTTACACTCCTTTTTCCTCTAGTGACTTGTATAATTAAAAGGCTCAGAATCCCCTTTTCTCAGAGAAGCCTCAGGTTCTAACAGGACTGTTGGAACCTGTGCCTTACACACATCACCCCACTTGGGACAATGGCCAGCAGCTTTTAGTTACCTTATTTACTACTGAGGAGAGAAAAAGAATAAAATCAGAGGTAAGAAAAGCTGTCATAGTAGGGAGAAATGGCTCTGAAGAGGACAATGGGGACCACCTTGAGAAGGTGTTCCCCATTGTCTGGCCTAAATAGGACTCTAACACTATTGCAGGACAGAAAGCTTTGAACACTTTTCATGTGTCTGTTAGCCAGGATCAAGGGGCTGCTAAGAAACCCATGAATTTGTCTAAGGTGTCAGAGGTTATCCAGGGCCCTCAGGAAACTCCCTCAGCTTTCTTAGAGAGACTGCAAGGAGCTTACAGGGTCTACACCACTCTAGACCCTGAAGCACCAGAGAATGCTAGGGCAGTTAACTTAGCCTTTGTGTCACAGTCAGCTCCAGATATTAGAAGGAAGCTATAAAAATGAGAAGGCTTCCTGGGGATGGTAATTTCCCAATTGTTATAGGTAGCTCAGAAAGTTTATAATAATAGAGACATCCTTGAGGAGAAACAGACAAGAAGATGACTAAGGTAGTTAAAGCTGTTTTAGAACATCAGAATAAAAAGAAGAAGGACATTAGAGGAAAGACTGTCCAAAAATAAAATAAAAGTCATACAGACCCCAAGAGTCCTTAATCTAAAGGAGGACTAACAGGTCCAGGGCTCCATTCCTGTTAGCCCCAGGAACCCAAGGTAACATTACAAGTAGGGGGCTACCCAGTGGACTTCCTCACTGGCACTAGAGCTTCTCACTCTGTTCCTACTGTCCTCCTTGGACTGCTCTCAGGGGAGCAAGTACTCATATTAAGAGACTGTTAGAAGCTAGTATTCTTGTTCCTTGTCAATTCCAATGGAATATCCCTCTACTGCCTGTTCAGAAGTCAGGCACCAAAGATTATCATCCAGTCCAGGACTTACTGGAAGTGAATAAGCAGGTTGAGATAATACATCCCACTGTGCCTAACCCCTACATTCTCTTGAGCCTGTTGTCACCAGACTTAAAATTTTACACTGTCTTAGATTTAAAAGATACTTTCTTCAGTATTCCCCTGACCCCCCTGTAAGTCAGCCCATCTTTGCCTTTGAGTAGAGTGACCCAGAGGCAGGCATTTCAGGACAACTAACCTAGACCAGATTACCACAGGGCTTTAAGAATTCACTGAGGGGGGAAGCATACTCTCTCCTCCAGTCAAATAGAGGCAATCTTTCGAATCCCAACTCCCTCTAGCAAGAGACAACTTCAGGAATTTCTTGAAGCAATTGGACACTACAGGTTATAGATCCCTAGATTCACAGAGATAGCCAAGCCTTTATACTCCTATACAGCAGGAACCCAAGAGTTAATTTGGACAGATAAGGAACAAGAAGCTTTTAAACTGTCTCAGAGCCACAGCAACCACTGCCATACTAGTAAGTGAGGCAAATAAATTGACTATGGGGCAAAAACTGTTCCTGACAGCCCCACATGCAGTAAAAACTTTGCTTAAAGGAACGTAAGAAAGGTAGATGTCTAATACTAGGAGCACACAGTATCAGATTCTGCTCATAGATCAGCCTTCATCTAGACACAGGCTATCAACCCAGCAAGCCTGGTGCCTAACGAGGATCTAAGCATCCCTTTGCATGACTGCTCTGAGATACTAGACTCTGTTCAAACTGCAAGGCCAGACCTCACTGATAAACCCCTAGCTGGTGTAAAAGAACAGCTATTCACAGATGGTAGCAGTTTTGTCTTAGATGGGGTTCAACATGTGGGAACATCTGTAGTGACTCTTGATAAGGTCATCTAGGCCCAAGCCTTGCCCCATGAGACCTTGGCTCAGTGGGCAGAACTTATCACTCTCACCCAGGCATTAAGGAGAGCCAAAGGAAAGAAGTTCAACATTTATATTGACAGTAGATATACTTTTACTACTGCTAATGTTCATGTAGCAATCTACAAAGAGAGACGATTTCTGACGTCCGCTGGTAAGGACATTAAAACAAAGAAGAATTTTTAGCCTTAATAGAAGCCATTTGGTTACCAGAGACTGTATCCCTTATTCATTGCCCAGGGCACGAGGAAAGAAACTCACTAGAGGCAAGAGGAAATTAGGCAGCTGATCAAGCAGCAAAAAAAGTAGCTCTAAAACCAGTAGGGCCTTTAGAAATTTTAGTCACTTTACTGGATCCTTGCTACCAGAAGCTCCTTTTTATAACTAGAAAAAAATTTTGCTAACAAGAAAGGAATATCTAAAATTAAGGGAGGATAGTTAAAACTGCCAGATAAGTTGTAAAAAGAAATAGGAAAAGAGGAGCTTTCCCAGGAGAACATTAGAAGATAGATTTTACTGAAATAAAGCCACCAACAGTGATATAAGTACCTACTGGTTTTTATTAACACTTTTTCAGAATAGGTAGAAGCTTTTCCTACTAGAAATGAGACCACAATAACAATTGTTAAGAAATTGCGGCCTGACCTGTGGTGGCGCAGTAAATAAAGTGTCAACCTGGAAATGCTGAGGTCGCCGGTTCGAAACCCTGGGCTTGCCTGGTCAAGGCACATATGGGAGTTGATGCTTCCAGCTCCTCCCCCTGTCTCTCTCTCTTCTCTCTCTCTCTCTCTCTCTCCCTCTCTCTCTCTGTCCCTCTGTCTCCCTCTCTCTCTCCTCTCTAAAAAAATGAATAAATAAAATTAAAAAAAAATTGCTATATGAAATTATTCTCAGATTTAGCTTGCCCATTAATATTATGTCTTATAATGGGCCTGCATTTGTATCCAAGATCTCACGGCTAGTAGAAAAGGCACTCAATATTAATTAGAACTTACATTGTCCTAACAGGCCTCAGAGTTCAGGACAGGTCAAAAGAATAAACTAAACTTTGAAAGAAGTCCTAACTAAATTCATTTTAGACACAGGTGAAAACTGGACCAAGTTACTCCCCCTAGTTCTACTGAAAGCTAAATGCACTCCCTACCAAGCAGAATTCACCTGGTATAAAATTTTATTACGCAGGGCAACACCCTTTTTCCCTAAACACCCTTAGAGACTCCCACATAGACAGTGCAGACAGATCCCACCAACCCTTGTAAGTTGACCCTAAGAAGGACAACATGCCTTCTTCTGCTCTGCCACAAACTGGAAGCTAGCTGGTCTATGTATAACAGAAGCCTGAGGAACCTTGCTGTGGGACTCTTTATAATTGAACTTTAGAAAGGATGGGAAGCTCGGGTCGGGAGAAGGTCAGAGCAAATCATCTTAAGGTTTGATGCATGAGCCACTGTAGATCATGCAGAAGGAGGGTATAAGTCCCTTCACTAAGAGAGGAGCTACAAAGTAAATTTAAAATATATATATATATATATTTTAAATATATATATATGCTCATAGCTACCCCTGTAGAGTAACCTGTGAATATCAGACATATGTCTGACAGGCTACTTAGGGGGAGGACACCTCCAAAAAGAAGCATATTTTAAAAGAAAATTACTTATTGCTAGCTTGGTTGTCATTAAAAATTAAAATCTTTAAAAATTAAAAGTTCTGATAATTAAAAAGAAATTATACAGTTTTAATAATAAAAGGTATAAAGTATAAAAATACTTTTGAAAAAAATAAATTGATATAAAAACTAGTTATTTCTGAATAATAAATAAGGTTTATATAAGTTGCAGAAGGTTTATGCAGGTTGTAGGAAGTTTGTACAAAAGAAAAAAACAGGTTTAAAGAACAGAATAAGCCTCCATTACATATTCTAGTATATATATTATGCCTCAAATTTATTTATATAGAGGAAATAGTTTTACAAAATATAAAAGGCTTAGATTTACTTTTCCTTCAACAAGGTAGCTTATGTGCAGCATTAGGAGAAATGTGTTGTCCTATGCTAATAATTCTAGTGTAATTATAGAAAGCCTATCTTTAGTTAGGGCAAACATAGAAAAGAGAAGAAAAGAATTTAAACTAAGAATTGGTTCCAAAGAATATTTAATTAGTCACCACGACTAACTACCCTATTGTCTGCCGCAATTGGTCCTCTTACTTTCATTTTAACTTGTCTGATAGTAGGACCATGTTTAATGAATTTTATAACAAGGTTTGTTAGAGAAAGGATAAACTCTATCAAATTAATAGTAATCAGAAATCAATATACACCAATACAAGAGGAGAGCAACAAAAACAAAAATAAATTAATGATTTGATTAAATTTAATTAAAACCTGTAGGGAATGAAATATAGAAGAGAAAGGCCCTTAGCATGAATAACTCTTAGAACTTACTTCCTCTAAAACAAAGAGAATTTTGGCAGGACTTACTTTTCTAAAAAGACTCCCTATTCCTGGCCTTGAGGCTGGTCTCCCAGACTGTGCCTTGGGCTAGCTTTGCAAGGTTGCAAGTGTCCCCAGAATGTTTCTCTCTGAATTAACCCTACAAGTAAGCACTATAAGAAGCTTGTTTCACTGCTTTGTTCTACTGCTATGCTTTATCTTTTCCTCATTCCTCAATTAGTATGTAATTTTGTCTTTAAAAGCTAGCCCCATACTGTGTTCGAGGCCGCATTGATTTGAATGACTTAGGTCTCCGTGCAGTCATGCCAGCGTTATTAAAGACTCCTTAATTTGGCTTTTTAAAAAATTTTTATTGATTTTAATTTATTGTGCTTACATAGATTCAAGTGTCCCACCGAATATATCTCCCTCCCCCATCCCTGTGTTTCCCTTGTTATCCCCTTTGACCCATCCCCCTTATGTCTTCCCCCCTTTCCTTCAGGATTTGCTGTCCTGCTCTCTGTAACGCTGTGTTATGTATATATAATTTCACTAATCTCTTTCCCTTCTCTGATCCCACCCTCTCCTCCCCATTTCCTCTGACTGCTTTGCCTCTGGTCCCTTTGATCCTGCCTCTATCTCTATTCTGTTCCTCAGTTCACATTGTTCATTAAATTCTTCATATGAGTGAGGTCATATGATATCTTTCTCTCTCTGCCTGGCTTATTTCACTTAGCATAATAGTCTCCATAATTTTTCCTCTTGATTGTGTGTCAGGACATCCGTTTCTTGCTCTTCTGATATAACAGTATTAAGTATTTAAACTATATTTGGCATATTTAGCTTGATTCACATGGATTTGAATAGGTCACACATATGGTGAAAGTTAAAATTTGTTTTGACATTTTGCTGGCCTACTATTTGAGAAGATTTAGAATAGTTCTTCATAAACTCTGAAAGGAAACAATTGTTTTGGTGAACTGCTTCTTAAAAAAATCTTAACTTTTTTTTTATCCTATTGAAAAAGCTGTAAATCACTGATTAGGTTTCACTAAATTACTTTAACAGGTATATTTGCTTTCAAAACATTTGAAAATATTTACTCTAATAATGTATTAAGAAAAAAATTAACTGGAAAAAGGACTTGGGAAAACCAACAAAATATAGAGTATTGTCTCAAACAAACAATGAGCAAAAAAATGTTTTAATTCAAACTACATATAGATTAGAAGTTAATAGATAATAAATGGAAGGTTGTTCAAAACAACACAGAATAAGTGCTGGCGAGGATGTGGAGAAAAGGGAACCCTCCTGCACTGCTGGTGGGAATATAGAATGGTGCAGCCTCTGTGGAAAACAATATGGATCAGTGGTAGATCGTCGGCCTGGTGTGCAGGAGTCCCGGGTTTGATTCCCGGCAGGGGCCCACAGGAGAAGCGCCCATCTGCTTCTCCACCCCTCCCCCTCTCCTTCCTCTCCATCTCTCTCTTACCCTCCCACAGCCAAGGCTCCATTGGAGCAAAGTTGGCCTGGGCACTGAGGATGGCTCTGTGGCCTCTGCTTCAGGCACTAGAATGGCTCTGGTTGCAACAGAGCGACGCCCCAGATGGATCCCGGTCAGGCGCATGCGGGATTCAACTTCAGAAAAATACAAAAAAATAAAATAAAAAGCAAACAGTATGGAGATTCCTCAAAAAATTAAAAATCAAACTGCCTTTTGACCCAGCTATCCTACTTTTAGGAATATACCCTAGAACACCATAGCACTGTTCCAAAAGGAGAAATGCACCCCCATGTTTATGGCAGCATTGTTCACAATAGCAAAGATCTGGAAACAGCCCAAGTGTTTGTCAGTGGATGGGTGGATTAAAAAGCAGTGGTACATATATACAATGGAATACTATGGGGCCATGTAAAAGAAGGAAATATTACCTTTTGTGACAACATGGATGGACATGGAAACTATTATGTTAAGTGAAATAAGCCAGGCAGGAAAAGAAAAATATCATATGATCTCACTCATTTGAAGAATCCAATGACAAATGTGAACTGAAAAATGGAATTGAGACAGAGGAGAGATCAAAGGGACCAGAGGAAAAGAGAACAGAGGGAAAGGGGATGATAGGATGGGATAAAGCTGAAAGGAAGGGGGGAGGGTGCTATAGGGATGTAGGGAGGGGGGTAAGGGAGATGTTGAGCGGAATACAGGGGAGGGGAATACATTTGGGGCAACACTAGTATCTATGTAAATACAATAAACTAAATCAATTTTTAAAAGTAAAATAAATAAATAAATAAATAAATAGAAGGTTGTTAAATGTACACTGACTTAAGATATAGAATATGTGAGGAAAGACCATGTAATTTTCTTGAAAATATCCAAAGAAACATGCAATTCTTATGGTAGTTCCTCTTCTACCTTGAAGTACATTCTATAGGACAGCAGTTTAGGAATGTTATTTTTATTTGAAAAAATGTTAAGTACTCTAATACTACTATTATTATTTTTAAAGTCAAAAATAAAATAAAAGTATTTTTTCAAAGCACTTTTCTTTTGTATCATTTATAAAATTATATTACCTCTTTAAATATTATTTAATGAAGTTGGGTAGATTCTTCCCAGTGGTAACATTTTTAATTGTCTGATTTTTATGTCAGTGAGAATATAGTAATTTATAATAAAATTTATTTGTAAATAACTAGGGAGTAACAGATTTTTAATAAGTGATTCATTATACATCAATTAGTAAATATAAAAAGGTTAATTCACTTCACATAAAATTTTACTAATTTATACAAGATAATATTCTCCACTAAGAGGACAACTCTATTTATTATAATAGATATTGCTTTTTCTTATACCACTAAATTTATTTTGTCTGTTGTTCAAGTCGAAAGTCCCTTCACGAGGCCACCTGGTCTGGTTATCCAGTGGGTACAGTGACCAGGCCACGGTGGAGAAGAAGACCAGTTTCTTCTTCTTTAGGGAGGGCTCTATGTTTGAGAGATTCTAGATAAGGCACCTTAGGGGTGTTTTTGAGTCAGGTTTAGATTCCTGTGCCCCCATGGCCGCCCTCAACCTTGGGGTGAGAATTGGCATTCCGCAACTCAATCTGTGGCCACCGGACAGTCAGGCAGAGTGGGAGTGTCCAGGATGTCTCCAGGGGCACACACGCACTTGGAAAGGGTAGGAGGTCCCTGACGCATAGGGACAGGGAGTCTCAGAGTCAGAAAGAACTGAGGGAGGCCAGAGGAAGGGGACTTACCGCACCACCTGCCGAAGTGGGTGGGAGTTTGGAAGTCCCTGGTCTTCCTCGGAAGGGAAGGGGACAGGAGTGGCCCTTGCAGGCTCAAGCTCCTCCCAGGTTTCAGGAACAAATGTAAGGTCTTTTCCACTGAGGAAGAAAGAAGGACATAGCCACCAAGTGTGGACAAGCAAAAGCTTTATTTAGAGTGCTCCGGGCAAGGTTCAATGTTCTGCAAGACAGGGGCCAGGGAAGTCGTGCAGCTTCTCCCTGCAGAGGGTGGAGGGGTGGGGGGGGGTAACTTATAGCGTCAGTAGGGTGGTGGTGGAGTGATAGGTTGTGGCAAAAATTCATTGGCTGACAGATGCTCCTGGGCCGTTTCTTTTGGCGGTCATGGATGTAGGTGGTTCCTCAGGTGACCTTCCCCCATTGCCAACAGAACTCACAGTGAGAATGAGAAATCCGGTTCCATATTTTACTCACTGGAGTAATGACTTATTTCTTTTATATATGCCCCAAAACTTAGTCACAGTTAAAAAACAATCTCTGCTAAAAGTGACCAACAAAAGGAGAAAGGCTATTGGCTGCACGTGTATGTGTGCACACGCACGCACTTAGGACATCCAGCTGTGGCTGCCTCCCAGCAGGCCTGGCGGCACCCAGCGCCCCATCACCTGGCCTCCCAGAGCTGTATCTGTGGTGCTAACTAGTGGCCGAACCTCCAGGGGTGGCGCCTGGATCCTCCTGCCCTGTAACACTCCTGGACAGTGGGCTGCTCTGTCCCAGCTTCAACCAGAACCACGGATGTTTTGCATGTTGGATGAAAAATGATTTGTGAGTGTACAACACGAGTCCACTGAAAGAAAAAGAGAAACAAAATCTCTAGAAGGAGGAGTTGGCAGTGATGAAATGTTGTTCGCTGCAACTATTGAGCTTTAGTTCGTGGTGGGAAAAAAGCCAAAATCCCCTCCCAGCAAAATGATGATCTGGGACTACCTGAAAAAGAAAATTGTTACTAAAATAGAATTTACTAGAGAGGTCAGGATTGTCAAATTGCAGGGAGATAGATTTGTGGTTGTTTTGGACTCTATGATTAAGGTGTTTACATTCATACACAACCCCCACCAATTGTACATCTTTGAAACTGGCTATAACCCTAAAAATTTTTGTGTCCTGTGCCCCAATAGTAACTGTTAGTCCTAAGCTAAAAGCTGTCTCCAGCAGCTGTCCATTTCAGTTAAAATAACGAAAATAACTGACCCTAACATAATCACAATGGTCTAGTCCCAAGCCAGTTTTAATCAAGTTGTAAAAATAACTTACTACACATGAATCATGATCGTTTCTGTAAATTCTAACCTCAGGCCAAAAGGAACATTCCATCCCAGAGGTCACAAAGGAACATTTGGGAACATTCTTGAGAACATCGCCAGACTGATGGATAAGCCTGATTGGATACCAGCAACCTGTGCCAACCATTCCTCTATATAACCTCTGCCTTACCTTTGCTCTGGAGACTGGTATCCTTAAGACAGGACCTCCCACAACTCAAACAAGCCTCGAATAAATATTCTTTTTGATAAATTTTGATCCCCCGCGACTTCTATCGGCAGAACATAACAACTCCCTCCTGGCTATCCTGGGCACATACACAGCCACGTGCAGCTGCTGGACCTGGCCAGCACTGCGAAGCCCCTGTGGACATTCCTGCCCACAGGGCACTCTGAGCTGCATTGCACTTAACCTGTAGGGAACGAGAATTGCAACCACATCTGAAAAAGGGGACCTTCTAAGAATATTTGCTACTTCATCAGAGCATTTTATCCAGGGAATAGAAAAGGTTCTCAAGCAACTAATATTTATTGCATTAACTTCAGTCAGGACATGTCCCTCATCTGAGCGTCCAGTGACCATAGCGCAGTGCACATTTCTGCTGCTAAAGTTTCAAAAAGGAATAAACAAGTTTAGTTTGGCATAAGCCAATTTCCTTCCAAAATACTTCAGTTCCAAGTGGAGTTCTTCCACGCTTTAGATCAGGTTCTCTACACATTTGTGCCTTTGGAACAGAGCCAACTCCTGTCATTGCGATTTGTGCAGACAGAAGCTACTACAAATTCCTATTCCACCCCATGTGGGAGTGCATCCGGGATGTCTTCATGCAGTTTCTAGAAATGACCCAAGACAAGCTGAGTGGCCCAAGCCTGACTGCTGGCTTTTTTATGTGTAGTTCAACTGTGACACTAGTTTAATGGTTCACTGCTTCCTTGCACCTGTAGTCATGGCTCCACACAAACTTAGGGACTGGGTTGAGAAAAGGACGGACAAATTGAAATTTGTTCTTGACAACAGATTTCATCATTTTCAGAGTCTATAATGGGGAAATAAACAGATGTGTAAAAGTTAGTTCTTATATTATAACCAGATTTATGTAGAATAATGACACCAGCATCTTTGCCTTGGAAAAGGTGAAAGGAACTTTCTCTCACCTGAACATGAAGAAAAGAGACTCAGCTGTGTTAGAGAACACAGGCGGGCATTTCCGTCGTGTCTTCTCTGTGCCTGTTGTAGCCTGTGGTTTGGTCGTGTATGCACGCATAAAGGCATCCTGTATTTCTGTTGGAGCTGTTGGAATCCAGGCAAATGCCAGGCCTACCCAGTGTGCGAGTGGGCCGCTTTGTGCATCGCCTGCGGTCTCCTGGTGAAACTCCCAGTGAAAACTGAGTTTCCCTGTGGTGTGCAGGAAACAGAGTAATGCGTAGACTTTAAAAATCAGTCTTAGAAGAAAGTGTCGATTTACAGGATATGAAGAGAAACGTTTGACATTTCAACAAAGTGAGGCTGGATGCCTAAGCCGTCTGTTTCCAGCTTCTCTGTCTCACTAACTTTTTCTCTTTTTTGTCTCTCAACATTTGTAAGAAGGGCTGCACACTAATGTTTTGAGAATGAAAAGCACATAACATTTTTTTAACATTTGGTAACTAAAATAAGTTATGGGCTCAATGCTGTTGGTACTACTTGACATCTATATTTGATTTCCTTAAATTTCCTTTAAAGAAACCTAATTTGTTGTTTTGATTTCAGGTTGCAAACATTTACAATTTGCACCAGCAAGTGCTCCATTTGCCAGTTTTTTTACTGCCGTCTAATCAACTAACTTTGTGGATTTCAATGTAAAGTATGCATGCTCCTTTTATTTGTATTTAACATGAAATTTAATATTGCATTTATTTTTAATGTTTCTTTTAAATAAAAGTAATTTGTTGGGGGAAAAAAGGAAGAAAAGCTGTTAAGGCAGAGACACATCTGTGCAACTTTTCTTTGGGTTTAACTTCTTTGACCGTCACTCTGCTTCTTGATGTGTAAGTTTATAACTTTTCCAAATTTGGGACATTTTCAGCCATTATTTCTTCAACTACTTTTCAGCTTCATCCTCCTTCTACTCTCCTTCTGGACTCCAGTGGCACAAATGTTAGCTCTTTTACTATATAGTCTTTCAGGTCCCTGGGTTTCTGTTCTTTTGTTATTCAGCCTATTTTCTCTATGTTGTTCAGATTAAGTAATTTCTAATATCTATCTTCAAGTTCACTGATATTTTTCCTCTGCCTACTCTATTCTGCTGTTGAGTTATCCACTGAGATTTTTATTTGTTATATATTTCAGTTCTAAAATTTTAATTTGATGTCTCCTGTTTTTTGTTGAGCTTTTAAATTTTTCCATATGTTTCAAGCTTGTTCACAATGCTTGCTGAAAACTCATTAACAAAATAACTGTCTAGAAATCACCTTCAGAGATTATGATTTAAATGGTCTATGACAGATCCTGGACATCAGTATTTTTTAAAAAGCTCCCTGTGTAATTCTGGTTGGCAATCAGAGTAGAGAAAACATTGGCTTATATCAGAATGAAGCTGACTAGGATATTAACTAAATATTTTTTGTGTTTACTATGAATATAATTGTGGCATATCATTTAAAACTCTTTTAAAGTCATCGTTTAAAAATACAGTTTACAGATACAATTTGAGAAAAATATGTGGTTAAAAAGTTGTACATGTATTGCAGAAGAATTTTTCTCCTTTAGTGTGTTTTTTGGATCAGAAAAATGTTCTGATTTATCTTTTGGTAAGTAATGATTTTACTTGAAAAAAATGTTTTCTTTCTCTATTGGGAGTCCCTCAGATGCTTTCAATGTTTTTATGTAGTTTCTGAAGGAAGTGGAAGCGAGTAACTTGTTTTAAAAATTATTTGAAACTCAATGTCAGTATTTTAACATAGCTCAGAGATTACTTTTCCCAATGTGTCTGAGGATTTGCTCTTGTTAAAAACAACCAATGTTTGCTATGTGTCTTTATAATGGCCATTTGTTTTAAGATTATCTTTTAAAATAAATATTTTGATTATGTTTCCATAAAACTAAGCATGATGATTCAGTGAAATAAAACTACTAGTCGGTGAAGATAATTTTTGAAGCAAAGTAAATGAATGAGTTGACAGGTTATTTCAAAATGTCACCTACAAATTTTAAAATAAAATATTGGTGATGTATAGAGATGAGATTTATATCATATTCCAAATAGCAGGGGCTTGGATTACTGTTGTTTCCTAAGAATTAGTATTTTAAAGGTAACTTTTAGAGAAATAAACCTTTATTGAGTTTAGGTAGACTTTGACCCAGACTCATGCTTACATATCATTGTGGAGAACAGAATGAAGATGTGTATCCAAAATATTCTTCTTGAGGATAACTGATAACTGCACCAATTATCTTTATAGCCAATGATTTTTATTTTATAAGGACAAATAATGAAAACTAGAGTTATCTTTTGAAATATATATTTGAGTATGAAGTTAACCAAATTAGGCAAAAATCCATTTTTATCATAAGTGAAAAATTGATAAATTTTCTTTATTAACATAGGTAGAGTACATTGCTCCCTGAGTATTTTCAAAAGAATAAAAAATCTTCTTCATAAGCATATTCTAGTAAATATCAAGACAATTACTTTATTTACAATGTATCTCTCTTTCTTTCTTTTTTTTTTTCCTTCATGTGAGACGAGGGGAGATAGTGAGACAGACTCCTGCATGTGCCCCGACCGGGACCCACCTGGCAAACCCCCATCTGGGGCCGATGCTCTGCTCATCTTGGGCCATGATCGCAACCGAGCTATTTTTAGCACTTGAGGCAGAGGCTCCACAGCGCCAACCTCAGTGCCCAGGGTTGATGCACTTGTACCAATTGAGCCATGACTGCAGGATGGGAAGAGAGAAAGAAAGAGAAGGGGAAAGGGTGGAGAAGCAGATGAGCTCTTCTCCTGGGTGCCCTGACCAGGAATCGAAACCAGGACATCCATACGCCAGGCCAATGTTCTACCATTGAGCCAACTGACCAGGGCATGTAATATAATGAATATTTATTGTACTCACCAATGTAAGAAAAATAGACTTGCTAGTGAATGGTGTTTGGTGGAAAACATGACAAGAGGGCAATTCCTTGGAAGATAGTGGAGAAAAAAATAAGTATTTAACTTCCAGGCAGGCATTCAATATCTGAATCTGGTATGTTTAATGTAATTTTGTTTGCTTTGAGACTTTGTTAAAATAAGAGCTATAAAATGAGAGCACTTTGAAATACATGAACATAATATTATACACTAAAGTGTCATAAAAATCTTGCCTCGTCTTCATTTTCGGCTATTCATTCATATTTAAGACTGAGACACTAAAATGATGACTGGACATGCTATATGCAAGGGTAAGAGGTGTTCATTGGAGGGTTATGACTATGTGGTGATTGGATGGGACCACAGAAGTTATTGTAGGACCCCTAACTTTTAGAATCTGTAGGACTTTCCTCTTAGACTGGTCTATTTCTCCAGAAAGTACTGCTCCAATCTCTTTGTAAGGAATGTGTTTGATGGATGACATAGGCTTGATTGTGAATACTTTGGGAGCTAATATGGGAAGAGGATTGGGGTCTCATATTTCACTCTGTCTACTTTTAGTTAAGTATCAAGTGTTCTGTATATGTCTTTAAGTCCAGTGCCAGTCTGATTCAACATCTGCAGAGAACAAATTTCCTTTATACCACCAAGATGCAGGAAAGCCGACAATAGCAAAAGGTAAGGATGGAATCAGGATGCTTAACTGCTTTTGTAGACTTTCAAATAATCTTTCTACCTTCCCGAATGCCTAATGCTTCTGGTTCCTGAATCTTAATGGTCAGTCATTTGACATATCTCTCTAAAAAAACAGGTTTCTGCTTTTCCTGCTTTGAACCAACTCATCCGTTTCCCATCTTCAAAAATTTGTTGACATCTTTTATGTCCTATCACCTCTAATTTCTTTTGCCCCTTCCAGTTTATAAATTGTTGCTCATTTGCAATAATTTTGGAAGGGTAGGGGTCAAGCAAGAATTCACCTATAATATTTAATTAGGAATTTCCTTCTCACTCTTTTTCTCAGACGCACACATCAAATGATTTTGAGCTAAAATTTCAGTACTTTAGTCTCACGTTAACTCTTTGATCTATATTGAAATTTTAGCTTAAAATCATTTGATGTGAGCCAACTTGAAAGATTATATTTACAGAAAATAATTAGTACTTTTTTTTTTTAATTAAGTGGAAGTCAGGGAGGCAGTGAGACATACTTTTGCATGTGTTCTGATCAGGATCCACCTTGGCAAGCCCCTACCAGGCGATGCTCTGCCCATCTGGGGCTGCTGGTTCATTGCTCAGCAACTGAGCTATTAGCTTCTGAGGCAAAGCCATGAAGCCATCACCAACTTCCAGGACCAACGTGCACAAACCATTCAAGCCATGGCTGTGGGAGAAAAAGAGGGGGAGAGAAAGAGAGAGCGAGAAAGAGAGAGAGGAGGAGAAGGAGAGACATGGAGAAGAAGCAAATTGTCTCTTCTCCTGTGTGCCTTGACCAAGAATTGAATCTGGGACTTCCATATGCTGGGCCAATACTCTACCGCTGAGCCAACTGGCCAGGTCCAAAAAATTAGTACTTAGGAAGTGTTCTAGTTGATCTGGAAGTAAAACTAAGAATAATGTGTTATTAGAAGATTAATTATTATTTTAAATGGTACTACACTAATTAATGTGTAAGGGGAAAGACTTTCAAGTGAAGTAAATCTGTATACAGTTTGGGCTTTACCACTTATTATCTGTATAACCTTGAAAAAGTTGCCTTGGTTTTCACTTTGTAAAGTGAAGACCACTGAAACCTTCCTGATAAGATTTTTGTGAGAACTAAATTAAATTTTATTAAGTGTTTAATCTAATACCTTACACAAACATGGTACTTTGTGGTCATTATTATAAGAAATTTGGCTACCTATTATAATATTTTACACTCTTGAAGAGTGTACACTTTATAGTACTATTATTGGTTTTATATAGGTTGTACATAGTATATATAGTATATATTGATACATAATACATAGTCTAAGTGTGCTATAAAGTATATAGAATATGGTATGAGTGAGAATTTGAAGCACTAATGGGAGAAGAGGAATTGGGAAAGAAACATATGAAAGATTACTATCTCAGGTTTTATCTTTGAGTCAGTAATTCCTATTCTACTTTACCTGCCTTCCCCATTCTAAAGCCATTTCTACTAGTGCTGTTTGCTCAAAGTTACCCACTGGCCTTTCCTGTGGATGTTGAAAGGATTTGATCTGTACCAGGAGATTCAAAAAGTAAAATTTATAACTCAGGTAAACTTCTGAGTGTCACAGGGGTTGAGATTATGAATTGACACTTACCTGGCTTCTTCCATTGACTTCATTGTCTCCTTCCCTTTGGTCTTCTTTGGGCTTTTAGCATAAGTCTATCTTCAGAATGACGGGACAACTTCCACCAGAGTCCTTGACTAGAAATAAAAATATAAAAATCAAACCACTGTCAATCATTTTTAAGTCAGTTAAATTTTCCTTAATCCAGCCTCCAGTATTTTTCCCTCCCCCTCCTGATATCCTCATGGAATTATTAAAATAATTCCCTTACTCAAAGCCTTTTTTATTCCAAGTTGAACATGGTAACACATAAGACAAAACTGTTAGAATAATTTCTCATAAAATTTATTTTTACATGCTTGAAAGTCTACCTAAATAAATAATGCTGCATGCAAATCCAAACACATTTTATTTTAACTTTCAATAGCTTAATTCATCCATATTTATTCATTTGACACCTTCAATTAATATCCAGATTTATAGTCTGAAAATTTCTTCTGGGCATAGAGAAACATTCTTCTGTTCATTTACAAGGCCAGGAAATAAATTTTCTACCTCATTATCTTTCACAATTTCCTTTGTCTTCTCAGTTATTTGTAAAGAGAAAATATAATTAAAAGGCAGTTACAGATAAGAGAGACTTAAAAGACTTCAAGGGAAAGGGTCAGATTTGAGGCTGAATTTATTATCTTGTTAATGCCTGAAGTAGATTGAAGGCAGGGGCTTCTATGTACACTGTTATAATTTTAAATTTTTCATGTATCAAAATTAAACTGGCACTGTGTAGATTTTTGAGCTTAATTTAATCACATCAGTGCTTGAAAATGGAAGCCCTTTCCTGGCTGTGATAATAAAGAGATGCAACGGACAATGAGATGAAGCCTGAGAAAGATTTGACCCACACTGCTGTCTTTGCAGAGGGAAGAAAGCTAGCACCAGCCAAAGAATGCGGGTGGCCTCTAAAATCTGGAAAAGGTGAAGAAATGAACTCATCCTTGGAAACTCCAGAAAGGAACACAGCCCTGTCAACACCTTGATTTTAATCTAGCAAGACCCAAAGAGCTGTAAGTGAATAAATTTCTGTTGTTTTTATGTCATTAAGTGGGTGGTAATTTGTTATGACAGCAGTAGAAAACTAACACAAAAATTTTAATAAACTATATAATCAACACTTTTCTCTAGTGTTTCAACTATTTTCCATAGTACAAGGGGTAATTTAAAATTTTCAGTATTTCATATGACAACTTAGTAGTCAATAACTTTGTATACAAAGTCTGTACTCACAAGAAGGCAAACACCTATGTTCATGAAAAGTAAGTTCCTTTTTTGTGTGACAGAGACAGAGAGAGACAGACAAACAGAGGGACAGATAGGGACAGACAGACAGGGAGGGAGAGAGATAAGAAGCATCAATTCTTCGTTGCGGCACCTTATGTTTCATTGATTATTTTCTCATATGTGCCTTGACTGGGGGGCTATAACAACCCCTTGCTCAAGCCAGCAACCTTGGGCTCACGCCAGAGATCTTGGGCTTCGAGCTGGCCAACTTTGGACTCAAGCCAGTGACCGTGGTGTCATGTCTATGATCCCACGCTCAAGCCAGTGACCCCACACTCAAGTTGGTGAGCCTGTGCTCAAGCCAGTGACCTTGGAGTTTCGAACCTGGGTATTCTGCATCCCAGTCCAATGCACCACCACCTGGTCAGGCCATAAAGTAAGTTCTAAAATTAAAAAAAATACTTCTGGCTATAAGATAAATAAGTTCTGGGGATGTAACCTACTAAACTTATTGTGGCAAGAATTTTGCAATATATACTCATATCAAATCATTTTGTTATATACCTTAAATTAATACAATGTTATATGTTAATGTCTCAATAAAACTGGGAAAATATTAAAAATTCAAAATAAAGTGCTTTCATAATACAAAAAAAGTTAAACTTGTATAATTTTAAAAGCAATACTCAATATCTACATCAGAAAAGCAAATGATGCCTGACCAGGCGGTGGTGCAGTGGATAGAGTGTCAGACTGGGATGCGGAAGACCCAGGTTCAAGACCCCGAGGTCGTGAGCTTGAGCACAGGCTCATCTGGTTTGAGCAAAGCTCACCAGCTTGGACCCAAGGTCGCTGGCTCGAGCAAGGGGTTGCTCAGTCTGTTGAAGGGCTGCAGTCAAGGCACATATGAGAAAGCCATCAATGAACAACTAAGGTGTCGCAACGAAAAATTGATGATTGATACTTCTCATCTTTCTCTGTTCCTTTCTGTCTGTCCCTATCTATCCCTCTCTCTGACTCTCTCTCTCTCTGTCTCTGTAAAAAAATCAAAAAGCAAATGATAAGTCAAAAAAAGTTGTGTTATGGGGGGAGAGGGGAGAGGGAGAGGGAAAGGGGGAGGGGGAGGGGCACAAAGAAAACTAGATAGAAGATGAGAGAGGACGATCTGACTTTGGGTGATGGGTATGCAACATAATTGAACGACAAGATAACCTGGACATGTTATCTTTGAATATATGTATCCTGATTTATTGATGTTGCCCCATTAAAAAAAATAAAATTATTTAAAAAAATTGTTTGATTATACAAATGAGACACAAACTCAATTATCATGATTGAGTAGCAAGTGACATATTGGTGGGGGTGAACAGAAGGTTGTCAAACTGGACGAGAGTGCCACACATTGACTGTTCAGTAGGGTGTATGGTCACCCAAGACTTCCCCAACACACTGACAGAGATGGGGCATGGATAGGACCTGTGGGATCCTGTGCCACTCTTGCTCCAGGGCAACTATCAGCTCTAGAAGTGTTGTGGGGGGCATGGGACCATTTGTCAGACGTCTTCCCAGTGCATCCCAAGCATGTTCAATGGAATTCAGGTCTGAAGAACTGAAGGCCAGTCAATGCATTTGATTCCTGCCTCCTGAAGCACATTGTTAAAGAGATGTGCATGGAGGGCCTTGCATTATCATCCATGAAAAGAGAGTTGTTTCCAACCATTCCAGCATAGGGTACCACTATAGGGTGCAGAACCTCATCTTGATATCTGACAGCAGTCAGCAATCTGTTTCTGATGACATGGAGGTTGGTAAGACCACCAATACTGATGCCAGCCCATACCATGATTCTACCACCACTGAAGAAGTTTCTTTGTTACATGAAACGTGGATTCTCCCATGTCCCTCGTTCATGCCAGATCAGGACACGATGATTGTCAGGCTGCAGACTGAACTGTGACTCATCAGAGAAGAGGACAGTTGACTACTCATCATGGGTCCAATGACAATGCTCATCAGCCCACCTTCTATGGGTTCTACAGTGTCCAGCAGATAATGGAATGCATACCATTGGTCGCTGGGCATGCAGTCCAACATGATGGAGCTGATTTCGTATGGTCTGGGTGCATATCTGTCAAGTGGCCACAAGAAACTGTCCCCGCAGCTCAGTTGCATTGCTGCTCCTGTTCCTTCTTGCCAATAGGTCAGTGGTCATCTCTTGCTGTTGTGGCAGATGGGCGAACCTGCCCTCATCTTCTGCATACTGTGCCAGTCCTTGAAAGTGATTCCAGTCTGCTAATCTTGCTTTGAGATGTTCCAAGTGCTGTTGCCACTGTCGCCTGTGTTTGAGCAGCTTCAAGGCATCCTATGGCTCTCCAGGCTTTGCATTTGGGCAAATCGTGTTGCAGGGATATTATAAGGGCTGGGAAATGAAAGGATGTGCACTTTCAAGATCAGATAACTTGCAAATACTCCAGTACTTTCAGTCTTTTATATAGTGCATTTTCACCAATGAAATAAAAGTTGGTTTTGCTTCTCATTTGCATAATTGAATAATTTTCTTTGACTTGTTTGCTTTTCTGATGTTTAATTAAAAAAAACAAATGCTTCTTTTTTATCACTTCATATTCATTTTGAAATATCCCCTAATTTTTGTGAGCAGTGTAAAATTCTTCTTCTAGATGTCAGAGTCTGTACTAGTCATAGTTAAGTTCCAAGTGAGAAAATATTCTTATCAAGTCTTTAAGAAGTGATTTAATTAAAACTATTTGCAACATATACTAAACATTTTTCAATTTCAGGACCTTTGTGAATGAAGAAAACCAAATATCAAACTTTGCAAACAGATGTTGAAGAAAACGCATCAACATCTGGAAATTTACATCATGGGAAGGGGCAGTGTAATGGAAACAGAAACAAAAGATTGATCTTCTGGGAATGTTTGCTTCCTGGAAATGAAAGGCAACTTTCCTAAAGTAAAAATTGTGGATTAAACACACACACAGAATGGAATAAAACAAAACAACCCAACATGTTCAAAATGAGGCACTGATAACATAGAATAAACTGGATATTTTCTAAAATACGATCATTGGTAACATATTTGATTAGAACTTCAGAATAAGGCACCAAGGCTTTTTAGATTGCTACTGTATAGAGCATTCTGTTAGGAATTGTGAGATGATCTAGAAATTCCAGTCTCTGACATTAAGAAGTTTATTCTCTGGGGAGTCAAGGAAAGCACAAGTGAAATGACACAGAATTACCACATGACAGTTATCAAGAAGAGAACAATATTAAAGTGACATAGAAGACTGATAGGAGTAAAATGTGGTTAGTCAGGGAAGACAAGAGATGAGCAGAAATAAATTGGGTTGCTAGGTGCATGATACAAATGCAAATGTGCTGAGAAAGCCACTTTTGGAGAAAAAAATATAACCCCAAATGGCCCTTTCATGATCACTTATATATTCACCATGAATCCAACCGATTGACTATTCATTTAACCAGAATAAATTTTCTGAATACCACACACCACTTGGCACAGGTACCAGTATTATACTTTCTTCTCCCTTTACTTTGTTTTTGGGCCATTTTAAATATGACTGTTCTCTGGAAGAGATAACATAGAATGTCATAATCAGATGCCAACATGTAATTATGACCCACATCTTTCTTTCTTTACTCACTTCGAAGTTCACTGAAGAATTAAAATTGTGTTTTAGGTATGTTCCTACTGTCCATTATCTACACTGGTCTACCAGAGCAATTTAAAAGAAAATTCATTCAGTTTGGAGAGGAAAGCAAGAGAAAGAGAGAGAGAAATAATGTGGGGAGGAGCAGGAAGCATCAACTCTCATATGTGTCTTGACTGGGCAAGCCCAGGGTATTGAACCACAGACCTCAGCGTTCCACATTGTTGCTTTATTCACTATGCCACCACAGTTCAGGCTTACCAGAGCAATTTTTTAAAATTGTAATTCTCATCATCGCCAATCAAAATTTACCTATGTAGTGGCCTAATTCTTCAGGTTCTGAAAAGAATAGCTGAAGTTAAACTAAGAAAAGTTTAGGCAGAGAAAGGAGGAATTCAGGAAATGAATAGAGCTTGATCACTTGTATGAATTCTATAGGTCCTGGTAAAAGATCCAAATGGGAGATAATAGGTAATGATACAATGGAGAATGAATGGATGAGTATATTTTTAAAAGGTATCATTTTCTGGAGAGAAAGATAAAAGTTTAGTGTTTGTTATGAGAATGATTGATCTATGCTTATAGAAAGTTTGGAACTTAAGGTAAATATTTAGCAATCAATCCATACAAATTTGATAAATCATACCATAAAGATGGAGGAGTTTTTGAAAAAGATAAATATTAAGGGAGAGAAGCAAAAAACAAGGAATTAATTCCTATAAGTTCTTAATGGGTGGTAGAAAAAAAATTAGAGAAAGAGCATTAAAGGGCGCCCAAGGGAAGGGGGGTTGGGGGCTGCATGAAAGAGCTAAAGGAGTTAAGACAAATAAATTGGTAGTTGCAAAATAGTTTTGGGGATGTCAAGGACAGCATAAGGAAAAAATCAATATTACTGTAATAACTATGTATGGAGCCAGGCAGATACTTGAAATATCAGGGGGATCATTTTGTAAAAAAGTATATGATTGTCTAATCACTATGTTGTACACCTGAAATTAAAACAAAATAATATTGGATGTAAACTGTAATTAAAAAATAAAATTCTAAAAGGGACAAATAATACAATAAATGAGTGTCATAAAATTTGCATTTAGGGCTTTTAAAAAAATTCATTTTATGTGCAGTCACTGAGTTTGTTGTGTATGGGATGATGTAACTAAAGTGTTTTATGAAGTTTCTCTTGCTTCTCCTTTGGGTCAGGTAGCTTTTGATATTAAACAGGCTAAATGGTTCCAATTCTTCTTTTCTGAGAATTAAATAAACCAGAGCTGCTTTTTTTTTACTATTTATAAAAGAAGAAAATGAGCTGTCAAGACACAGTTAATAATATTGTATATCTTTGAATTTGTTACAGAGGAACTTTTAACAAGACCTAGCATGACAACTTGTTTTTGAATACCCCAGCCAAATAATTCCACAAATTGCTTTTTTTTTTAAACAGCTCATTAGTACAAGCTAGTAGCCAAATTACCAAGAAACGTTGCTTATTCAGCCACTAGAACAAACTGAGTTGCTTGAAGTGATTTTACCTACTGACTCATTAAAATGTACCATGTTAATCCTATCTTTTTATTTATGTTCAAGGTTCTAAAGACAAAAGGTGTTTTAATTTATCAGCATGAGTTTATATAGAACTTGACTATGATGAGAAACATCATTTTGGGATGTTATCCAAGAATACAGACCCTGCAAGAAGAGACAGAAATCAAGGCATGAAAGAGCAAAAGAGGAAAGTTTATACAGCCCCACACCTCTTAAATTCCCATTATCAAAGTGTTTCAGAGGTTGACATGCCCAGGGGTGGCATGTACTGCCGGTCACTTCCTTATGCCTTGTCCATTGCCACTGATCACACCCTTCCTTTCTGCTGAACAGGGATGAACCACCATAGAACAGAAGGCAGCTACTACCAACTGATTTGAACTAGCATGCTATTTGAAAATACATTGCCATTCCCCAAATACTCAAAAGTTACCCAGGAAAAGAATTTGAAAGAGACTATTTGAATGTACTTTCTGAATAGTTCGTGACCATCGTTCCATTGATGAGTAATTAAGGAGAATGGCACACTATTATCTATATTATTCATTCTATCTGTCTGTCCATCTGTCCATCAGTCTATTTGTTCATCTGCTTTTTATGTTTATGTTAAATTTCCCCTTAGCAAGGCTCCTGTGAGCTACTATTGAATACTTTACAAGAACTTTAAACTGTCATTTTGAATTTTGCTGAAATTATTATGTCTAATTACATGCAAAGAATACCTAATTAGTCATGTGATGATCTTACATTGGCTTCTGATTTTTAAAAAAACCTGTTTATTTTTTACAAATTTCTGCTTCATTCAATCTGATCTGAAGCTACCTCTAATTGCTAACCCTTTCAACTCCTGAGAGAGAGGGAAAGCATAGCTGCCTGTATGTTACTTGTATTTATCTGGAATGTCGCAAGCCTGTGATGTGCGGTGACAGGGGCTAGGAGGACAACAGGCCCATTATTTGAAAACATGTCGAGAGCTAGCTGAGAAAGCACTAAACCTTCTCAGGGAAATGGGAAAGCCTTCACTGAGGAGGTGATGTTTTCCAGAGAAATAAGATTAGAAGTTCTTCAGCAGAGGACAAAAAGGGCTTGGAATTTTCCAAAAGTATTCAGAGGACCCAGGAGATGCAGAGGTGAATAAGGAAGTCAGTGTCATAAGTATGACCAGATGTGAAATGACTTTAGATGCCAAGAGCAAGTGTTTGGGTTTTTAGGCAGTAAATAAGTCAGTCAAGGTCTTTTAAGCTGGGCGGAGTACATGATAGACTCGAAATGGAGGTGATTGTAACTTCATTCTTTTATCAATTCTGGTTTTTCTTTTATTTTTTAATTTTTGACAAGAAAATATTTATTTTTGAAATTATAAAATATAGATCAATAAGATTATGAAAAGTAAAAATCATTTACAATCCCATTCACTCAGAAATACATCACTGCTAACACTTTGGCAACTAATATAAAGTACTTTTCCCCATGAATTGGGATAAATAGAAATATACACATGGTATGAAGAATATTTACTTAAAAGAATTTATTTAGCATTTGATTTTTTCACCTAATACTATACTGTAAACATCCTTAATATTTTTTAATATTATAAACAATGTTGAGTAATGTACTTTGTATTTTAATTTTTACATATTTCTTTTTCTAGGACAAAGTTACAAACATGAAATTGGTGGATCAAACAGTATACATATTTCAAACCTAACAACCTCATTTTCTAATTATTCCCTCCAAAAGGCTATATCCATTTACATTCCTGTTACTTTTTATGGACGTGCATGTTCCTCCCATGTGTGCAATATTTGGTATTACCATTTCTTAAATCCTTGCTGATTCGGTTGGGAAGAAAACCATATCGATATTTTTTTTGTATCTGTTGATTACTCCTGAGGTTAAGCATTTTTAATATACCTGTTGACAATTTGTTAGCATTTGTGGGGGACTTTGTTTATCTGTTACTTCATCTTCTACTGAAGAAATTACTCATTTCTTTTTATTTGCAAGAGTACCTGAATATTGGAACACTAAACAATATCATGTAATATGTAATATATAATAGGTAAGGCTATTATATAATATATATTTCAAATATTCTGTCAGGTTTGATTTTTATTTATGATATTCTTAAAATACAAAATTTTAACTTTTTGATAAAATGCATCAGGTTTTTTTAACTTAGTGATTCTTTATGTCTGAAATTAATTTTGATAAATGATATGACAAAGGCTTTAAACAGTCATCCTGGTATCATATATTTAAAATTAATTTTTCCTGATGAACTAAGTGCCACCTTATCACATTTTAAACTATTTAAGCTAGCATCATGGAGCAGATAAACACACAGAATTTGGGATCACAGAAAACCTGTTTTTACCACTTTGACCCATTTAAGTCTTAGCTTCCTTAAAAGTGAAAGATGAAAACAGCAATTGATATTGTATTCAAGAAGATAATGCATGTCAAGAAATTTAGCACAGTGCTTGGCCTACAATAAGCATCAGTAGATGGTAGTGTTGTTACTTTTTTTATTAGAATATGGTTGTTGATTTTTTTATTTTCATTAGTTAGTATATGAATTTTTGCACCAATGTCATACATAGTATTAAATATTTTGTAAATTTAAGAATTTTAAACCATCTAAGAGAGAAATTGTATTTAACCACTCAAAAGTATTTGCTGAGTGCTTCGACATGCCTCAAATAGTTAGGATCTGTAGAGATATGCTTGAGCAAACCAGCACAGGTTCTGATTAATTAAGCCTAGTACACAGTATTACATCTTCCTGAGGATTTGACCAGTTTATCAAGATAAGCTCTTAAAATATTCTTTACTTTGCCTTTGGTTCTGAAGACATTTGTATCCAATAGCAACCTACTTTTAGAAACATGTTATTAAATCCAGTTTATATCTTTTGATGACTAATTTCATCCAGTTTAATGTTGAGTTTATCAATTTCAGTCTCAAAAGAAGGTATTCATATTCTCATGAAAGTACTTCTGAGCATATCTTATAAGATTGGGATTCTGTCCTCTTCTTGGGTAAATTATGTTGGATATATCTTCCCACCTGAATTATATTGTACTAACTTTGCATAAAACATAAATGTTTGCTGATCGATTTTTTTAAAAGAGGGAATGAATATTTGGATTTGTGAGTATTACCACAGCACTGCCCAAGAGAGACCTAAAGTATAAGCAGGGGAAAGTCATCATGTTTGAAAAAGAATAGAATCTTGGAAAGAAACATCTGAATTTCGAACTCCCTTCTCAAGATGTAAAGGATAAAATCAATGTATGTTTTCTCTTGCTGTTATAACAAATCAGCACCAATGTAGTGGTTTAGAACAACGGTATTCTCTGATAGTACTGAAAGTCAGAAGTCTAAAATCAAGGTGTTTCTAAGGCTATTTTCCTTCTGGAGGCTCCTGGGAGAATCTTTGCTTTTTCCAGCTTCAAAATGTGGCCGAGTTTCTTGGCTCCTGGTCCCTCCATTTCCAAGCATATGGCAGCAACCTCTGCTTCCATTGTTAATCTCCGCCTGGCTCCTGAGACTCCTGCCTCCCTCTTCTAAGGACCCTTGAGATCACATTGAGTCTACCAAGATAATCCAGGATAATCTCTCATCGAAAAACCCTTAAATTAATTACATTTATAAAAGTTCTTTTGTCACATAAGGTAACACATTTACAGATGCCAGCGATTTCATGGCTATACTTTCATGGGGGCCTTTAATCAGTGACCACTCTCACTATACTAGGGAACTTGTAACTAACTGGAGAAGACACTCAACTGATTCATAAACTTACATACTCATATGTAACCTGCCACTTTTATAAAAATAGTTCATTGTTTGGACACACATTTGGGCAGGCGCCCGTCCTCTCTGAACCTTGTGTCTTTCACCTGTAAAATGGACCTAAGGTCTGGAGTAAATGACATCATGTATAAAGAGCATTTCTTACTCCATCATACAAACTTTGGCCATTGTGCTGAAAAGTGACTTTTCAGTGCAAGAGGGATAAATTCAACACTACTACTGTTCTGTGTTTGCAGCACACTGGAATTCCATTCCAGTCACACTGAAATCACTTGAATTACATTGCATGCTTCAGGAGAGAAAGAGTAATTAAGTTACATAACATAGGCTGCTCCACCTGTCATTTCACCCAATGGGCATGTGAAAGAGAGGCTATGAGGGAGGGCATTTGAATCTGCTGTTCCTTAGTCAGGCTCAGTTTCCTCATCTCTCTCACAGCATGAGCCTCGGGATCAACTGTTTTAAATATATGTACTTTTTTCAGATACTATTGCGATCATTCATTGATGTGTCTGTTTTTACACTAAGAAGTTTATCTGACAAGCTAAAGTCAGTGCTCAATATATGACAGCTATTATTATTATGCAGAGAAATTTTTTTTTAATGAGAGTTGACTAATTAACTGGCAACATGTAATGGAATGTGGAATGAACAAATTCTATAGTCAGTTACATCTGAATTCAAATTCTGAATTTTCCATTAGTTGTTTCTTTGGATATTTTACTTAACCTCTCTAAACCTTAATTTTATCATTTTAAAAATGTAAATTATAATTTGGTCCCTTTAGATGTGAGGATCAAATGAGAAAATGTACTTAGACTGCTGGGATAGTTTCTGTCAATAATTGATAACTATTATTATTACCTAAATAAGTATTTTCTTAATTTAAGTGTAGTTAGCAAACAATTTTTCAAATAATAAATATGAATATCATAGATTTTTTTTTTTTTTGTATTTTTCTGACATTGGAAACAGGGAGGCAGTCAGACTCCCGCATGCGCCTGACCGGGATCCACCTGGCACGCCCACCGGGGGCGATGCTCTGCCCATCTGGGGCATTGCTCTGTTGCAACCAGAGCCATTCTAGCGTCTGAGGCAGAGGCCATAGAGCCATCCCCAGCGCCCGGGCCAACTTTGCTCCAATGGAGCCCTGGCTGCAGGAGGGGAAGAGAGAGACAGAGAGGAAGGAGAGGGGGAGGGGTGGAGAAGCAGATGGGCGCTTCTCCTGTGTGCCCTGGCCAGGAATCGAACCCGGGACTCCTGCATGCCAGGCCGACACTCTACCACTGAGCCAACCGGCCAGGGTTGAATATCATAGATTAAAAAACTAAAATTATTTAAATTTCATCTGATCACCTAGGTATCTGGAGCATATAAATTTAAAAGATGTATGGCCCATTACAAGTTGTTTATTACTAAACAGATTTTCAGTACTATTAGTCAGGCTACTTGGTGTCTCATGCATGCTCACATGCGCAAACACTAAGTCACTGATCTACTTTCTGCATCTATAGATTAGCTTACCTTTTCTACAGTTTTATAAAATAAAACCATACATTTCTTTTTGTCTGGCTCCTTCCACCCTGCTACAGACTGTGTCTTTCACAAATTCCCTAACATGATAGTATTTGGAGGTCAGGATGGTGTCCCCCACCCCCACCCCACCCTTGTAATAGAATTAGTGCCATTTTAAGAAGAGGAGAAGTCAGAATTATCTCTTCCCACCATTAGAGGACACAACACAAAGGTGCTATCAGCATACCAAGGAATGAATTTTCACTACAAATCAAACCTGACATTTTGATCTTGGACTTAGCCTCCAGAACTGTCAAAAATCAGTCTGTTGCCTTAAGCCACCCAGTCTTTGTTATTTTATTATAGCAGCCCAAGCTGACAAAGATGCACTCAGAATAATTATTTTGAGCTGTATATCTGTTGCTGCATGTATCAATAGTTTATTTTTATTACAAAATAATATTTCATTGTATGGTTATACCAGTCTTCATTCATCTGCTGAAGAACACACAAATGCAAATTCTTATCTCTGTCTTGTGCAGTAATTTTTATTTTCAAATATTAGTCAATAAAATATTTGTAATTCTATTAGTTGTAACATACATACATTTTCTGACAATGAGGCTAAACTTCACTTCTACAAATGGCCATTGGAGAATTTAGGCCCCTCCCTCATGAGATTAGTCCATGTGTTTCTGAAGGTATGGACTGAGGCTAGATCATATGCTTCAGAACTAAGTCATTTAGTCATTCACCATTTGGTTTTGACTCATCTACTGTCATTCACTTAGGAATTGGACCTTGACCAAATAAAAGCCAATAAAATGGCCCACAATTTTGTTAACATGTCATTGACATACAATGAGGTCATGTAAGTTTAAAAATAGGGGGACCGTTGTCCCACTATAAAAAGAGATCCTATGAAAGAATGGAACCAAGACCAAGTAGGCAGATCTTAGAGGCAAGAAATTAGGTCACAATGATATTGTTAGAAACTGGTAAAACTGCACCTAAAAAGACATAATGTGGACCATTCAATTCTATTTCTGGAAATTATCATTTTAATTAACTGTAAGTAAAACAAGGGGTTAAACTGTCTACTGACTGCTTTGTGCTGAGCAAAGCAACAGGACAAAAGAACTTGTTTTGAAAAATTTAGCATTTTATATTTTATTAAGGTAAAGTAAGAATAGAAAAGGTTTTTTGTTTTTTTAAAAAATTTATTTAAACAATTTTAATGGGGTGACATTGATCAATTAGAGTACATAGATTCAGAGAAAACATCTCCAGATCATTCTGACATTTGACTATGTTGTATACCCATCACCCAAAGTCAAATTGCCCTCCGTCACCTTTTATTTGGTTTTCTTTATGCCTCTCCCCTCCCCTCTCCCTCTCCCTCTCTTCCCTCCCCCCCCCCCTTGGTCACCACTGCACTCTTATCCATGTCCATGGGTCTCAATCTTGTATGGAATCATATAGTTCTTAGTTTTTTTTCTGATTTACTTATTTCCCTCAGTATAATGTTATCAAGGTCCATCCATTTTGTTGTCAATGATCAGATGTCATCATTTCTTATGGCTGAGTAGTATTCCATAGTGTATATGTACCACATCTTTATCCAGTCATCTGTTGAAGGGCTTTTTGGTTGTTTCCGTGTCCTGGCCACTGTGAACAATGCTGCGATGAACATGGGGCTGCATGTGTCTTTATGTACCAGTGTTTTTGAGTTTTGGGGGTATATACCCAGTAGAGGAATTGCTGGGCCATATGGTAGTTCTAAGAATGAAAAAATTTTAAGCCAGATCTATTCTGAAAACAAAGGGATCAGTGGATTTGTGCATGCTTATGTGTGAATGCATGTGTGTGTGTGTGTGGGGGGGTCCTTTCTACCTGCACTCAGATTTCTGACTACAGCAGCAGGGTTGGCAAGGGTTAGCAAGCCAAATGCTCTGCCCCAAGCTAACACTGACTCAAGCAAAAGCAGAGGTGAGAGACTTAGTAAGAATGGGAGTTGAGAAAGTTGGTGTTTAGTGTTTTAAGCCTTTTTAACATTTTTCTATCTAAGCTGTCATTGCCTGAGAAGAGAATGAATTACTCTCATTGAGAGTGAGACAGACTAGAAGGATTACAGAGGACATGAGGAAGTTTTGAGGGGTGATGACTAGGTTGACTACCATGAGTGTGATGGTTTCACAGGTGTATATATCATGTGACAAAACTGAACAAATAGTATACTTTAAATGTGAGCTGTTTATTGTATGTCAGTTATATCTCAACAAAGCTGTCTAAAAAATTTACACTCTACTGTTTACTCTTCTAGTCATTCTCTACCTTGATATTATTACTAAACTGGGATTGTAAGATTTTTTGGTATATATTGCACCTAAATTTTTATTGCATTTTCATTTCCTTAAGTGCATCTTTTAATATTATTGAACTCTTTTTGAAGTTTATTATGCATCCAGAAAAAGGCATATTCTGAATGAATCATCAAAAATTGAACCTATGCATGCAAACATTCCCCAGATCAAGAGACAAAGCAATACCAGAGCATCGAGGCCCCTTCATGCTTTCTCTCAATAAACAACTTTTCCTTCCCTACTGTAACCACTATCCTCTTTTTTTTTTTTTTTTTGTATTTTTCTGAAGCTGGAAACGGGGAGAGACAGTCAGACAGACTCCCGCATGTGCCCGACCGGGATCCACCCGGCACGCCCATCAGGGGCATCGCTCTTCCCCTCCGGGGCGTTGCTCTGTTGCAACCAGAGCCACTCTAGCGCCTGGGGCAGAGGCCAAGGAGCCATCCCCAGCGCCCGGGCCATCTTTGCTCCAATGGAGCCTCGGCTGCGGGAGGGGAAGAGAGAGACAGAGAGGAAGGAGAGGGGGATGGGTGGAGAAGCAGATGGGCGCTTCTCCTGTGTGCCCTGGCCAGAAATCGAACCCAGGACTTCTGCACGCCAGGCCGACGCTCTACCACTGAGCCAACCGGCCAGAGCCTATCCTAATTCTTAACAGCACAAATTCATCTTGCCATGTTAGGAACTTCATGTAATCATACATTAGTAATTTAGTGTTTGGCTTTCTTATCCAATATATTTGTGCGATCCATCCATGCTGTTACATGTAGCAGTTCAATCATATTCATTATACAGGGTGGAGCAAAAGTAGGTTTACAGTTGTGAGTACGTGAGTTTACTCTCGTATTCACCCTGTATATTCATAGCATTTCATTGTATGAATGTAACATAATTTACCTATTCTGTGCACTTTCCATGAATGTTTTGGTTATTTCGAGGTTGGGACTCATACAATACTGTTACAGATATTTTTGTATCTTTTAATGTGTATGTATTTGTATTTTGTCTGCCAGTACACCTCAGAGTAGAATTACAGGATCATGGATATTTTCATTACCCCAAAATGTTCCCTTGGGCTCCTTTGCTCCTTCCCACCCTGTAATTCTAGGCATCACGATAAGTTAGTTATCTGTTCTAAAATTACATGCAAATGAAATACTTTTTTTGTGTGTATGGCTTCTTTCAGAAATTCATATATGTAGTTGTATAAATCGGGTTATTTTGTTTTGTTTTTGGTGCATGTGTGCAATTGCTAACAGTATTTCATTGTTTGACTGAATCACAATTTGTTTATCCATTTATCGGCTGAAGAGTATCTGGGTTGTTTCCAGCTTCGTGTTTCCATGAATAAAGCTGTGAACATTTGCATTATTGTCAAAGATCATAGTATTTTAGAATTTACTGAGGTTTCCTTTGTGGCTTGATAGGTAGTGTACTTCTGTAAATATTCTCTGTGTGCTAGGAAGTAATATTCTCTCTGCATCGTGTGAAATTCTATATAACTAGTTAAAACTTAGCACGTGGGCCTTTATTTTTTTCTGAGTGATCTATTAGCTGATCAAAGGGTTTCATTAAAATCTCCAGCTACAATTTCTAATTTATCTGTTCTCCATACTGTTTATTGTCACTTACTTTTAGGCTATATTACTGCAACATTATGCTTATGGTTAGACATATCTTCTTGTTCTTACCAGAACAGATCATTTGCCCATTATGCTCTTTTTCCTTTTGGCCTTAAATTCTATTTGTCATGTACTAAAATTGCTATTCCAGCTTCCTCTGGTTCATATTTACTGGTAAACATGTTTTGTCATACTATTAACTTTTCTATATATTTTTAAAGTGTTTTGCAGACAACACATCGCTGAACCTTTTATTTTTCAATATATTTAGTTCAACATATATTCCATAAAATTCAATTGAATAGTTAAAATATGAAAAACTCGTTTGTTAGGTTTAACTCATTTATTCATTTTAATTACTGATATTAGTCCTTTAGCCTAAAATCTTGTATTGCATTTCCTATTTGCCCTATCCACATTCCTCTATTCCACTGGATAGAATTTTCTTCTGGTGGGTTAAATCATAGATTCTTTGTAAATATTTGTAGTATTTGCTTTTCTTTTAAGCCCAGAATTATATTTACTCTATTGATATCTTAAATTTTGCCAGTGTTTAGACTGGATAAGCCATTAGCAAGATCTCTTGTCTTTTTGGTCTATTCCCTACCTTCTTTCCCTGCTTTAAGCTGTATAAATTTTCTTTTTCTTTCTTTCTTAGACAGTTAACTTATCTAATAAGTATAAGGTTTGAAAAAGAAACTGGGGAAAATAAATGCCTGTGTATGTAATGTTCAATTAGACCACTGGGTTCATGGTTCAGGAGCTTAGTGAAAATCTGGGCTGAAGCCTTGGAATCATATAGTATAGCTGAAACCACTGTTCCAAGAAGAGGACAATAAAAGACTGGAATAGAGAACACTGATAGTTAAGGTACAGGCAGAGAAAAAGAATACTGCAAATGACACTGTAGACCCAATGAAGGAAATTATGCAACACAGAGACCATGTGTTAAAATGTACATACAGAAAATAAAAAAAAAATGTACACGCTATGTCCACTGCTCAGGAATTTTATAGATACTGCTATTGGGCCTAGGCCCCATTCTGAGGACAATCCAGGTACAGGCAGTCCCCAGTTACAAACCAGATAGGCTCTGTAGGTTTGTTCTTAGGTTGAATTTGTATGGAAGTTGGAACAAGTACATTTACCTATTAAATGCAACTTAGATGTTTGCCTTAACATAGTATTTATTTTTACCTTTCTGTGCGTATATTTACACATTTTTAAACCTACAGAATCTATCTTGTTCATTAACCTGGAGACTGAAACAATTCCCAAGTACAGTCATCTGGCCTGCCAGGGCCCATCAAAAACAGGGCTCTGGTCAGAAGTGGCCTTGTAGTTACAAAACCTTTCTTGTGGCCTCTCTCAATTATTTGCTTAAATAGACAGTGGTGGACAAACTCCATAACCCTCAAATAACTCCCACTATACTGTCTGCAACTTTACAAAGCAAGAGGTTCACTTGAATGAACTGTTCAGATGGCTAACAAGACCCAGCTGTCATTCCTACTTTAGTATGATGGAAGGAAGGAGTAAAGGAAACTGAATTTTTTGTTCTTTTTGAGTGAGACAGACAGACAGACACAGAGAGAGGGATAGAAAGGGACAAACAGGAAGGGAGAAATGAAAAGCAGAAATTCTTTGATGTGGTATCTTAGTTGTTCATTAATTGCTTTTTCACATGTGCCTTGACCATGGGGCTACAGCGACCTTGTGCTCAAGCCAGTGACCATGGGGTCATGTCTATGATCCTACACTTAAGCCAGTGACCTCGGAGTTTTGAGCCTGAATACTGCGCGTCCCAGGCCAGTGCTCTATTCACTGTGCCACCACTGAGTCAGGCAAGACCGTTTTCACCATCAACTCTTTAAGGGCATACTACAATGGTTTGGTGAAAGGTATTGTTCAAAGCATAAGCATGATGGTACCAGGTTTCTACATAATATAATACTATTTGATGGGATATGCTATCCATTGGCATAGTCACAATGTTATTCATGAAGAAAGTGGGCTACAAAGAAATGAATTTACATGAGATCAAATCTTTAGAGACTTTAAGGCATTATACTTTCTCTTAGGCTATGTCCCTGATGGCAGTGAACAGCAAAAGATCAAGAAAATACAATTTTAAGATGTCACACTTTGAGTTCTTATTTGTATATTTCAATAATCTAATTAAATATTCAATAAATGTTTTATTTTAGGCTACCTATTTATCTTTTGACTTAGATGATTAATGAATAAGCATTAACATTAGATTTCTAATAATTTGCTTGCTATCAAGACCATCAGTGACATTATTTCTGCTAACGCATATATAAATCAAATCACAAGCATTAAATGCAAGTCTAAGTCTTGCAATTACATTAGTATTAACATCTATTATTTACTAGGTGTCAGTAACTGGCCTAAGCAATTTAATGTTAATATATTTAATATAAATATATATTTCCCTTTACTGGATTTATTTAAAGAAATCAATTTAAAAATGGCATAGAACAAAATTTTTGACATGTAAACATATTGCCAGTCTTGAAACAGGTATTAATGCCTGATAACAGTTAATACTTGTTAGGAAAGTTGTCCATTAATAAGACCAGTCTAGCAAAGCTAAAACCATTTTGTTCTTTAGCTTTTCTAGTCTAATACTGCAATTACTATCAAACCTCAATCAAATGTAGTGACGATAGCCCTGGATGGATAGAACACCACAGGTTACAGCTGTCAAGTGTCATTCTTGGCACCATATAAAAACAAGCCAATCATCAAATAAATCATGACTTTTAAAGATCCCAGTAAGTGATGTTATTTCTGGTCCTTGTCAAATAAAACCTATTTACAGTGTGCATGGCCTGGTATGCACTACTGAGTTATTGATACCTGTCACTTTATTATTATCTATATCTATATGTCTTATTAACTTTATAATAAAGTATTTCCTACAATTTGCAGATGAGGAACATACAGGTTAAACAAATTCCCTTGATTTTACTAGTAAGGGTGGCACCAGGATTTGGATCCAGGCAGATCCATAGCTTAAACTCTATTTCACTACACTGACATCTAATTGTGTATGTGCATAATAGTACACATTTCAGTTTATCTCATTTTCTTTTTTTTTAATTTCTTTTTTTATTTATTCATTTTTTAGAGAGGAGAGGGAGAGACAGAGAGAGAGAAGGGGGGGAGGAGCTGGAAGCATCAACTCCCATATGTGCCTTGACCAGGCAAGCCCAGGGTTTTGAACCGGCGACCTCAGCATTTCCAGGTCGACACTTTATCCACTGCGCCACCACAGGTCAGGCTTATCTCATTTTCTTAATCACTCAGGGTGAAAAATATATCACTAGAAACTTTTTTTTTTGTATTTTTCCAAAGTTAGAAGCAGGGAGGCAGACTCCTACATGCTCTTGACCAGGATCCACCCGGCATGCCCACCAGGGGGCGATGCTCTGCCCATCTGAAGCGTTGCTCCATTGCAGCCAGAGGCATTCTAGTGCCTGAGACAGAGGCCATGGAGCCATCCTCAGCGCCTGGGCCAACTTTGCTACAATGGAGCCTTGGCTGTGGGAAGGGAAGAGAGAGATAGAGAGAAAGGAGAGGGGGAAGGGTGGAGAAACAGATGGGTGCTTCTCCTGTGTGCCCTGGCTGGGAATCGAACCTGGGACTTCCACACGCTGGGCTGATGCTCTACCACTGAGCCAACCAGCCACGGCCTATTAAGAACTAATTTAACACATACCTTTCTTAGATGACTGGTAATAAAACCACCTGCCAGCCCTGGCCGGTTGGCTCAGCGGTAGAGCATCGGCCTAGCGTGCGGAGGACCCGGGTTCGATTCCCGGCCAGGGCACATAGGAGAAGCGCCCATTTGCTTCTCCACCCCTCCGCCGCGCCTTCCTCTCTCTCTCTTCCCCTCCCGCAGCCAAGGCTCCATTGGAGCAAAGATGGCCCGGGCGCTGGGGATGGCTCTGTGGCCTCTGCCCCAGGCGCTAGAGTGGCTCTGGTCGCAACATGGCGACACCCAGGAGGGTCGCAACATGGCGACGCCCAGGATGGGCAGAGCATCGCCCCCTGGTGGGCAGAGCGTCGCCCCTGGTGGGCGTGCCGGGTGGATCCCGGTCGGGCGCATGCGGGAGTCTGTCTGACTATCTCTCCGTTTCCAGCTTAAGAAAAAAAAAAAAAAAAAAAAACCACCTGCCAGCTCACCTTTCTTCATGGGGGCAGAAATCTGATACAATATTGTCTTTCTCATTTTAATACTAAAGGCCATTTGGATTAAGGTTTTAAAAGTTATCAATTTAATATTGAATATTTGGAAATATGATACACAGACACCACAGTAATATAAAATGCATACAATCTTAAACTACTTTCTTATGAACTCTTAACATGGATGGTTGACAGTTTCTAACAGATAACATTTTAGACAAAGATACCAGACCATTGGAGGGGGTCATTTTAAATATCATTTAGTCATGCATACAATTAGGCTTTAAAAAAAATAAATGACAAATATATGGATTTCTGAAGTATAAACTGACATACAAATCTATATTTTCATATTTTTCACTAAAGTATCTTTAAAGAAGCATTCTATAATATGAAGTTGACAGCTCAAATTAGATGTAATAAAATCCACTTTATTAAAACTGTGTAATTCACATACCAAATATTTACATAAAAGTAAACACAAAATTGCAAACACATTTGTACTCCAAGTCATCAACCTCATAAGATTACTTCCTGAAATAATTATAAGATAAAGCTCCCAATTCTGAATGTTCATAAGGAAACACATACAGAAGCAACAAATGAAAAACTTAATTCTTCCTCCTGTGAAGCAGGGAAGGAATAACGTCACTGCCCCTTGGGGATTGTCAGAGCTTTCCTAGAACTCCAGGAGAACAGTCTTTTGTGAAACAGTAGAACTAAAACTACATCCTTCACCAGCACACAGCCTATGGTAAGTTTTCTTTTCCAAACCTACATACAGTCACAACTCTGTACCACCAGTTAGAGAACTGGGCTAAAATGTCCCTACATTCCATTTACCTAAAAAAGCAGTTTCAAAGGAAAAGAAACAAACAAAAAAATATTACCTTTTCTCACCTGAACAGCCTGAATTTTTTATTACGAGTTTAAAGAGATAAAATAATCATCTTACACATAAAGTTGATGTAACTTAAGATGGAATAAATATAGCTAGTCCTCAAGAAACATTATGTTCAATGTCCTTTTGATGTTATAATGAGGGAAAAGAAAATCATTCTCAGCTGGGCCACTTGACTGTGGAATTTGCACATTCACCCATGTCTGTGTGGGTTTTCTCCAGATACTAGATTTCCTCCTGTATCCCAAAGACGTGCAAATGAAGTTAACTGGAGTTCTATATTGCCCCAATCTTAGTGTGGGCAGAAGTGTGCCCCACAGTGGGAGGGTCTTCTGTCCAGGATGGGTGTTTATTTTGTGCCCTGAGCTGCTAGGAGGTTCTCTGACCTCCCTTAACCTTGAACTGGAACGAGTTGGAAACTAATTCTCTTATCTGTTTTCATCAATCTTTCTTAAATGTAGGTATAACTCACATTTAATTTGACGTTTAATATTAGAAGTGTTTTAGGTCTTCATTTAGTAATTTGGTGAGGTTTTTCTGATCAGAAATATGCAGTAGGAGAGTAACTCTTATCAATTAGACTGTGGTAAAACTGGTTTTATCACACGTCATTTCAAAGGACCTATTGATGGTGTTACATAAGGACTTACTGCACTAGTTATCAGAAGAGCATATTCCTTAATGGAACTTAACACATTAAAACTTCACTGGGTTATATTACTTATTTAAAAAGTTAATACAGGAGAGATAAGAGAATTTTCTTGAATTTAAGTAGTGGTCGTTAACCCTGACCACCAATTAGAATCACTTGGAGAATTTTTGGAAAAATTTAGAGCCCCAACCCTAAAAAATTCAGCTTTAACTGTTGTGGGTGGGTTGATATTAAGAGTCCTCCAGATGATTATAATATATGGCGAAGGTTGAGAAAATGTGATTAGGAAAAATTACTACTCAGGTTAGATCTGATTTAAATAAATTTAGAATTAAAATATAGAAGCACTTCCTACATGGTAGGCACCATTCTAAGGTGGAAATTCTTTTTCTACAAAAATCACTGGATAATATTTATACTGCTCACAAAAATTAGGATATTTTATAGCTTCATATTCATTTTGAAATATCCTAATTTTTGTGAGCAGTATACGTTTTATCTCTTGAATAGTTCTATAACTTTAATAAAATATTACTCAAAGCTTTTATTATGGTCTGCTGTCATGACGGATTTCCTTCTACTTTTCTGAACTACTCTCACTTGCTACTCTAACAAAAGAGAACACATTCAGAAACTTTTTCTCAAAATATGTGGAAAGAACATAAGAATAACATTGATGTCATTTTTCAAGTCATAGTATATGAGGTATTCTCCACTATTTATTTGAAGTCACAAAGCCATAATTTACAAACTAAAATTAAGTATTGCTTTAATGGTTAACAGAATCTCCTATATCAAGAATGAACTACCATTAGTATCTAGTGCTTCCTTTAAATTGCCTAGTAATTCATGAAAGAGTCTTGGGGAATCTAGTACAAGAGGGTCATTAATGCAGACCATATTTCCTGTGACCTATTTATAAAACATTTCTTTAAAAAAATTACAGAGACATGGTTTTTGAAACATACATAATTAGAAATTAGTTATTTAAAAAGAAATAGTTTTGAAATACTGCATGAGAAATTTTTTGTTATCCCAGAACAGTTAATTTTAAAATTTTAAGTCAAAACCAACTTATTAAGCATTATAAAATTCATTTGAAATGCATTTTAAATCAAGAAAAATATCAGATTTAAGTTAATAAATTTGATTTGTATCTATTCTTTAGCCTAATAGTTTTTAGGTTCAAATGTGCTAAAACCAGCTGACCAATTTATTAAGTATTAGTCTATCTTTTATAGATGGATAGTAGGCCAAAAACGATAGAATTTTGGTTAAATGATAATACATGTACACACAGAAAATGCAACAGCAATTTGTCTTTCATAATTAACAAAATTAAAACAGCTTTAAAATTTTTATGAAAGTTCAGTAGTCAAAATAAATATCAATAAAAATATACACCATAACAAGAGATTAAGAACTTAGTGTTTAAAAATAAACTGTCACATTGTTTGCCTTCAGTTAAATAGAACTCAATTTAATTCTTTAAGGTATCTAAGAATAATTGAGTTTTGAAAACAAAATTCAAATTCAAATAATACTAGAGATAACACTATGATGAAAGAGAAACTATGTTTCTACTGAAACGTTTAAAGTTTTAGTTTGAGACTTCTTAATATGACTATGACCCAAAGAAACATGAACAGTGTGGGGAGTGTAAATCAAAGATAATCATGATTATGTGTTTCACGCTTTGAAATCCTAAGTATGTTAAAAAAATAAAAATTCAGTATATATGAGCACCACTAGAAATGTGTTGTATGTATGTATATATTTAAAACTTCACTAGATTAAAAATTGCATTTTAAAGTAAAGGACAAGCACATCTTTATGAAAATAACATTCTTAAGCTAAAATGTTATATAACTTTACTTTAAATGTTTCATCTGACATCCCTTCTAAAAATCAACAAAAGAATACAAATAAAGCCAGTATATTCTTTTTCAGAAGTCCCTTGGTTAAACAAAAGGTCACTGAAGCAAAAGAAAGTGTTCAATAAGTGTTTTCAATCCATAGCCAGATTCCAACAGGTAAAGAAAAAATAAATTTAGCTAATGAATAGAATTCACAGAATAAAACAGCAAATGTTGGCTCTACCTGCAAGGAATTATCATTCAGGCCTCAGACTATTTTTAATTGAGTAGTCAAACTTACTCTGCTGGAAGAATCTTCCTCCTATAATAAAAGATATAAATTGGCCACCTATAATTTAATATTCCTACTATATTCAGCAAAACTCAGAAAACTACTGCCATATCTTTTATAATACACATACTGAGGTGAGACAGGTCTTTAATAAAAATCTCATTTTGACCCTATTAGAAGCAGCTCACGACAGACTGTTATTAATCTGCTATTTTTCAAAGCTCCCATAAGTAATCACATGATATAGATTGAAGTTCTTTGAAATCATTGTTACATAATGAAAAGTAATGCTATTCACCATTTAAAATACGTTCAATCTCTTCTAGCCTTTTTAAAGCAGCAACTCTTTTCTTTTCAATTTCTTTGATTTCTTTTGTTGTTTTGTGAGCGGTCTCTTTGTCAATATTTTCCCCTGATTGTTTGTTGGATTTAGACTGACTATTATTATCACCTGTTTTTATTACCTCTGTGGATCTGGGTTCACTTATTTCTTTTACATTTTTAGTTGGAATTTTGTCTCTGTGTACACCTGCAGTCTTCCTAATTGGGAATATTGGTTGTTCAATTAAAGTAGTTGAGGAAATTTTATCCCTAACTATATTCAAATGGCGCTGGATATATTCTTCATGTGGTGCTAATGCCAATGTTTCAAGCAGGCATCTTTCAGCTTTTAATAAGTCCTTCTCCTCAAAATAAACAACACAAAGATTATGTTTTCCTTGCACATTGCGTGGATCCAACTCCAAAATCTTTTCAAAACATTTTTTTGCTCCAAGTATATCTTTCTTTTGATTCATGAGAATGTCTCCCTTTAAAATGAGACCCTTAATATGATCAGGATAGTATTTGAGTAGCTCTTCTAAAACTGGCAAAGCCATTAAGTCCTTTGCAGTCTGAGAGTACAGCAGAGCCAGATTAAATAAAGCACTTCTGAAGTCAGCTTGTAATTTTATGGCTTTCCTCATCCACATCTCTGCTTCACTGTCCTTTTTGTCATCCATGGCTAGCATTCCCAGATTGAAATAACCGTTAGCATCTTGCGGCTCTTCACTTAGATAGCTCAGAAGTCGTTTTCTAGCTTCAGGCCTGAGTTTAACTTCGCCTATGAAAAAGAATTTTTTTAAAGAAAAAAATTATATTGTAAGCAAATAAATTAACTCGTAGGGATAAAGCTATACTTTATCTAGTTAGATTACAAAAAGACGGCATCAAAATGTAATTGCTGTACCTAAATCAAAAAAAGCAGAAAGCGAAACCTTCAAGTCTTCATAGGAAAGACTGTTTTGAAACACTGAAATAATAGCTCAAGTCCCCTCCTTTAAAGCAGTGAGAGTGCCTCAAGAACCAAAAGGAGCAAATATCTCCTTATAGTTTAGAAGCTAACAGGGAGCAGCAGAGAAGAGAATTAAGGATAGGAAGAGGCCTGACATTTGCCAGCACACATGTATTCAGTTTTGATTCTGTTAACATTGTGACTTCATACATTGAACAAATTATTTAACTTCTCTGGATTAATTTATGAATTTTCTTAGAATTATATAATACATGTAAAAATGGTTAGTAAACATTAACTATTATTGGGTAAACAAATGTTCCAGTCATACTAAATAAAATTTTTGTATGTTAGGACATTTCAAGGATAAGAAAAAACATTAAATATAAAGTTTGTAAGTATAAATATAAATTAAGATTTAGTAAACAAATATTTATTGAGATTATTGCAAATGAATACACAATAATTCAAGTTCTACAACTATAAACTTTAAGGGACAGTCTTATGTTGGATAATAGGCCCTTTCATGATTACTAAGGTTAGCTAACTTCACAAAAATATTAGCTCTTCTCTAAATTTATACTTTTTGAATACCAGGCATAAAGACCTCCCTATAGCCCTGGACGGTTGGCTCAGCGGTGGAGCGTCGGCCCAGTGTGTGGAAGTCCCAGGTTCGATTCCTGGTCAGGGCACACAGGAGAAGTACCCATTTGCTTCTCCAACCTTCCACGTCTCTTTTCTCTCTATCTCTCTCTTTCCTTCCCATAGCAAGGCTCCGTTGGAGTAAAAGTTGGCCTGGGCACTGAGGATGGCTCTGTGGCCTTTGCCTCAGGTGCTAGAATGGCTCCAGTTACAACAGACTAATGCCCCAGATGGACAGAGCATCACCCCCCTGGTGGGCGTGCCAGATGGATCCCGGTTGGATGCATGCAGGAATGTCTGCCTCCCCATTTCTGCTTCAGAAAAATATTAAAACAAACAAACAACTAAAAAAAAAGCTCTCCCTATATTCTTTTATTTAATAATATGATGGGTATAGAAAACTTGAAAATGAATTAGGAGGTTTAAGTTCCTATCTTGGGACTAATTATTAATATATCCATACAGTGTTGGGGTAGTCATTGTATCCATTTGGTCCTGACTCTCTAATCTACTAAACAGAAAATGGGCAAAAATAAACCAGGTCTTCCTGCTCTAAAATAAGTAAGACCTTATGATCCATTCATTTTTTGTAAATGTTTTAAAAAAGTAAAAATTAACTATAGAGATTTTCCAAATATAAAAGCTTATAAATCATATACACTGCCTTCTGAATAGTACTAAAACATATCAAAAATGCTAATTTATAATTTAATTTTGATAAATCATAGCAATTACAGGAAATTACAGTAATATCTCAGAAAATATAACTGAATATATAATAGTACCAAAAGTATTTGGTCTTATAAATTGAGAAGATAAAAAAATATTATTTTCTAAAATGTACAATGCCCTTGGCTCCTTAGAAATAACTATGGAAAAAATTTTACAAGTTATGATTATTTGAACAATATATTTATGTATGAGATTTTATTTCTGTGCACAAAATGACAAAATAAATTAATAAGGCATTGCTTAATAGACTGCTTGAAAAATTAGTCTTAACATATACCAGAAGAACTTACAATTAGTATTATCTTATATGTTAGTGCATATTACTTGAGAAGTTTAAGTTAAATGTTCTACATATAAACCATTTATACAGTTTTGATATAAACTATATTTCAAGGTAAGGTTTTACCATATTTCCCCATGTATAAGATGCACATTTCCCCTTGAAAAATTTGGGGTCTAAAAACTGAGTGCGTCTTATACAGCGGTTGTAGGTTTTTTAAATTTGCATTTCCCAGTTTATCGTGCTTGTTTTTGCACTTATTTTTGAAGACAGTGATTCATCATCAGACAGATGAGGACAAGCTAATGGATGGGAGTTTTAACAGTGATGAGGGGTTGTATGAATTCTATGATGAATAAAACTTGAGTTCAATAACTTTATGTAGTACATTTTTTTTTTCAAATTTTGGGTCCCCAAATTAAGGTGCACCTTATACATGGGGAAATAGGGTATATTTCAAGTTACAATGTGTTTAAATATAGATATATTTTGAGAAAACATACCTGATTCTTGCATTAATATAGCAGAGTTGAATAATGCTAGCTTATGCTTTGGATTTAATTCTAAAGCATAATTAAAGTTTTTTAGAGCTTCACTCGGTTCTTTAAGTTCAATATAAACAATTGCCAAGTTGTACCAAAGATCTGCATTATTTCTGTCCAGCTCTAGTGCTTTAAGATATGCTTCTTTTGCTTGGGAAGGTTTATTCATTTTTAAAAGCAATTCTCCTCTGTGGAAAAATCAAGCACAAGCTTTACTTACAAAATTACCATGCCAGTTTGTAGACATTATTTTCACAAGTTTTAATTAAGCTTTTCCACATATTCACAATTTTCTCTTTTTGCCTTTTAATTAAAATTTTCTTTCAAAAATAACCATCTAGCCAAACTAATACTAAGAAAAAAAGAACAAAGTTGTATTTATCACATTCCCTGACTTAAAACTATATTACAGAGCTACAATTATCAAAAACAGTATGGATATGACTCTAGATTGTCACTCTTACAAAGCTGAAACCAAGAACATTTTATTCTTATGTCCAACTTTTTATGTCAACCCTTCTCTCCAGATAACACTCAGCATTCTGCTCTGATCCATGGCTGATAATCACAATGTGGGTTTGGTACTTTGCATCTCATCTGCCTCTTTATTGACCTCTGTGTATATTTTCTATCAGGAAGAAGAGGAATTGAATAGTCAAATTCATGTACCAAATTCCGTCCTATGCTTCTCAAATCCAGTAAATAATGAGACAGCTATCTACTAAGGGAATAAACAATGATACATCTGCCCACTAAAAAAATTATCATGTAACCATTGGGAAAAAAAGAACTTTATGAAGAATTATAATTATATAAAGGAAATGCTTATGGTATAAGAAAGGTCTCTTCAATAAATGGTGTTGGGAAAATTGAAAAGTCACATGCAAGCAGATGAAACTAGACCACTATCTTACACCATATACAAAAGCTGACTCAAAATGGATTAAAGACTTCAATGTAAGACCAGAAATAATAAAATACATAAAAGAAAACATAGGTGCTAAACTTATGATCGCTGGTGTCAAAGGGGTTTTTGTGAACTTAACCCTAAACTGAAGTAAAAGCAAAAATAAAGGATTGAAACTATCAATACATCAAACTAAAAACCTTTGCATAGCAATAGAAACAAAGCAAAATAGGCCCTGGCCGGTTGGCTCAGTGGTAGAGCGTTGGCCTGGCGTGCGGGGGACCCGGGTTTGATTCCCGGCCAGGGCACATAGGAGAAGTGCCCATTTGCTTCTCCACCCCCCCCCTTCCTCTCTCTCTCTTCCCCTCCCACAGCCAAGGCTCCATTGGAGCAAAGATGGCCCGGGTGCTGGGGATGGCTCCTTGGCCTCTGCCCCAGGCGCTAGAGTGGCTCTGGTCGCGGCAGAGCGACGCCCCAGAGGGGCAGAGCATCGCCCCCTGGTGGGCGTGCCGGGTGGATCCCGGTCGGGCGCATGCGGGAGTCTGTCTGTCTCTCCCTGTTTCCAGCTTCAGAAAAATACAAAAAAAAAAAAGAAAAGAAACAAAGCAACATATTAACAAAAGAAAATGGCAATTAAGCAAATGGGAGAAATTATTAGCAAACCATATCTCCAAAATGGGCTAATATTCAACATACATAAAGAACTCACACAACTCAACAACAAAAAACAACCAGGTTAATATATAAGCAGAGGACTTTATTCGATTAGACACTTATCCAGCAAGATACACAGATGGCCAACAGATGTGTGAAAAACTGTTCAATACACTAGTTATTAGGGAAAGGCAAATCAAAATCCCCATGAGATACCACCTCAAACCTGACAGCATGGCTATTATAGAAAAGATAAGAAATAACAAATGTTGGAGAGGATGTGAAGAAAAGGGAATCCTCAGTCAGTGTCTGTAGAAATGTAAGTCAGTGCAGCCATTATGTAAAATAGCATGGAGGTTTCTCAAAAAATTAAGACTAAAACCACCATATGACCCAGCAATTTCTCTTCTGGGTATTTACCTAAAAAATATGAAAACATTTATCATAAAGATATCTATATCTCTATGTTCACTGCAGTATTATATATAACAGCCAAAACCTGGAAACAAAAAATATAAGTGTCCACTGATGGTTTTGATTGGATAAAGAAGACATGGTATGTATTTTTAAAAAAATATTATTTTTTATATTATATATTATTTCATATATATTTTTATATAATTATTTTTATATTATAAAAATAATTACTTATCCATGAAAAGGAACAAAATATTGCCATTTATGACAACATGTATAAATCTTGAAAGTATTAAAAAAATGAATGTCAGATGGAAAAGGACAAAAAAAGTATGATTTGATTCATACGTGGAATTAAAACAAAAAGGAACTAATCAAACAGCAAAAACAAACTCATAGAGACAACAGAATGGTGGTTACCAGGGAGCAAAGAGATTGGGGGGTCAAAGTGGGTTACGTGGTTCAAATATATGGTGACAGAAGGAAGCTAGATTTTGGGTGGGCAACAGAGTGTACAGGTTTCAAATTATAACCATGTATACCTGAAAATGAAATGTTACCCCACTGAGTTTAATAAATTCATTAGTTTGGCAAATTTGGCTTGATCCGTTCTCAAACATTATTAAAGAAGGAAAAAGCATATTTGACTTTAGTGGTTAGATGTGGGGAGGTATTCAAGAAAGGGGGACAGAAAAAAAACTCTGTTCTCTGATTATATCTTGAAAGGAGGTACAGTAGACTATTTTAGAAAAATGACAGCAACCAGAGTAAGAGATCAATTTGTTAAGAGAGCAAATAATAGCATTTGAAGAAAAAATATAGAAATAGTAGTGATTGGGAAATTCCAATATTTTAATCTATGTTAGAACTATTACTATACAAAAAGATAACATTAGAAAACTTTTAAATCTTCTTATATTAAAATCTTCAATGTATTCTTATAAAATGACCATTCATTGGAAAAAAAAAAAAGGAAGGAAAAGCTGATCAGGTAGGATAAAAGGGGTATTAGTGCCACCTACAGGTAACTTTGAGGAACATTTCTGAAAGTGAAGATTATAGTTTGAAAACTATTTTATAAAGCTTTCTACTATGGTTCTATTTCTTGATAGAGACCTTAAAACATCATTCTGATTTAAGTATATATATGCAAATCAATTTAAGTAATTATGAGAGTTTATTATACTACTATTCTAAAGTTTCAGTAGAAATGAAGTCAAATGAACTGTTAATATCCTTGATTAGGAAACTTCTAGAATGAATGTCCAAAATGTTATCTTTTTATGAGACTGTTGAATAATTCTTTATGTATTAACACATGACAGCTTTTATTTACAGATGAAACCCCACTAAACCTAGTGAATTACAAAAAGTACTGGATTAAGGCCTCCAAATAATGACAAGATTAAAAACTTGTAAATTCTAAATGCATTTTCCCCAAAGAAACCATGTCGAAACTAATTTAGCCAAAACAGTCAAAATGTAGCATGCACATGTAGCTTCAAGCTTCTATAACGATAGCTTACAGTGAACTACAATACCTGCTAATGTAAGCCTGCTTGAAGTCGGGTCTCATGCTTATCGCTTGTCGATAGAGCTGATCTGCTTCTTCCAGTCGGGACTCATCTACTCGGATCAGGTTGGCCAGATTAATATAAACGTTTAGGTGATTAGGGGCAATTCTGGCTGCATATTTTTTACCAGGAATAATCTGTTCAGAAGAAAAGGCATTTTCCTAATTTGGTATTTCATTACCAAATAAAAATCAAAAGTAAGTAGACCTAGTAGCCTATTTAAAATATACAAAGAACATAAAAAGATAACATTATTAGTTTTACTGCTATTATATTAAAATAAGTCATAAAAAATGTGAAAGCATCTGTAGTCACATGTAAATAAAATATTGATATTTTCTTGCACTAAAGGTTATTATTTTTTATTCATGTCAGCTCAAAAGACTATGATTAGCTTTTCATTTGTTATATCAATTTATGAAGTCATATAAATCAGAATTTTCACGCTAGACCAGAAATAGAACTCAGGACTCCTTTCTGTCTAGTGTAGTAGTTAAACCAGGCCACTCTCATGTTGTCAGCAAAATATTTCCTGGTTGTGATAACAGAGCAGTTCATTTTATTTCATAGTTATATTGAAACCTCATTTGTCTGGTGGAGTGAAAAAATAAAATTATCTTATTGATTATTCAAGTTAAGTAAAGATTATTCAAATTTTCAATGAATAGAATAAATTGTATCTGATAAAAATCTATACTGAACACAATTTAACTTTAGAAAATTAGGAATAAATTCTTAAGATATGTAGTCCAACTTTGTTTTTAAAATATTTATCAAACTATCCAATCATTTAATTACTATTATTATTAATATAGTATTAATATATGCTACAATTGAGAAAATTGTAGCCCAGGGGAAACTATTTTTTCCAATGATACATAACTGGTCAAGGACAGAACCAGACTTTCCAACTTTGATACTATATCGTGATAGCATGTTAATCTTGATTTTTGTGTCATTATGACCACTGGTGAAGATAATACAGCAATGAGGTGTATCCACTTTATTTTATTTATTTTTTGGTACGAACAATGCCAGATTTAGCATTTAATGCACATAAATACAATTCTCTTCATTTAAAGTAACTTAATGAGAACTTATAATCAAGAATATAAAAGTTTCATGATTTTATGAATTTAGTTTTTAAAGACTATACAAAAAGTTTTAATTGAGCTAGAAAAGTAAATGTAATCCTTTATAAAACTTACAAAATAGGCCTGACCAAGCAGTAGTGCAGTGGATAGAGTGTCGGACTGGGATGTGGAAGACCCGGGTTCGAGACCCCAAGGTCGTCATCTTGAGTGCAGGCTCATCTGGTTTGAGCAAAATCTCACTAGCTTGGACCCAAGGTCGCTGGCTCGAGCAAGGGGTCACTCAGTCTGCTGAAGGCCCACAGTCAAGGCACATATGAGAAAGCAGTCAATGAACAACTAAGGTGTCGCAACAAAAAACTAATGATTGATGCTTCTCATCTCTCTCCGTTCCTGTCTATCCCTATCTGACTCTCTGTCTCTGTAAAAACAAACAAACACAAAAACAAAACAAAAAACTTACAAAATAGACGGTTCATTGGACACCTTACTTTTATATAGATAGATAAATTGAAGAAAACATAGGGATTTTCATTTAGATTTATTTCTTTAAGCAAGAGAGACAGAGACAGAAAGGACAAACAAGAAGGGAGAGAGATGAGAAGTATCAATGCTTCATTGTGGCACCTTAGTTGCTCACTGTTTGCTTTCTTATACGTGCCTTGACCTGGGGGCTCCAGTCAAACCAGTGACCATGGGGTCATGTCTATGATCCCACACTCAAGCCAGCAATCCTGCACTCAAGCTGGTAAGCCCACGCTGAAGCTTGCGACCTCAGGGTTTCAAACCTGGGTCCTCTGCATCCCAGGCCAATGCTCTATCCACTGCACCACCATCCGGTCAGGCTATATAATCTTATTCAATATGTGTAGTTAGTATACATGATACAATAAAAATAAGTTATGACAACTTACTTGTGGCATAAGCGACTTAGCCATCATGTAAGATTTTTCAGCTTCTTTGGTTCTATTTAAATTTTTGTAAGTTCTTCCTACATTCATGTGGGCACCAATATCATCTAAAATTTTAAAGAAATTATCTGTTAGCAAATACAGTGAATAGAATTCAATGTAAACTACTTAAGAGGATATGTTTCTAGCAATAAAAACACTAAGCAAAAAAATGCAAAAGTAGGCATTTATCCTTAAAGTTCTTCTGATACAACTTGCTATAATTATGATCAATGTGACATTAACAAATTATTACATAAGTATTACAAAGACAGAAAGTAAACATACACATGAAAAAAACTATTTGAATGGACCCCTGATGGTTTAAGACATAAGAGGAAAGAAGGAGAAAGTTACATCACTTTCCTTCACTATACTTCAAAACACGATGCTAAGGTTTGCTTCCATTTCCTTAATCTCAGAGCTTTGGAATTTACGTAGAAAATATGGCTCAACTCTAAAAGTAAATGGATCTACAAGTAAAAAGGATCATCATAATTTCTAGAATTATTTCAAGTGTTATAACTAACAGATTATGCACCCATACCCATAGTGGATAGGAGCAAAGAGATATGAAAAAACTTTGTAATTTTATTTTCAAAAATTTTGTGAATGTGGTTGGAATGCAAGATAATGGAATGTTAGGACTTATATATATACTACTACTTAATATGCAGCAGTCTGTTTCTATGAAATGACTGACAAATTCCTATATAATGTATTTAAAACTTTTAAAAATGTATTAAAATGTCAGGAAATTTTGTTCCATTTTCTGAACTGTAAAATCAAATCTTAAGCAAATTTATTCAGGAATAGAAAAATGTGCAATTAAAATAAGAAGGATATGAAGGTTTAAGATACAATTCCCAGTAAATATTTCAAAGGTCTGGAATAAAGGTAGAAGGAAGGGAGAGGATCTTACATCAGACAAATTTAGGCAACATGAATCTTGACCAGACATGACAAGGTTTCAAATTATGATTACTACTTGCCTGTGACACCGATGATTTTGCAACTGTGGAACAGATAGATCTCTGCCTGCAACTCCCAGGACACATAGGGGCCAAGGATATATATCTTATGCATTCCCCTAGGAGGAGAGTAACAGTCCTAAGGTCTTGCTACATTACGTTTCAGGATGGTAATTGTGTGCACTGCACCAAAACTGCCAGGTGCACTACAGGTTTGGTTAGAAAACTAGGGGACAAGACTGGGGGAAGGAGGCTGGTTTCTGTTTCTAGATGTATTGCTGAATCTCATGGGGTCTGAAGAGAAGGGTCATGGCTGCTCCCCCCAATGCTTAGCTAGCCATTCCAAAAAAGGGCTGCTTTTAAAATTTGATACCTTAGCCCCATCCAACTCAATCAAAATAGAATCTTCAGAAATAGGATCTACAAAAATGTTTCTGAAAAGTTTAAAAGGTAATTTTGATGTAGAGCCAAGGCTTAAATTCACTGCCCAAACAAGTACACACAGAGTAGGTGTCTTTTCTTCTATATAGCTCAATATTTTTAAACATCAGGTAAATTTATACTATCAATATTTACTATAGAATCAGAAACTAATAACTAAGATTACATAAAACCTAAAAAAATATTAAAGTGTAGATAAATATAACTATAATTTTGTCAGCTAAGTATTTAAAATGTGACTGAAATCAGTCCCAACCAATCTTACAAAAGCAGTTACTATTTGGGTGAAAAGCTAGAAAAATGGCTACCTGCTGAATCAGGATCTTAGAATTATGTTAAGGAGATACTGCTGTCCATGAATATTTCAGACATTAGAGTATGGCAGCCCCACTTTCTCAAAGAACAAAGATAGCAATTAGATAGGCTTTGGCATCAAAAGGATTCCCTAATAAAGCTAATAAAATGACAGGCTTAAGTTATAAAGTTTTAGGATTGCAGAGGAGAAAACAGTATTACTGGTAAATTTAATTTGAAGAAACGATAAGAAAAGCAAGCAAGATGTAAAAATCAGTGACATTCAAATGACTAAAAAGCTATAGAATTTCAAACAATCTTGCTATTATAAGTGCACTATCCAAGCCCACAGCAGCATGAATCTAGGGTCCATCTTTAATTCAATGGAACTGAGGACCAGCAAGTATCAGGCAATTCTGCTTCAACAGTGATGTTTATTGAGTTTTCCCACATTAATGGCCCAGGCATCTATGTTGTCTTCTAATATTTCCTATCCAAAAATTGTCCATCAATGTATTTAAAAGGGTAAACTTATAAACACCTGAAAACTCCTAGAAACACTTTAAAAAGTTGTTTTTATCTTGATGGCTTCCAGGTTGAATGACAGTTCCTGATATAAACAGTTTCAAAGACTGAATTTAGATTAAAAAAATATATATGTATATTGATTTTACAGCAATAACAAATCTTGAAGAATTCTGGTGTTTCTTGAGAAAAATCTATCCTTGTCTTGTAAAGGTGTTTATGGAAACTGTGATTCCAATGGCAAAAATATTATCTTTGTGAACTGGGATTTTTTTTAAACACTTGTAACCACCAAAACAGAAGCAATTCAGTCAGTTGTTATTTATGTGATACGCATATTGCATGGTCAAAGACTACTGTATAGTTTATATTCTTATTCTAAGTGAGAAAAGTTTTAGACTGAATTTTTTAAAAGTTAAATTTATAATGTCATGGATACCTAATCTATGTGATGGTATAGTGTTTCAGGGTTTTAAAGGGTATCTTTATGCTTGTTACTCCAAATTTTTATCTCTAGCCTTGAATATTCCCTTATCTTCAGACTTATAAATCTGTATCTGTGAATTTAACAGGGACAAAAAGAATCCTGATTCCCCTCCTTATGTGTCATTTCATTTATCTTATCTATGAAGAACACAGCTAAAAATCAAAGAATCTGAGAAGCCTATCAATGCCAAATTCAATGTTTCTAGTTTATGTACTTTTTCATAATGAATTGTAATAAATCGGTTTACCTGTCTTCCTAGTCCACGGCTTATTAGAAGCAGTGATTTTTAGAGTATGGTAGGGAATTCATACTAAAGGAGATAGGTTCAGTTAAGTATCTCAAAAACAGCAAAAAGTGACAATTGACAATGAAAGAAAAAATTATTTTAAAACTAAGTGCTTATACCTGGCAACATCCTGTGATATGCACACTATTCACTAGATAAAATTAAACAGGCATATACACACCTACGCCATTTAATTTAGCCTTTACAACAATGCAATGAAAATAATTATCTCAATTCAGAAATGAGAAAGATAAGGCAGAGGGGATTAAATAACATCTTTTAAGACCCTGGCCGGTTGGCTCAGTGGTAGAGCGTCGGCCTGGTGTGTGGGAGTCCCAGGTTCGATTCCCGGCCAGGGCACACAGGAGAAGCGCCCATCTGCTTCTCCACCCCTCCCCCTCTCCTTCCTCTCTGTCTCTCTCTTCCCCTCCCGCAGCCAAGGCTCCATTGGAGCAAAGTTGGCCCAGGTGCTGAGGATGGCTCTGTGGCCTCTGCCTCAGGCGCTAGAATGGCTCTGATTGCGGCAGAGCGACGCCCCAAGATGGGCAGAACATCGCCCCCTGGTGGGCGTGCCGGGTGGATCCCGGTCGGGCGCATGTGGGAGTCTGTCTGACTGCCTCCCTGTTTCCAACTTCAGAGAAATACAAAAAAAAAAAAAAAAAAAAAAAACCCAAAAAACAAACAAACAAAAAAACCCAAAAAAACATCTTTTAAGTCTCAAGGTCCCTGTGTGACTAGCATCAAAGATAATCTTGCTTCTAAAAAACTCCTAGAAGGCATCTAAAAGACTTTACAAAGTACTAAACTACCACTGGCAGTGACTGCTGACTATGGATTAGACTGTGCTCGATGATGCAGGGGTATGAAGATGAAGATGATGTCCATAGTGCCCCTAGGGAGCTTCTCAGTAGAAATAAATCAATAATTTAAATAAATAAACACAAATAAATATGATATACATGAAATAGAAAATTACAAATTTCACTGGAAAGACAGAAGTAAAAAGTTTTAAAGATGAGAAATACAGGAGGTTTTTTTAGAAAAGAAGCCATGTGAGATGGGTTATAAAAGGTAGGTAGGATATGGTTCAAGGCAGATGGGAAAGATGGGAGAAGTGAGGAATTCTAGGCTCAAAGAACATAAACAAAGGCCAAGAGATGAGGAAACCCAAGATTCATACCCTGTATTTCTAGAAAAAACTAAATTATATAATGAGCCAGGAGATAAAATTAGAGAGGTAGAGATAAAAATGGATAGCTAGACTATCAGTTATTTTCTTTTTTCTTTTATTTTATTGATTTTAATTTATTGTGTTTACACAGATTCTAGTGTTGCCCTGAATATATCCCCCCTCTCCTGTATTCCCCTCAACATCTCCCTTGCCCCCCTCCCCGTAACACCCTCTATCAGTTATTTTCTACAAATTTTCTTCAACGTTGTCTAGCTGAAATTTGGCTTTGCCTTGTGGACATGGTTTACAGCAGGGGTCCCCAAACTACGGGCCCGGGGGCCGCATGCGGCCCCCTGAGGCCATTTATCCGCCCCCGCTGCACTTTCGGAAGGGGTACCTCTTTCATTGGTGGAAAGTGAGAGTACTGTATATGGCGGTGCTGCAAAGTGTGGCGTCGCTCACATACAGTACTACTTCCAGTGACGTGGGAGGCACGCGTCATGACTCTGGAAGCACATCACATCACTTGTTATAGCTAGCAGTGACAAATATGGAACCGGACATTGACCATCTCATTAGCCAAAAGCAGGCCCATAGTTCCCATTGAAATACTGGTCAGTTTGTTGATTTAAATTTACTTGTTCTTTATTTTAAATATTGTATTTGTTCCCGTTTTGTTTTTTTAGTTTAAAATAAGATATGTGCAGTGTGCATAGAGATTTGTTCATAGTTTTTTTTATAGTCCGGCCCTCCAACGGTCTGAGGGACAGTGAACTGGCCCCCTGTGTAAAAAGTTTGGGGAACCCTGGTTTACACTGTGGCTCATCCAAGCAGTGTCAAATTTTCTTTGATCTTGTGCAACACTGGGCCTAGAGAAACTGTCAGTGTCCTCTTTGATCCTTAGCTCTCTAGATCATTCCTCCTCCACCTAAAGTCAATCATCTTTGAACTTCAGGTCATTAAACTCTATTATCTACTGTCCCTCCTTATTGCAGTCACCAATCTTTGGGCAAAGCTCCCAGCTCCTTGTCATTCTCTCCAATATTACGGTTGTCAAATGTCTTAGTGAGTTCAAAATTGACACAGGAGAATCTGCTACTACGCGATCTTGGTGTCTTTTCTTCCAATGATTTTCACCTCCTCTTCCTTTAGTTATTTCATTGGCCACAGTCACAGCTAATGGTAAAAGAGGGGGAAATGCCTGCCACTCCCTAGTTCTCCAAAGACATTTAGAAATGTGTGAGTGGGGGGTACATTTTGGTCATAATTCTGAATGGAAAGTAATGATGGCATTTGGTGTGTGCGTGTAAAATTTGATGCATATCCTGAAATACAGTTCGGCATACTTGTACAGTATTCCTATTGAAAAGTATTGATACTCTAGTTAAACTGTACTCAGATACCAACAGTTTTTCAGGTCTATAAATCACTGATCTTATTACCTTTCCTCCATTACCTCACTCTCCCTCCCATCCCATTTTAACTATCTTAGATTCTCTGTTCCATTATTATAATCATCCCCTTAATCTCTTTCTTGTTTAGTAATACATGTGACAAAATCTTAATCCTGTTTAACCAAATTTTCCATGTCTGTACCACTACAGCCATAAAGTAGTAGGAGACAAATATATATATATATATATTATATATATATATATATATCTCAATATATATAAACACACCAACTGGCTTAATTTTAAGTATTTCTAACCTAAGCAGGGTGCTAGAGCTGCTTGCCAATTATACCACATTTTCCTAGTCTACACTTTTTTTTTTTAGTGCGCACATGAGAGAGAGGAGAGAAAGAGGCTGGAAAGGAGAGAGGAGAAGCATCAGTTCTTTGTTGTGGCATCCAGTTGTATATTAATTGCTTTCTCATATGTGCCTTGACTGGGGGGTGGGGGCTACAGCAGAGCAAGTGACCTGTTGCTCAAGCCAGCGACCATGGGGTCATGTCTATGATCTCACGCTCAAGCCAGCGACTCCACACTCAAGCTGGTGAGTCCACGCTCAAGCTGGATGAGCTGTGCTCAAGCTGGCGATGTTGGGGTTTTGAGCTTGGGTCCTCAGCGTCCCAGGCCAATGCTCTATACCAGGGGTCCCCAAACTTTTTACACAGGGGCCAGTTCACTGTCCCTCAGACCGTTGGAGGGCCGGACTATAAAAAAACTATGAACAAATCCCTATGCACACTACACATATCTTATTTTAAAGTAAAAAAACAAAATGGGAACGAATACAATATTTAAAATAGAGAACAAGTAAATTTAAATCAACAAACTGACCAGTATTTCAATGGGAACTATGCTCCTCTCACTGACCACCAATGAAAGAGGTGCCCCTTCCGGGTGTGTGGCGGGGGCCGGATAAATGGCCTCAGGGGGCCGCATGCGGCCCGCGGGCCATAGTTTGGGGATCCCTGCTCTATACACTGCGTCATTGCCTGGTCAAGTTTAGTCTACGCTTTCCTAGATCTTTGTTTCTCAAAGTGTGATCCATGGGCTAAGTCATCTATGAACTTATATAGCAATGCAAAACTTCAGGTTCTACCTTAAACCTCTATAATATATATCAAAACAATCAACATGCATTACACGATCTCCAAGTGATTCATAGGCACATTCAAGTTTATGAAGTACTAACCTAGAAAATTGCTTCACACCTTCTCTTATTCTGAGACCTCCAACACTTCTCACCCCTTCCTCACTCTCTATGGATGAGTTTGTTTCCTATTTCACTGAGAAAACAAGCATAAAAAGGGCAACTTCCAGAAATTTCCAGCATGTCATCTATTCACCTGCCCATATCCATGTCCATATACTGTCTTCCCTGTTACCACTGGTGAGCTATCGATCTTGTGACTGAATGAAGTTCTCAAACTGTGTACCAGATTCTATTTATCTCTTCTCATCTATTCAAGGACACTGACTGTCATCCGTTCCCTCAGCTTGAATCACTACCCTTTCCAACATCAATGCACACATGCTTTGTTTCTCCCACCTTGAAATGAAACACAGAAAACCCTTTCATCCTACTACCCTCTCTAGATCCCATAACTAGCACCACCATTCCTTAAATACCCTTTCAAAGAGTTTTCATTACCAGCTGCTTCCAATTATTCCTCCTTCACTCTCCTAAACTCACTCCTATCAGGCTTTTGTATTTACCAAAATTGCTCATCATGCCAACCACAACTCCACTATTTTTTTAATCCCATTTCTTTGTATCATCCTCAATTTCTCTTAATGTCTTATAGTTTTCAGTGTATAGGTCCTTCATATCCTTTTTCTTAATGTCTCTTCTGAGGTATTTTATTCTTTTTTTGTTGTAATTACAAAAGAATTGTTTTCTCTTATTTATTTTTCTGAAATTTCATTGGTAGTATAAACAAATGTAATGGGTTTTTGAACACTGATTTTGTATCCTGCAGCTTTACTGTATTTGTTTACTGTTTCTAATAGTTTTTTAATGGAATCTTTGGGATTTTCTATATAAAGAATCACGTCGTTTGCAAAAAGTGACAATTTTAATTCTTCATTCCCAATTTGGATGCCTTCATTTCTTTCTCTTGCTGATTGCTCTGCCTGGATTTCTAAAACTATGTTGAATAACAGTGTTAAGGATGGATTTCCTGCTTAACCAGTGGTTGCTCAGTGGATAGAGCATCTACTTTAGATGCTGAGGTCCCAGGTTCAAAACCCTGAGGTCACCGGCTTGAGCACAGGCTCACCAGCTTGAGCATGGGATCAACACAATCCTATCTATGGTCAATAGCTTGGCTGGAGGCCCCTGGTCAAAGCAATCAATAAACTAAAGTGTCACTGTAAGTGACGAGTTGATACATCTCATCTCTCTCCCTTCCTCTCTCTCTCCAAAAAAAAAACCCCACCACCACCAAACAAACCAAAAAAACAAACAAAAAAATTCACACACAAAATATTGTATTTCTTTGCCCTGTTTCCTGATCTTACAGGAAAAACATTTGTTTCTCACCACTGAGTATAATTTATTAGCTGAGGGTCTGTCATATATGACCTTTATTATATTGAGATATATACTTTCCTTCTATATCCATGTTGGAAAGACTGGAGAAAAATGAACCCTCATTCACTGCTATTGGGGATGTAAACTGTTACAGTCAATATGGAAAACAGTATGGAGGTTCTCTAAAAAATTAAGACTAGAACTATTGTATGAGCCAACAACTCCTCTTCTGAGTACCTTCCAGAAAAATCTAAAAACAATTTGTAAAGATTATGTACCTTCATGTTCACTGAAGCATTGTTCACGGTGCCTAAGACATGGAAATAACCAAAATGTCTTTCAATAGATGATTGGATAAAGATTTGGTACATATACAGAATGGAATACTACTCAGCCATTAGAAAAGATAAAATACTGCCATTTGTGACAACATTAATGAATCTTGAGAATAACATGCTACCAAAATAACTCATGACAGAAAAAACCAAGAACCCTATGATTTCACTCATATGTGGGATATAAAACTGAAAGCAACAAACGAACAAACAAGACAAACAAAAACTCACAGACACACAACAGGATAGTGCTTGCCAGGGGGAAGGGGTGCAGCCGTAGAGAAGGGTAAAGGAGGTCAAATGTATGGTGACAGAGACTGGACTCTGGGGGGCAAACACACAATACAACAAACAGATGATATAGAAATGTACACATGAAATCTATATAATCTTATTAATCTCATCCCAATAAGTTTAATAAAAAATTCCTTAAATATCTTATATAAATATTTCTAACACATAACCAAATTCAAAATAAGCCAGCGTTAAACACTAGTAATATTTAAATCACTAAAAATAAACCCTACCTTATTTTCCTCAAATATAATCATGCTTTTAAAAAGTGAATAAATTTTTCAACTCATTTTATTAATAATGCTTACCTGGCTGAACTCGGGTAGCCTGTAAAAAGTATTTCAAAGCTCTCTCAAAGTTCTTTTCATTTTCCAGAGCATGACCCACATTATTCCATAATTTGGCATTATTTTTATTTACCTTAAATATATAAATGTAGATAAAAATTAGTTACAATTAAAATAATGACTCCAATTAACAAAGATATTTGTTTGATATGCTATTAAGAATGGAATGTTCCACGAAGATGTCCATAAATGGGTGAAGGTGGTCAAAGGTACATACTTTCAGTTATAAGGTAAGTAAGTTCTGGGCATGTAATGTGCAGCATGGCAACTACAGTAACAATACTGTATTGTAGATTTGAAAGTTGGTAAGAGAGTAGATCTTAATATTTCTCATCACAAGGAAAAATGTAAGTTGATAGATGTTAAGTATAAAAACTTTATGCCAATTACATTTCAACGAAACAGGAAAAAAAAATCATTCAGATTTTCTCCAAGAAAAAACAGTCTGACTCCAGTTAATACAGAAATGTGTTTGTTATACTACTGGAATAGAGTTTGTTATACCACTGAGATATCCTTGGAGACGAGGAAGAAGCCAAGTGAACACTTTTTCACCAGACTTACACACCTCCTTTCAACATCAACATACTGAAACCACAGCAGTCTAATTTCACCTATTTTTTTATTAGAATTTTACTAAAAATTTTATCTGATCAAATCATAGTGCTATTTGAAAACTGCTCTACTACTTGTATTTGTTTGGGAGAAATGGTATTTGAACATGAGAATATGTTCAGACATTGCACTAATTACTTATTATTAAACTCGAACCCCGGGGTTAAAGCTCTAATTTGATCTGTGCTTTCAGAGTTCAAAGACAGGAATGGTTTTTCTGTAGGTAAAGGACAGTACCTAGCTAAGGAACTAGCTACAGTGACTGAGACTATTCATGGGGCTTCACTAGTAATTAGAACGGTGAATTAATAACAATGGTAATGAGGTTTTATCTGTTTGCAGACTTCTCAGCTAAAGAAGCCAGTGGAGTTACTGAGTGGTATAAGAGGACAGTCATCTGATCTTAAAGAGATGTCAAATCAAGAAGTTACACAGACTACTGGAATGAGGCAGTGATTCAAATAAAGCCAGGCAATTGAGAGCACTGAAATAGCCAAAAGGGAGTTAAGAATTTAGATTTTGTTTTCTTCTTTTCCAAGTGAGAGGAGGGGAGACAGACAGATAGACTCTTGCATAAACTCTGACCTGGATCCACACGGCAAACCCCATCTGGGGCAGATGCTCTGCCCATCTGAGGCCATTCTCACAACTGAGCCATTTTTAGTGCCTGAGGTGGAGGCTCCACAGAGCCATCTTCAGGGCCTGAAACTTATGAGTTCAAATCAATTGTGCCCTTCCTGGAAATTAACCCTGGACATCCACATGCTGGGCTGACGCTCTACCACTGCGCCAACCAGCCAGGGACAGAATTTAGATTTTATTAAGAGAGGCATTGGTAAGGGAACACCTGAAAAAAAAAATCTTTGCTTTATAACTTTCATAGAAACTATGATTTTTAGAAAAACCTTATTCCTATTTACACTGTCCATTCCATAGAAATGCTATATTAATCCTTGCCAGTTCTTATCTTCCCTATAGTATTATATCCATTAGTTGGTTATCGTCCACACAGGCTGCCACTTGTTGCCATGCATTTTATTTTATTGACTGTAACCTGCCACTATTTATTTTAAGACTCAACATTATTTTACATAGCATTAAGAAAGAAAAATGCTCACTAATTAATTGTAAGATGCCTTTTCCTATGAGACCTATTGTAATTTCAGATGTTAAAAGGTTAAAAATGCATACCTTAAGAAGAAATGAAATGTAGTATTCTTACTTAGAGATTTTATCATTTGAGTTTCTAATGATTGTGTAAAATTTAGGGAATTATTCATATGTGCTGTGGACATAGATACTATTCAGACCACTGGTTAAGGTATATATTATACAAAAAACAAATTATTTTTATTAACTTTGGTGAAGTACTAAATATTGATAAATGTCTAATTAAAAGTATAAAAGTATCTTGGACATGGTTATTAAAAGTAACTGATGACAGCCTGACTAGGTGGTGGTGCAGTGGATAGAGCGTCAGACCGGGATGCGGAGGACCCAGGTTCAAGACCCTGAGGTCGCCAGCTTGAGCGCGGGCTCATCTGGTTTGAGCAAGGCTCATCAGCTTGAGCCAAAGGTCGCTGGCTTGAGCAAGGGGTCACTTGGTCTGCTGTAGTCCCCCCCACCCCTGGGTCAAGGCACATAAGAGAAAGCAATCAGTGAACAACTAAGGTGCCACAACTATGAGTTGATCCTTCTCATCTCTCCCTTCCTGCCTGTCTGTCCCTATCTGTCTCTCTCTCTCTCTGTCACCAAAGTAAAAAAAAAAAGTAATTGATGACATACTTTCCTGTTATTCTGGATAATACATTACCTTCAAAGCTGACATAAACAACGTATATTCAGACTCCCAATCCCAGTTTCTGTGGAGTGTTTTTAAGGCATGAGTGAATATCACCAAAGACAGACAAACCCAGGATAACTTTTTAAATACACTGTTTGAGAGAAAAACAAAACAAAACAAAAAAGATTGCCTATATAACCAAAATCATTTTCTCTAGAACAAAGGAAATATGTTAAATATTCCCAATGTCATGTCTGACTTTATTCTAAATAAAAATTATTCTAATAATTATCCAACTTCACAGGGTCCAAAAACAAAAACTTAAAGATCTGATCACTACATTCCACTTCAACCTTCAATTACATTAAATATTCCAATATTTAATGCTATTTCAAAAGCTTAATAACAAAAAATTGATAAAACCAGCTTTTAATAATGACTTTTTGTATTTACAGTCCTTTATACCATTCACTACAATTTGAATATCCTTACTTGAGTTTAAAAAGGGGGAGTCTTATCACTGACTACATTTAAAAACATTTATGCTTACAATTATATACCAGATTATTATGAGATTCTTAGAATAATTTTACATTTTAAAGCTAGAATTGTTTAAGTAAGAGAAACTTAACTCTAAAAAAATAGATGGAAATTACTTATGCACTTTAGACTAATTATTTGGAACTCAATTCCTTATCTACAAAAAATGATTATATTTCAATAATCCCTATGATCTCATTTAGTATTAATGTTCTCTATGTGTGCTTTTGTCCTGGTAACACAGTTCAATTTTTTTCTTTTTGATAGTTACACTTAACCGGAATAGGAGTGCATGAAGCAGAAAGAACATGGATATAAGAAACAAACATACATTTGAATCAAGACTGTTATTTACTAGTGGTGTGATCTTGCATATTTTATGTAACCTATATGTTCTTCAATTTTTTTTTTAAAGAAAGAGTAAGGTAGATACAGAGACAAATTTCCACATGCCCCCTGACCAGGATACATCCGGCAACCCCCATCTGGGGCCAGTGCTCTGCCCATATGGGGCCACTTGCAACTAATATTATTTTTAGGGCCTGAGGTGGAGGCTCAATGGAGCCACCCTCAGTGCCTGAGGCTGATGTGCTTGAACCAAAAGAGCGAGAGGGAGGGGGAGAGGGAGAGAGAGAGAGAGGGAGGGAGGGAGAGAGAGAGAGAGAGAGAGAAGAGGGGGAGGGGGAGGGGTGAGGTATAAACGCAGATGGCCACTTCTCCTGTGTGCCCTGACCAGAAATCGAACCCAGGACTTTCACATGCCGGTCAACACTCTACCACTCAGTCTACTGGCCAGGGCCTGATGTTCAATTATAAAGTGTGCAAAATAGAGTTAAGAAATGAGTGTCAAGATTAAATGAGAAAACAAATTTAAATGGCCTATTAGGGCATCTGGCACATAACAGACATAAAAAAACTGGTACTGATTATAACAGGAAATATGGGTTAAAGTTAAGGGAAAAGGTTGGGAGATCGTAGTGAAAATTCCAGACATAGGTGAAATAGATCATCCAGGCAGAACATGCAATGTGAGAAAAATAGCTATGAATAAAACTCTGAGAAATAATATTTAATGAGCAGCCATAGCAAGAAGAAATCAGAGGAGAGAGCAGAAGTAAACAGATGAGAAAAAGAATCAAGAGAATCTTTACAGTCTGGAAAATAAATTTTAAATAAAAGCATTGACTGAATTTAGCTACCAGGAAGCAATTTGTTATCTATGTTAGCAGATGATATAGAAAGAAGTCAGAATACTATGGGTTGAAAGGTGATTGGAAGTGAGAAAGAGAAGACAATGACTATTTCTTGTATACATATAGTTTTGACTATTCTATTCCTTAGCTGTTAGTTTAAGGGAATTAGGTCATGGTGATTATGAATATAGTAATGACAGCAAACGACAGTACAGTTGTGAGTACACAAAACAGTATTCTTGTATTATTATTTACTAATTATTATATTACTTTCCATATGAACTATAAACCTACTCTCCTCCACCCTGTATTTTACTTATACTAAAAACTCAGTATGACTCACTTAAGAAGACTATATCTTAGTTCATTGCATATGGAGTGGCAATGGTCATTTTTAATTTTAGTCTCAATAATGTCTTTTTCATTGCATCTGACTCAAAGTTTGTCTCAAGCTGTAAAATAAAATTATATAAATATGAAGAACATCAGATGTAGTAGGTGCTATAAAGCTTTCCTAACTCGAATTACAGAAAAACGAGATTATCAAGATGAAAAACAGAGAGGTATAAAAGTATGACTTATAAAAGTGAACTAAATAAACATTTTAAATACTTAAATATATCACAATTGATTCTATAGTTAGTAAGCATTAAATAAACTAATATTTAAATTCACCTTCTGTTTGATATTTTGTGCCATCCATGGGCTACCAAAATACAGAATCCCATGCTAGGGACATACAGGACTCGCTCAGCAACAACAAATCCAACTGGGAAAAAAAGGTTTGATGCAGGAATAAATGGTAATGCCATTAAACAAAGCGCCTACAAAGAAAAAAAGATATTTTATTAAATTAAAAATATATGAACACTAAAGAGTCAAATCCACATATTTTGTCATTTAATTTGGAAATGTATGGGTGAACCATTTTTAATATCATAAAGAATATTAATTTAAACATAAAGCGTGCAACTTAGGGATAATAACAAAAATGTCAACAAGGTGAGATGAAGTCTTGAATGTTAGAACTTATAATTAAAGCTCATCCAATTAAATTAAAAGTATTTTTTCAAAATCTATCTAAAATACGATACTGATAAGTTTTATACATGCACTAATGCTCACGTGGTAAACTGACAAAAAAGATGTTAATAGGTTTCAACAAAACCCATAAAGTGATAAAATAGCTAAGCACGCCAGTTTTTATTGAATATATTACTATTTTAAGTAACCACATCATATTGGAAATTGATAAGGTGTGCTTCAGACAAGACCAGATTACTAAAGGTAGTAATTATACCTCAGCATTACTCTGCATAATATTCTGATGATTATATACATTTAACAGTAACAAATTTAAGTAGTAAGCTAGTAAACATTTAAGATTAAAACTGCTTCCCTTTAAATCAATCGTCTTTTAGTCTTTTATTCTACGACCTCTAAGAAATTCTAATTAAAATTAAAAATCTCAAAAATGGTTTTTGTTTTTTAATTTTAAAAATGGGATGGTATATGGTTTCCAGGATATAAAGCCATTAAAAAGGTAGGACACAAATAACTAGCACACATAATCTGTGGAAGAAAATAAGTTAGCTTTCATTAGCACATCTGTTTCTATGGACATATACTTCCATATTTTGTTACACTAATTTGTTTCATAGTACCTAACTGAATAAATAATTTGTTCCTTCAGCTTCCTAAATTTGAGAGGAAAGAATGTGTTATTAATACTTTCTCCATGAATCACAAATTAATGATTTTCTACTGAGGCAATACTGAATCTGAAAAAAAAATACTACCATGATACTACTCAGTATCCTACCAATGTATATACCTGAAGACTGATTCTGTTTTTAGAAAGATGCTTTTGAGCCTGACCAGTGGTGGCACAGCGGATTAAAAGTCGACTTGGAATTCTGAGGTCCCAGGACAGAAAACCGGAGGCCACTGGCTTGAGCGCAGGCTTATCCAACTTGAGCATGAGGTCACTGGTTTGAGTGTAGAATCAATAACATGATCCCACAGTTGTTGGCTTAAACCCAAAGGCAGTGGATTAAAGCCAACGGTCACTGTCTTGCTCAGGGGATCACTAACTCAGCTAAAGCCCCCTGGTCAAGGCACATATGATAAAGCAATCAATGAACTAAAGTGACACAACTATGAGTTGATTCTTCTCACCTCTCTCCCTTCCTCCCTTCCTGTCTGTCTCTCACTAAAAACAACAACAAAAACCTTTTGATGAATTAAAGGCAATCTCTTAATTAATCAATGGAATATAGTATCATCTGAAAAATGAAGACAGTTTCTTACCATTAAAACAGTTTTGGAGGAATCACCAGGATATCTGAGACTGAATACTCCCAAAGCCCCCAAAAGACAAAAGAAAGTAAATGTGGCAACATTGCGAATATCTAGAAATGACTCTATAAGTGGTATTGTTCCCATGGTCCAATCACAGCAGAGCTCAGAAGGATTTAACAGAAGCCAAGCATTCACAGGAAGGAGGTAGTTAAAAGTTAGCTGCCTTGTAGGAGTTGGGCTTACAGCAGCTGGGTTATCAAATCTGTGTAAAGAATAAAAAGAAATGTTATTCAAACTAAACCACTTTCTAAACATCAAATTTATAACTGAAACACTGAACAGTAATAAAAGTAATATTTTATATGTAGTCTTGTTGAAAAGACAAATATTTTATGAATACTTCAGATTCCTGCCAAAGTTTAAAGTAATCTTCATAAAATGTCTACTTGAAAGGAGTGGTAGTTAGGAAGAACTGACAGAAAGGCAAGCAGGTTATCTGTTATTTTATTAGAATTCAGAAATTCATATTATAATATTATGATTCTCTGCATAAGTGCTTCTATTAAATGATAACCTTCTGATTAACACTAATAAGAAAAGTTGGGTAAGATTCATTATTGTATGTGATGTATGAATGCTTCTAAGAATATTAACCAATGTTTTTCTAGTGAGAAGTTTCTTTTGGCACTAATAGAGAAACTATCTATCACTATGACCTTTTCCACTTTGTTTAGACTTCAGAAAGCTAAAAACCAAATTTCCAGCCCAGAGTACTAACTGTATAGGCCTATGTAACATTTCGTTTGTGTTCTTCTTTTTACCCTAGTATATGTTAATATAAACTTATATTACAGTTTATATTTCTGCAGGCCATAATAGATTTAATGTACATTTCATTAATTTAGCCTGTTTATAGAAAACTAAATAAAATCATTTTTAAAAGTGCAGTTCAAAAGAATAACTTCACTTTTATTTCTTTATGCTATGTTCTAAAATTGTACTGACTATATTAACATATAGTCCTTTCAAAACCAATTTCTTGGCCCTGGCTGGTTGGCTAAGTGGTGGAGCGACAGCCTGGCGTTTCGAAGTCCTAGGTTTGAATGCCAGTTAGGGTACATAGGAGAAGCCACAATCTGCATCTCGACTGTCCCCCTCTCTTCTGCTCCTGCAGCCGTGGCTCAAATGGTTTGAGCAAGTTGGGCCTCTGACAGAGGATGGCTCCATGGCCTTGCCTCAGGCGCTAGAATAGCTTTCCTTGCTGAGCGATGGAGCAGCAGCCCCAGATGGGCAGAGCATCACCCAGTAGGGTAGGAGGCTTGCTGGGTGGATCCCTGTTCTGGTACACACGGAAGCCTATCTGTCTGCCTCCCTGCTTCTCACTTAATAAAATAAAGAAAAAAACCCAGTTTCTCAGTTTAAAATGAGAAAGTCAATGAGACATCAACTTCTACCACTTATTTGAATTGGTCTTATTTTTTATATTTTATAGTGTGTGTGTGTGTGCATGCGTGGGTTGTGTGAGAAAGAGAGAGAAAGAGAGAGAGAGAGAGAGAGAGAGAAGGTAGAGATGAGAAGCATCAACTTGTAGTTGCTTTATTTTAGTTGTTCAGTGATTGCTGAGAGATGAGAAGAATTGACTTTTAGTGTGTCACTTTAGTTATTTATTGATTGCTTCTCATACGTGCTTTGACCAGGGGACTCCAGACAAGACAGTGACGCCTTGCTCAAGCCAGAGATCTTTGGGCTCAAGACAGTGACATGGGATCATGTCAATGATACCATGCTCAAGCTGGCGACCTCAGGGTTTTGAACCTGGAACCTTTGTGTTCCAGGTCGACGCTCTATTTGGCATTTTTAAAAATATTAAATGACTGAGAAAAAGTAAATATTATTTTAACAAATATGTCATTTAATTTTTTTTTCATATTTAAATATCTACATATATGAAAAATAATAAATCCTGAGAATCAGGACTTGAAGTCTCAAAATAACCAAACTAAATACAAAGCTTTATTTCCTATAATGTAAAATTAAGAGTTCATTTATTACATACAATTAACAATTTATTTAGGATAGCTGATTAAATAATTAAACTACAGAGAAAGGGTACATGTCAAAATAAATCAAATCATATTACAATTTACTTTATGGAGTAACAATAGAATATTAAAAAATCACAAAGATAGTGTTGGACATAAAATTATCAGAGTGATATTTATTCTAACCAGCAACGCACTATTATGGATAGCAACATGAATGACATTTTGGCCTTTTGTTAAAAAAAGAAATATTCTTGCTAACAATGTCAGTCACTGAAATAAAACTGAATAGGAAACTAATAAAAAAATTCATTTAAATTTTAGGCTCGCCTGACCTGTGGTGGCACAGTGGATAAAGCGTCGACCTGGAACGCTGAGGTTGCCGGTTCAAAACCCTGGGCCTGCCCGGTCAAGGCATATATGGAGGTTGATGCTTCCTGCTCCTCCCCCCCTTTCTTTCTCTCTCTCTCTCTTCTCTAAAATGAATAAATAAAAATTTAAAAAAAATAAAAAAAAATAAAATAAAAAAATAAATTTTAGGCAAGTAAGGTATAATGGAAAAAATGCTAAATGTTAGATCAGGAAAAATCGATATACATCGATTATTAAAATACACTATAAATTTTGCTTCTAGCTTTCAACAACTACAAACTGGACAAGATATATAAAGCTTTTCTTATTTTTATTTTTGTTTTGAACACACTGAGCATCAAGCAAAGGACATTAATATCTGAGAGAGGAAGAACAGCCCTATTTGGACTATTTGGAGAGTTTAGTATCTACACAAAGTTTTTAGTGTATGGAGCTGCGAGAAAGAACCCAGGCAGAGCTCAGGGGGCTAGGGTTCATGGGCAGAATATCAAGAAGAAATCTGCTGAGAAAGAAAACTCAGGGGATCCATTGAGGGGGGTCTCTCTCCAGTTTTCTGTGCTGATGAGAACTGGTCAGTGTGCTATGTGAGGAAATACTCAAGGTCAGTATAGTGGGTTGAATCATGACTCCCCCAAAATCACATCTACCCAGCACCCCAAAGGTAACCTATTTGGAAATAGGATCTTTGCCAGTGCAATTAGTTAACACAAGATCATAATGGATAAAACTGGGCCATAAATCCAGTGTCTGATATTGTTATATACACTGAGGATGGAATACAGAGAAACACACAGGGAAGAAGGCCAAGTCAAGATGAAGCAGACTGAAGTGATGCAGCAACATGCCTTCCAATAACCAAGAGACTGCAACAACCACCACACGCTTGCAAAAGGTTTCAGAACAGATCCTTCCTCAGAGCCTGCAGAAGGAAAGAACCATGCCTGACACCCTCAATTTAGACTTCTGGCTTCTAGCTGGTGAGAGCAAACTTCTGATGCTTTACATCACCCACATTCTGGTGATCTGTTATAGCAGCTCGAGGAAAACTAATACAATCAGAAAAGATCCTCTTGAAAGGATTAGACAAAAATTCCCAAATATACAGAGCTAGGAATAGTTCCTCAGCAGCCAGAGTGGAAATCCTCATAATTCAGTACATTGGGTAGTCAGAAGGGTCTCGTGTCAGAAGTGGAGCAAAATCAGCTGATCAAAATGCTACTATGATCTCACAAAACAAAGCTTAAACGCAAGGCTTGAAGATGAAACAATTTTTATATATAAATGTATCCCAGAACAAAGTTTAAACTATTTATAGGAATACATTAAGGTAAAATTCATATATGGCACCTATTAAAAAATTACCAGGCATGGGAAGAAGCAGAAAAATATAATCCATAAGAAGAAAAATTATTCAATCTAAACTGACCAACAATGACACAGGTAAAATTAGTAGATAAGAACATGAAAGCACCAGAACATGTAGAGATATAGAGCACATAAAAAAAAGCTCAAACAGAACTCAAGACATGAAAACAATATCCAAAGTTAATTTTGAAAGGATGGAAAAACAACATCAACAAAAATAAAATTCATACCTGGTGAATACTGGAAGTTGGGACTGAATAACCTGGACTCTAATCACAACCAGTAATAGTGTACTGAACATCAAAACAATGAGTTTTATTAATGTCTGCAGCATAGAAAATGGAATACTACTCTTTCCACGGAGAAACTGTCCAGCAGTAGTACATAATAATGGCAAAGTATACTGGAAGAGAAAAAAGTTTTAAGCAATTAACCACATACTACAATGTTTTCAACAATGTAGTACTTTCTAAACATAAGATTAAATAGAATTTGACTATAATTATAAAATCAATATGTAACAGTTTGTGCAACTAATAATGAGTAAAATGAGCTCAATAATCTTTATGTTGTAAAGTATTCCATATTGCCTAACAATTCCATTATTGAAACTTAAAAAGCAGCCTTTAAAAAGCTGGAGTTATGCCTGATCTGTGGTGGTAGAGAGGATAGCACATCGACCCGGAATGCTAAGGTCGCTGGTTCGAAACCCTGGGCTTGCCGGGTCAAGGCACTTGCAACAAACAAGCAATGAACAACTAAAATGAAGCAACTATGAGTTGATACTTCTCACTCCACCTTTCTTCCCTCTATAAAATCAATAAATATAATCTTAAAAAAAAACAAAAACTGAAGGTATTATAAAATGGTAATTTTCAGTGGGTGTGAAAAAAAATGTGAATTTTGTGAAAATCTCTGGTATTACTAGAAATCAGACATGTACATAATAGTACATTTAGAAAATATTTATTAGAATCAGATTCAAATAGGATAAAAGATAGCAACAAAAATTTATATTTCTTCTTACCCTCTGTGCAATAAATACTTCATACACACAGCAAATTCCCACAACTGTTATTCCTTGCTCTTTACACAATGTTGCGACAGCCACTAAAAACACTGTCAATGCGATTGGAGTCCACACTGCAATTTAAGGACAGAAAAATATAAAGCTACACAAAATAATTTTATAATACCACAAAAAGATATTTTAAGCTAGACAACTATTACACATTACTGAAAAACTTTGTGGTTTTACATTCACATTTGGGCTATTTCTCATTCACTTTACATTTTAAAATATATTTAAATATTTCAAGTAATTTATACTTTATAGATTCAAAACAGAACATCAAGATGTATAATTAAAACCAGTGATTTTCAATCTTTTTTTATCTAATGGCACACATCAACTAATTAATAAAATTCTAAGGCACACCAAAATATATATTTTTGCTGACCTGACCAAAAAATAGATATAATTTTGATTCATTCATACTGAATGGCTATTTATGTTGGCTGTCATCATTTTTTTTACTTGGCAATCGAAGGGAAAAGAGTATTGTGTATTTTAAAAATTCTTATAGCACACTGGTTGAAAATCGCTGATTTAAACTAAAAAATTTTTGTGGAGATAAAGATTATCTAACCAAGTATGAACTTTTAAAACAAATGTAGGGTGGCCAATAGGGAGAAGAGAAACATAAGATTTGAGTGTCATAATTAATGAACTATCAATATGAAATAAAAACATACCTAAATTTAGCATACAGATAACAATATACTTCATTTATATAAAACTTGAAACTGAAAACTAATAGGCCAGATAGAGTACCATTTTGACTAAAAAACACTAAAAACTGAAACAGGTTAACAATAAACTTTTTTTTTTTTTTAAGTGAGATGTGGGGAGGCCAAGAAACAGACTCCCGCATGCGCCCTGAACAGGAACCACCTGGCAAGCCCCCTAAGGGCATTACTCTGCCCATCTGGGACTGCTGCTCTATTGCTCAGCAACTGAGCTATTTTAGTGCCTGAGGCAAGGCCATGGAGCCATCCTCAGTGCTTAGGGCCAACTTGCTTAAACCACAGGAGTCATGGCTGCAGGAGGCAGAGAAGGAAGGAAAGGGAGAGAGGGAGAGAGGGAGAGAGGGAGAGAAGGAGAGGGAGAGAGAGAGAGAGAGAGAGAGAGAAGGGGGAAGGGATGGAGAAGCAGATGGAATCTGTGTGCCCTGATTGGGAATCAAACCTGGGACTTCCACATGATGGGTTGACACTCTGCTGCTGAGCCAACTGGCCAGCACAACAATAAACATTTAAATCAATACTATTCTTTTAAAAATTCACAAAAGAATATTTCCAAGTTCTATGTAAATGAAAAACCTACTACACATCAACTTATGCGAAGTTCTACTCCTTAGTAGTAATTTAATTAAGAAAAATGACTTGTGAGAGTAATTCCAGATCTATACTAACTTGCTTTGTGACTTTGGGCAACTGTTCTGAGCTTCAGTTTTCTTATTGGAAAATATGACCTCCATTTTTTTTCCAGTTTTTAAAAAAATGCAAGTATTATGTGTGACCTGTTTTTATTCATTAAAAATATTAAAGAAAAACTCAAATAATTGACGTACCTAGGAGGAAATAAGAACACAACTCATATATCTAATATATTTTCTTTTGACACTGGGCTTAATACATAAACTCATTTATTTTGAATTTTTTTTTTAATTTTAAAGTATACTCTATATTGACTACAATTACTGAAAGAAAAAACAACTTAAAAAATTCCTATCCCTAAAACACGTACGGGATAGCAAGTATAACAGCATTCCTTCCTCAAAATAATGTCATATTCTTAGTTAGGTCAGAACCATTAATACTGATGTAACAGATTGTACCACGGCTGAAGGACCATGCTAAACTCAACAAGTAATTCATAAAGGAAAGAAATCAGTAGGTGATTCTTTACAAAACAAGTTAACTTAAATTTGGACTATGAATGGAAACACTGGAAAAGCGGCATGTATGCATAAAGTAGGGGAGGGAATGACATAGAGCAGTGGTCGGCAAACTCATTAGTCAACAGAGCCAAATATCAACAGTATAATTGAAATTTCTTTTGAGAGCCACATTTTTAAAACTTAAACTATATAGATAGGTAGATTCCTTATCGAGGTAGTGCCTGCATGTGGTATTTTGTGGAAGAGCCATACTCAAGGGGCCAAAGAGCTGCATGTGGCTCGCGAGCTGCAGTTTGCCGACCACTGACATAAGAGTATAGTATGATCAGATACATGTATTAAAAATTAGAGGGAAATTAGAGCCTTGAAAACAGGTATTTTAAAAATGTATTAAACAATTTATAAGACCAGTTTAACACATGTCATTTCATTGGATCTCGAAAATCACACTATAGCATAGAGAACATGTACGATCATGCCCATTTTTAAGATAAGGAAAGAATTTTGGAGGTTTTAAAAAGTGATGCATGATAAGGAGACAATAACTTTAGCTTGGTTCTTCTAAGATGAAATTCAGGTTTTTTACTAATTTGTATTTCCATTCCAACTAAGAGAAAGCAAACAGTTGCCCTCCATAATTTTGGATTCAGTCTCAGCAACTCATAGCTCTAATAAAGGCAAAACCTTTACTGAAACCAGTCACTTTGGTTCTTTAACTTTTGGTGACTAAGTTACTGTATGAACAGAATGAACAGATACACTTTAAATTTTATAATCAGACAACTGTGGCTAAAATTACCATGTGTGACTCTGTCCAAAACAAGTAACTTCTAAATAAGTTAACAACACTTTAAAAAAAAATTACAAGTATCAAATGTGTAAAGATACAACTTTCAGCTTTCAAATATTCAAATGCATTCAAATAGTTATTTTAAGTATCTAGTACATTTTGTGAAGGAGCCTTGATAACAATCAAATAAACAAGTAAAGATATATTTTGTCAAATGGTGACCTAAATGTTATAGAAAAAAAGAAGAAAGTGAAAGAAAATTAAAAGGAGTGGGGAAGGTGAGTGGTGCTACCGATAGGCAGAAACTTGTAAGTATTGGAAAAGTATGTGCAAAGGCCCTGGTATGTATCCTGCTTATAAAAAGGGTATGGGATACAAATAAGAGAGTTATAAAGTGATTAAATAATAAAGTGATTAAATAAAGTGAAAAATAAAAATCTTTGCATACTACAACATACACTAGACAGAAATGGAAAATACAAAGATAATGGCACAATTCTTTGTAGTCTCAAGTGTAAAATTATATAATGTGGAGTAAGGAAGTATTACAGGGGTTAAAAGGAGAGAGAGAGAAAGAAAGAGGTACAAAACAGGTTTTGGCATCTTTTCAATTAGAATGTAAAATACATTATATGCATTCACTCGAATATTTCCTAAATAAGTACCTTTATATACTTAACACCTACTGTTTACCAGGAACCATTCTAGGAAATGGAGATAAAAAATGAGAGAAAGTTATCTAACTTTATGAATGTTGCACAAAAGAAAAATGTAAATTATGTTTTTTCAGGTTAGAAACGAACCTTCTGAGTAATGTAGGCTGAAGGGATAGGAAGCAATGTGATTTGGTTTTTGTTTTGGTCAAGTGGTGAACTAAGCATAACCTGTGGACTTGTTGGCCACTTCCATAAAAATCATCCCTAGAAAAAGATTAAGTTGGCCCTGGCTGGTTGGCTCAGCGGTAGAGCATCGGCCTGGCGTGTGGGGGACCCAGGTTCGATTCCCGGCCAGGGCACACAGGAGAAGCGCCCATTTGCTTCTCCTCCCCCCCTTCCTCTCTGTCTCTCTCTTCCCCTCCCGCAGCCAAGGCTCCATTGGAGCAAAGATGGCCCGGGCGCTGGGAATGGCTCCTTGGCCTCTGCCTCAGGCGCTAGAGTGGCTCTGGCCGCGACAGAGCGACGCCCTGGAGGGGCAGAGCATCGCCCCCTGGTGGGCAGAGCGTTGCCCCCTGGTGGGCGTGCCGGGTGGATCTCGGTCGGGCGCATGCGGGAGTCTGTCTGACTGTCTCTCCCCATTTCCAGCTTCAGGAAAATACAAAAAAAAAAAAAATAGATTAAGTGACGAGAACTATGGCTTCTAAGATAACAAAACAAAAACACAGTAACAAAACCAATCCTCAAAAAACAACCTTGAGAACTGAAAATTATCTTGTGTTTGTAGGCTGTTATGAGGGACTGCATCTAAAACAGAAAAGTAAAAGGGTAGGTTTATTTTAAAAAGTGCAAACTCACCAGCCACCCTTAGGCAGTCACTTCCACAAACCTCCCATCTAAATACAGAAGAATGGTAGATCTACCAGCTTCTTCTCAATTCTGATCCTCTTTTTAAATTTTTATTTATTTTTATTTTATGTATTTTTCTGAAGTTAGAAGTGGGGGGATAGCAGACACATAGACTCCCGCATGCGCCTGACCGGGATCCACTGGGCATGCCAACCAACCAGGGGGTGATGCTCGGCCCATCTGGGCGTTGTTCCACTATGAACAGAGCCATTCCGGTGCCTGAGGTGGAGGCTATGGAGCCATCCTCAGTGCCCGGGGCACACTTTGCTCCCATGGAGCCTCGGCAGCAGGAGGGGAAGAGAGAGATAGAAAGAAAGGAGAGGGGAAAGGGTGGAGAAGCAGATGGGCACGTTCCCTGGCTGGGAATCAAACCTGGAACTTCCACATGCTAGGCCAATGCTCTACCATTAAGACAACTGGCCAGGACACTCAATTCTGATTCTTTTAAAAAACTTTTTCCATAGACCTGAGAGAGAGAGAGAGAGAGAGAGAGAGAGATGCCTCAACTCACTGTTCCACTTAGTTGCTCCATTTACCTGTGCACTTACTGATTGCTTCTCGTATGTGCCCTGTCCTTAGATCGAACCCATGATCTAGATGTACTGGGACAATGTTTAATCCACTCAGCCACCTGGTAAGGGCCTGCGGATTCTTTTTAAGGGACCAGATGAGGTGTTTTGTAGAATGGTAACAACAACAGAGATCAACAGTGGCCCTGAAGAACCTGGAGCTCCCCATCCTGGATTTTATTAATGAATCACAGGGTGGACAGAGAGTGGCCCTGGTCTTTCTCCTTAACAGTCAGAGGCGGAGTGATCAATAACTTTAGGAGATCACGTGGCTTGAGCTCACAGCCAAAAATAAGTAGATAACTAAAGGGTACAATAGTCACAAAGAGAGAGCACAAACATAACAACATATACTACTAAATCAGAATTACTTGAAGTGACGGACCAATAATTTAAAACAAATAATTCTAAAGGAAGAAAGGGAAGATACTGGAGTTATAAAGAATAGAAAACCATTGGCCATGGCCGGTTGGCATAGAGGTAGAGCATTGGCCTGGCCTGTGGAAGTCCCGGGCAAAGATTCCCGGTCAGGGCCCTGGCCAGTTGGCTCAGTGGTAGAGCGTCGGCCTGGTGTGCAGGAGTCCCGGGTTTGATTCCTGGCCAGGGCACACAGGAGAAGCACCCATCTGCTTCTCCACCTCTCCCCCTCTCCTTCCTCTCTGTCTCTCTCTTTCCTTCCTGCAGCCAAGGCTCCCTTGGAGCAAAATTGGCCTGGGCACTGATGATGGCTCTGTGGCCTCTGCCTCAGGCACTAGAATGGCTCTGGTTGCAACAGAGCCATGCCCCAGATGGGCAGAGCATCGCCTCCTAGTGGGCGTGCCGTGCCGGGTGGATCCAGGTCGGGCGCATTCGGGAGTCTGTCTGCCTCCCTGTTTCCAACTTTGAAAAATACAATAAATAAATAAATAAATAAAATAAAATAAAGTACAAAAAAAAAAAAAAAAGATTCTGGTCAGGGCACACAGGAGAAGCGCCCATCTGCTTCTCCACCCTTCCTCTCTCCTTTCTCTCTATCTCTTTCTTCCCCTTCCGCAGCCAAGGCTCCATTGGACCAAGGTTGGCTCAGGCACTGAGGATGGCTCTGTGGCCTCTGCGTCAGGTGCTAGAATGGCTCTGGTTGCAAGGAAGCAACACCCCAGATGGGCAGAGCATTGCCCCATGGTGGACATGCTGGGTGGATCCCGGTCAGGTGCATGCGGGAGTCTGTCTCTCTGACTTCCTGCTTCTCACTTCAGAAAGAAAAAAAAAATATAAAACCATTAAAAAAACCAAGTAAAATTATGAGGAATACAAAATATAATAAAGTGAAAGGCTATTTTAGTTAAGATAGGAAAGATTTCCCTAAGAGGGAAATCACTGAGCTGACAGGCCTAATGATATAAACAACTATGTGATATAGACAATTATGTGAAGATCTAAGGAAAGAAAATTTTTAAAAAGAGGGAACAGCAAGTATATTCCTGTTTGAGGAAGAGAAAGGTCTATCTGGCTATAGCGAAGCTAGCGAGGAAAAAAATGGCAGGAGATACAGTTAAAGAAGAAGGCAGGTACCTGATCATAATCTTGGTAATAGTATTTTCTAACTTTATCATTCATGTTTTGCTTAAGTAATTTCATATTAGTTCCTGAACTACCTCTCACTGCATAAAAGGCCAATAGGAAAAATAGTCACACTGTTTACTATAAACCATGTACTGATTCAAATGCTTTAACATGCTTAACTCATCTTGAGGTAAAATTTAGAATAGGGAACAAAGGCCTCAAGGTCAATCCTTCCCCTTTCCCATACTGTCTGAAACATCATAGGTTTGACCTTTGTTAACCACTTGTTTCCCTGCTATCCCTCCTCAATTTCCTGTAATTAAGACAAACAAAACTAGTTTCAACCAAATTTCATGCCTACACTGAGCTAAAAGTGACCAACAGGGCCATTATAATATCTTTTTAATAAATCTGCATTACGGTTTTGAGGCCCCCCCACTCCCCATACCACTATGACAGTTCAGAAGGACCAAAAAAGAAGTCACTACCTGGAGAGAAGGGACGAAGACCAGCGGCATGGGCAGTCACCACACCAGTGTCAGAAACCAAGGACCACCCTACCCCCTCCTTGACATTTAGTTTTTTATTTTTATTTATTTTTAATTTTTTTTCATTAACTTTAGAGAGAGAGGAAGGGAGAGAGTGAGAGAAAGACAGGAACACTGATCCATCCTGTATGTGCCCTTACCGGGGATCGAACTGGCAATCCCCGTGCTTCCAGATGATGCTCTAACCGAGCTATCCGGCCAGGGCACTGACATTAATTTTTATTTTGTTAAATTTTTTTTTTTAGTGAGGAGGGGAGGCAGACAGACTCCTACAAGTGCCCCGACCAGGATCCACTGGGCAAGCCCACTAGGGTGTGATTGCTATGTTCCGGGGCATTGCTCGGTTGCTCAGCAACCAAGTGACTTTTTTTTTAAGCCTGAGGTAGAGGCCAGGAAGCCATCTTCAGCGCCTGAGGTCAAGTCACTCAAACCGATCGGGCCATGGCTGTGGGATGGAAGGGGAGGGGAGTGGAAGAGAGAGAGAGAGAGAGAGAGAGAGAGAAAGAAGGGAGAGGGATGGAGTGGAGAAGCCGATGGTTGCTTCTCCTGTGTGCCCTGAACAGGAATTGAACCTGGGATATCCACATGCCAGGCTGATGCTCTGTCACAGAGGAAACCAGCCAGGGCCCAACCACATTTAATGAAAACCTTTCCACCTAGACTCCACTGGGGTGTCTTGTTATCCAAGGCTGTTCGGTGTCACTTGAGTACATATTATCGCTTTAATCAATTTACTGCACTTTGCTAAATCTTTCTGTCAAACTCTCAAATCCTTTCCTGGGTGATGACAAGAACCCGAACCCTGGTATTGTGTTGATGCTTCCCTTGGCCTCCCTAAGTGCCATCCGGCATCACTCTAATCCTCACAACACGTAGAAAAGGTTACTTATCACCTACATTTTATAGATAAAGAAACTAAGGCACAGAGAGGTTAAGTAATCTGTCCAAAGAAGTAAATGGAAGTAGCAAATGGTGGATTTGGAATGTGAAATCAGACTCTAGAGTCCATGTTCTTAATCTCTATGCTATATTGCTATTCCGACTGTTTTAAGAAGGCAAGTTCATAGCAGCAAGGGTCAAACCTATTTGTATTACAAATCTGAGAAGACACTCAGTTACTTTAAATCACATCTCTTGAATCTTAGTTTTAGTTTCATTACACACAAAGTCAGGCTTATCATGGGCATCTTGGGTCTATACTGACAAAAAATTGCCCAAGAATGAAGGGGAAAAACTCAAGAGTTAAACTTTAAAATCAATCAAATAGAGATTAAGGCTATTAGGTGAGGCCTCTTTCATGCCCACTCTGTCCATGCTCGTAAATAGCCATTTTTATTGCTGGGAACTCGTTTTCTGACAATGCCAGGTATCATCAGCAGTAATGAGCTAATATATACAAAGCAGTTTTCAGAGTAAGACACATGGCAGGGACTCAATAAATAGGTGAACTATGATAAACAAATAATAAAAGTTACACTCTGTAAAAGGCTTTTTACTTTGCCTAATAATATAATTCACAGCCTTCAGGGCTGTTATTTACAAAAAGACAACTAAAAATATTGGTACTTGTATCATTTACATGTAATAGCAAATGGAATAATGACCCTAAAACTCTAATATCCTAGAGTAATTTTTAAAAAATTAAATAATATAAAATCTGTTAAGTCATGATAAAACATAAACTGCACGCAAGAAATTTTAATATTGACAATGTGGCATACTTGATATATGCTAAAGTAGTACAATATATAACGATAAATCCCAAGTGTGGCATACGTTTTATAAGCAACACTGAAGTAGATGAAGATTACCTAATCAAATTTACAGCTATAGAAAGAAAAATTAAACGTTAAGACTTTTACCTATGGAATTGTTCGGTCCTTTTGATTTGGTATATGACAAAAATGCAGCTAGAAAAAAGATAGATGACAAAAGTTCTGCTCTTCCTACAACACCGGTTACCTAAACAGGGACAGGAAGGGGGTCATATTAATGAAGAGCATCTTGAAAATTTAACTGTACATAATAGAAATAGCACATTAACGAGAAACTAAATTGCTGTTCAAGTGTATGTTTCTTAGACATTCTTTGAGTGCCCTCATGTGGTGAATTTGTATATCTTCCATAAAAATAAATTTACTAGTGACTCTTTAAAGTTCTTATATTAACTCAACTTTGAAATAATTATGTATTGCTTCTCAGCCTTTTGGCTAAATGAAGTGTTGAAATAATTACAGACATATAGAAATTACAAATACAGTAAAGTTTTATGCAACCTTTACCCAGCTTCCTTCAAGGGTAACATCTTACATAATTATATATAGTACAATATTTAGTATAGTTCTTAATCTTAAAAAAAAAAGCTAAGTACTTCTTAAATATTTCTTAAAATATCATAAATTCAATTAAGTTATATCTCATAATAAGTCTGCAAATTAAAGTTTTAAAAAATACTAAACTTTAGAGTCCTTTTACATTCTAAATATTTAAATATAAAATACCAACCCTCTCCTTTTAAAGTGTTCTGAACTCACTGTGAATGTAAACAACCTTTCATTTTTGTAAATGTATGAAAAAATACTAAGACCAAAAGTTTCAAGATAATGGAAGACACACTCCTGTCTAACACACACACACACACACACACACACACACAATATATATATATATATATATATATATAAATTTTTGCTTAGAAATAAGCAAAGCAACTGAACATCCTCCTTACTCTGCTGAGAAGCAATTTTGGAGTTTCAAGGTTAAGAAGAAAAAGTTATACTTTGACTATTTCTTGGTAGGTAGGAGCTGATGGACATACTGGGATCAGCAAAAACAGCCCACAATTTTGAAACACATGGCAACAGACAATATAAAACTACTCAGCATCATCATTTGTTAGGATGTCTGCTCACGTTTGCATAATTTTGGTATTATTTTTGTCTCTTATTAAATCTTTCTTATTCACTATTTTCTGTCCTTTGAAATCAATGGCAATTAAAAATATTTAAAATTTATAGTCATAGAACTTTAGTTAAGAATAATTGTATTTATTGATGTTATGTTACTAAAGTTGAGCAATTATCTATGTTCTTGAGTAACAAATGTTTATATTTCAAAAACTGTTTAAAAATTTAAAATTGTATGTAATAGAAAATTAGATTCCATGCACTGAGGAGTTAAGATTTAATGCAGTAATTTAAGTGTGTATAATAGCTCTGTCCAGATGGGTCAGTGGTAGTGTCAGTCTGGCGTGTAAACGCCCCAGGTTGGATTCCCAGGCAGGGCACACAAGAGAAGTGATCACCTGCTTTTCCACCCCTCCCACTCCTCTCTCTCTCTCTCTTCCCTTCCTCCAGCTATGGCTTGACTGTTTTGAGTGCTATGGCCCCAGGCACTGAGGATGGATCACTGAAGCCTTGCATCAGGTGCTAAAAATAGCTCAGTTGCGAGCACGGCCCCAGATGGGGATTACTGGATGGATCCTGGCTGGGGCACAAGCAGGAGTCTGTCTCTATTTCCCCTCTTCTCACTGGGAAAAGAAAAAAGTGTCTATAATAAAGTCTTGGTTGGAATGATGGCTGTGTGAGAGACACTGCTGAACTCCCCCCCCCCCCCCGCCCTTGAAATTTCCACAAGTTGAACAACTATAACACAGCGATGGAACTCCATCTGAGCTCACATGTACTTCTGAAAGATCCATCACTGAATGGAGTAAAGGTGGGATGGTGTAAAAGGAGGGTGGAAGATAAAACACATTCATGGTCTGCTGTGGGGAGGAGGGAAGCTCAGGCTGTTTGGATTATGTCTGAGGGGTACAGAGAGGGGAACCCAGAGTGACTGGGTCTCCTTCTTCTGGGAGGAGCAATGAGAAAGAGGGGCAAATAAACCAAGCTACCAAAGCAGCCAGAGTATGTGGTTGTGGCCAGTATTCCCGTGATCTGTCTGCAGCCTGCACTCGGCAGAAACAGAGAAAACTAGAAGTGCAGCCCCCCAGTCTCCCAGATCCTGCCTCCCTCACCTCATGGTATTGAGAGTGGTAGAGACAAAAACTCCAGCTGGCTCTCCAGAACTATTCTCTCCCCTGAAGAACAGAAGTGCCCCATGTCTGGTCCCCAGGTCTGTTGAGATATGGGGAGGAGTGACTGGAAGCCTGAAACCACCATTGCTAGAGCCATAAAGCTAGAAAGCTGAAGCCATAAAGCCAAAGCTAAAAAGCCCTCACAACATGCCCTACCCACCACCACAACTGTGGCCCTGCCTACATTGCTGTGACAGCAACATCTCAGCAGACAGCCCAGGAACTTCACAGAACTAAAAGTTGTAATACAGTGACACTTAATGGAAGAAACCTGTCAAAACCAAAATTAACTTTTCCTTCATTTTTTTCCCTTTAAAATTTCATTTTCTTTATTATTTTTTTATTTTTATTTTTTCAGGGTTTCTTTGTGATTTTTTATTTTAATCTTATTTTGTGTGTTTTTTTTTTACTGTCATAATATCATATTTTAAACTTGTCAATTACTTATTGTACTGTTTAGAAATGTTCAGTTTTTTGGTTTTCTTGTTAGGATTCTTAACAATACCAGTCTCAATGTCACCAGGAAGAAGAAATAAAATACCATGGCTACACAAGACAGAGATGTAATTCAGAACGAAAATGAAAAATCTCCAGAAAAAATTTTCAGTTACATGGAAACCTTGGAGTTACAATGATAGAGGATTCAAAACTGAAGTTCTAAAAATATTCAATGAGATGCAAGAAGACACCAATAGGCAACTTAATGAGCTCAAAAAATAAACCAAACACCTTACCAAAGATATTGAAACTTTTAAAACAGTGATGAAGAACTCAATACATGAATTGAAAATTGAGGTAGCAAGTTTGGCTAATAGAACAAGCCAGATAAAGGAAAGAATCAGTGACACTGAAGATAGGCAACTAGAGATACTCAGAGAAGAGGAGAGAGACTCATGAATTCAAAAAACCAAGAGAGCTCTATAAGAATTGTCTGACTCCATCAGAAAGAGCAATATAGAGTGACGTCACGGAAATGGTGCCGTGAGGAGCGCGTCCAACAGATCTCCCCCAAATCACAACAAATTTATCAACTAGAAACAGAAAAATTTATCCTCGGAGCATTCCGGAGTTCCACACAAACTGAAAGCGAAAGGACTGTTATCACTTGAATCTGAGAAACGAGGGTATAGAGGAAGCTACCGCAGGGACGTTCATTCAAGCCTCGGAGGGAGTGCGCCTGTGTGCTATCAACAAGACCACCCTCAGATGCCAATAAAAAAGAGGAAATCGAATATTATGGATACAAAAGAAAGAGAGGTAACACAAATAGATGTGGAAAAATCTATGGAGAAAAGACTTAACATATTGGAAGCCTTGAAGCTAAATGACAGAGAATTTAAAATAGAAATCTTAAAAATACTCAGAGATATACAAGAAAACACAGAAAGGCAATTTAGGGAGATCAGAAAAGAACTCAATGAACACAAAAAATATATTACCAAGGAAATTGAAACTATAAAAACAAATCAAACAGAAATGAAAACCTCAATTCACGAGCTGAAAAACGAGGTAACAAGTTTAGCTAACAGAACAGCCCAGATTGAACATAGGATTAGTGAAATAGAAGACAAACAACTTGAGGCACAACAGAGAGAAGAAGAAAGAGACTTAAAAATAATAAAAAACAAGAAAGCCCTACAGGAATTGTCTGACTCCATCAGAAAGAATAACATAAGAATAATAGGTATATCAGAGGGAGAAGAGAAAGAAAATGGAATGGAGAATATACTCAAACAAATAATAGACGAGAACTTCCCAAGCCTGTGGAAAGAATTAAAGCCTCAAATTCAAGAAGCAAACAGAACTCCGAGTTCTCTTAACCCCAACAAACCTACTGCAAGGCGCATCATAATGAAATTGGCAAAACCAATGGCAAAGAAAAAATTCTTAAGGCAGCCAGGGAAAAGAAGAATACAACATATAAAGGAAGGCCCATTAGATTATCATCAGATTTCTCAGCAGAAACTCTACAAGCTAGAAGAGAGTGGACCCCAATATTTAAAGCCTTGAAAGAGAGGAACTTTCAGCCAAGAATACTATACCCATCAAAGCTATCCTTCAAGTACGAAGGAGATATAAAAACATTCACAAATACAGAAAAGATGAGAGAATTTATCATCAGAAAGCCCCCACTCCAGGAAATACTAAAGGGGGTTTTCCAACCAGATTCAAAGAACAAAAGAAAACAACACCACAAGTAACAGCTCCACCAAGAACGCAATAAAACCAAACTTAAACTGTGACAACAAAGGAAAAAAAGGGGGGAGAGGATGGAGATTAACAGTAGCAAAGGACGATGAAGTGCAGAAATACTCATAAGATAGGGTACTACAATGCATATGGTAGGTACCCTTTTCATTACTTAATGGTAACCACCCTTGAAAAAACCACCACAAAAACACTTGACTTAAAAAAGGTAGCAACAGAGGAAAGAAGTATGGAACACAAACAAACAAAAACAAATGATAGAAAAACAAAAGAGAAGAATCAAACTAGATACAAAACTAACAGAAAGCAATTTATAAAATGGCAGTAGGGAACCCACAAGTGTCAATAATTACACTAAATGTAAATGGATTAAACTTACCAATAAAAAGACACAGAGTAGCAGAATGGATTAAAAAAGAAAATCCAACTATATGCTGCCTACAAGAAACACATCTAAGCAACAAGGATAAAAACAAATTCAAAGTGAAAGGCTGGAAAACAATACTCCAAGCAAACAACACCCAAAAAAAAGCAGGTGTAGCAATACTCGTATCTAATAATGCTGACTACAAAACAAAAAAAGTACTCAGAGACAAAAATGGTCATTTCATAATGATTAAGGGGAAGTTGAATCAAGAAGACATAACAATCCTTAATATATATGCACCAAACCAAGGAGCACCAAAATATATAAGACAGCTACTTATTGACCTTAAAACAAAAACTAACAAAAATACAATCATACTTGGAGACCTCAATACACCGCTGACGGCTCTAGATCGGTCATCCAAACAGAGAATCAATAAAGATATAGTGGCCTTAAACGAAATACTAGAACACCTGGATATGATAGACATCTACAGGACACTTCATCCCAAAGCGACAGAGTATACATTTTTCTCTAGTGTACATGGAACATTCTCAAGAATTGACCATATGTTGGGCCACAAAGACAATATCAGCAAATTTAGAAAAATTGAAATTGTACCAAGCATATTTTCTGATCATAAAGCCTTGAAACTAGAATTCAACTGCAAAAAAGAGGGGGAAAAACCCACAAAAATGTGGAAACTAAACAACATACTTCTAAAAAATGAATGGGTCAAAGAAGAAATAAGCGCAGAGATCAAAAGATATATACAGACAAATGAAAATGAAAATGCGACATATCAGAATCTCTGGGATGCAGCAAAAGCAGTAATAAGAGGAAAGTTCATATCACTTCAGGCCTATATGAACAAACAAGAGAGAGCCGAAGTAAACCACTTAACTTCACACCTTAAGGAACTAGAAAAAGAAGAACAAAGACAACCCAAAACCAGCCGAAGAAAGGAGATAATAAAAATCAGAGCAGAAATAAATGAAATAGAGAACAGAAAAACTATAGAAAAAATCAATAAAACAAGGAGCTGGTTCTTTGAAAAGATCAACAAAATTGACAAACCCTTGGCAAGACTCACCAAGGAAAAAAGGCACAGGACTCAAATAAATAAAATCCAAAATGAAAGAGGAGAGATCACCACAGACATCATAGATATACAAAGAATTATTGTAGAATACTATGAAAAATTATATGCCACCAAATACAACAATCTAGAAGAAATGGATAAATTCCTAGAACAATACAACCTTCCTAGACTGAGTCATGAAGAAGTAGAAAGCCTAAACAGACCAATCAGCAGGGAGGAAATAGAAAAAACTATTAAAAACCTCCCCAAAAATAAAAGTCCAGGCCCAGACGGTTATACTAGTGAATTCTATCAAACATTCAAAGAAGACTTGGTTCCTATTCTACTCAAAGTCTTCCAAAAAATTGAAGAAGCAGCAATACTTCCAAACACATTTTATGAGGCCAACATAACCCTCATACCAAAACCTGGCAAGGATGGCACAAAGAAAGAAAACTACAGACCAATATCTCTAATGAATACAGATGCTAAAATACTAAACAAAATACTGGCAAACCGAATACAACAACATATTAAAAAATAATACATCACGATCAAGTGGCATTTATCCCAGAATCTCAAGGATGGTTCAACATACGTAAAACGGTTAACGTAATACACCATATCAACAAAACAAAGAACAAAAACCACATGATCTTATCAATAGATGCAGAAAAGGCTTTTGATAAAATACAACACAATTTTATGTTTAAGACTCTCAACAAAATGGGTATAGAAGGAAAATATCTCAACATGATAAAGGCCATATATGATAAACCATCAGCCAACATCCTATTAAACGGCATAAAACTGAGGACTTTCTACCTTAAATCAGGAACAAGACAGGGTTGTCCACTCTCTCCACTCTTATTCAACGTGGTGCTAGAAGTTCTGGCCAGAGCAATCAGACAAGACAAAGAAATAAAAGGCATCCATATCGGAAAAGAAGAAGTAAAGGTATCACTTTTTGCTGATCATATGATCCTATACATTGAAAACCCGAAGGACTCCACAAAAAGATTATTAGAAACAATAAACCAATACAGTAAGGTCGCAGGATACAAAATTAACATACAAAAGTCCATAGCCTTTCTATATGCCCACAATGAAATATTAGAAAACGAACTCAAAAAAATAATCCCCTTCACGATTGCAACAAAAAAAAAAAAAATACCTAGGAATAAACATAACAAAGAATGTAAAGGACCTTTATAATGAAAATTACAAAGCATTGTTAAGGGAAATCGAAAAAGATACAATGAGATGGAAAAATATTCCTTTTTCTTGGATAGGAAGAATAAATATAATCAAAATGGCCATATTACCCAAAGCAATATACAAATTTAATGCAATTCCCATCAAAATTCCTATGAGATTTTTTAAAGAAATGGAACAAAAAATCATCAGATTTATATGGAACTATAAAAAACCCTGAATAGCCAAAACAATCCTAAGGAAAAAGAATGAAGCTGGGGGCATTACAATACCTGACTTTAAACTATATTATAGGGCCACGATAATCAAAACAGCATGGTATTGGCAGAAAAATAGACACTCAGACCAATGGAACAGAATAGAAAGCCCAGAAATAAAACCACATATATATGGTCAAATAATCTTTGATAAAGGGGTCAACAACACACAATGGAGAAAAGAAAGCCTCTTCAACAAATGGTGTTGGGAAAACTGGAAAGCCACATGCAAAAGAATGAAACTCAACTACAGCCTGTCCCCATGTACTAAAATTAATTCAAAATGGATCAAAGACCTAAATATAAGACCTGAAACAATAAAGTACATAGAAGAAGACATAGGTACTAAAATCATGGATCTGGGTTTTAAAGAACATTTTATGAACTTGACTCCAATGGCAAGAGAAGTGAAGGCAAAAATTAATGAATGGGCCTACATCAGAATAAAAAGTTTTTGCTCAGCAAGAGAAACTGATATCAAAATAAACAGACAGCCAACTAAATGGGAAATGATATTTTCAAACAACAGCTCAGATAAGGGCCTAATATCCAAAATTTACAAAGAACTCATAAAACTCAACAACAAACAAACAATCCAATAAAAAAATGGGAAGAGGACATGAACAGACACTTCTCCCAGGAAGAGATACAAATGGCCAACAGATATATGAAAAGATGCTCAGCTTCATTAGTTATTAGAGAAATGCAAATCAAAACTACAATGAGATACCACCTCACCCCTGTTAGATTAGCTATTATCAACAAGACGGGTAATAGCAAATGTTGGAGAGGCTGTGGAGAAAAAGGAACCCTCATTCACTGTTGGTGGGACTGTAAAGTAGTACAACCATTATGGAGGAAAGTATGGTGGTTCCTCAAAAAACTGAAAATAGAACTACCTTATGACCCAGCAATCCCTCTACTGGGTATATACCCCAAAACCTCAGAAACATTGATACGTGTAGACACATGTAGCCCCATGTTCATTGCAGCACTGTTCACAGTGGCCAAGACATGGAAACAACCAAAAAGCCCTTCAATAGAAGACTGGATAAAGAAGATGTGGCACATATACACTATGGAATACTACTCAGCCATAAGAAATGATGACATCAGATCATTTACAGCAAAATGGTGGGAACTTGATAACATTATACGGAGTGAAATAAGTAAATCAGAAAAAAACAAGAACTACATGATTCCATACATTGGTGGAACATAAAAACGAGACTAAGAGACATGGACAAGAGTGTGGTGGTTACCAGGGGTGGGGGGAGGGAGGACATGGGAGGGAGGGAGGGAGAGAGTTAGGGGGAGGGGGAGGGGCACAGAGAACTAGATAGAGGGTGGCGGAGGACAATCTGACTTTGGGCGAGGGGTATGCAACATAATTTAATGACAAAATAACCTAGACATGTTTTCTTTGAATATATGTACCCTGATTTATTAATGTCATCCCATTACCATTAATAAAAATCTATTTAAAAAAAAAAAAGAAAGAAAGAGCAGTATAAGAAAAATGGATATATAAGAGAGGGAGAAGGGAATGGAGAGCCTATTCAAACAAATAATTGATGAAAAATTCCCAAGCCCATGGAAAGAGAGCTTCAAATCCAAGAAACAAATAATGCCAAGTTACCAAAACCCAAACGGATCTATTTCAGGGCACATTGTAATAATACTGTCAAAAATCAATGACAAAGAAAGAATCCTCAAGGCAGCTAGCAAAAAGAGGAACACAACATACAAAGGAAAGCCCATTAGGTATCATTAGACTTCTCAGCAGAAACTGTACAAGCCAAAAGAGAGTGGAACCAAAATTCAAAATACAGAAAGAGAGAAATTACTAGCTAAGAAGACTATACCCATCAAAATTATCCTTCAAATATGAGAAATGAAAACTTTTACAGACATATAGAAGGTGAAGGAATTTATCACCAGAAAATCCCCACTGCAGGAAATGATCAAGGGGGTCATTTGACCAGACAAAAAAACCCAAAACAAATCAAAAAGTAAAAGCTCAAACAAGGTCACAATAAAAACAAGGCTACTCCGTGACAACAATAACACAAAAAGGGAGAAGATAAAGATCTATAGTAGCAAAGGAGGATGGAATGCAGAAGTACTCATAAAACAAAGGATTCTTGTACATATCAGCAATTTTCTCTTAATAATCTAAAGGTAACCACCCACAAAAAGCCACTATTGAAATATACAGTTTAAAAAAAAAAATAGAAAAAAAGTATAGAATACCACCAAACAAAAGTGACAGAAACAAAAAAAGAAAAGAACTAAACAATACACAGAGCTACCAGAAAACAAAACATAAAATGGCTATAGGAAATTCTCAAATGTCAATAATTACCCTAAATGTAAATAGACTGAACTCACCAATACAGAGGAATAGAGTATCAGATTGAATCAAAAAGCAAAACCCAACCATATGCTGCCTCCAAGAGACACATCTAAACTCCAAGGACAAAAGTAGTTTCAAAGTAAAAGGTTGGAAAATGATTCTCCAAGCAAATAATAACCAAAGAAAAGCAGATATAGCCATACTCATATCTGATAATGCTGACTTGAAGACAACAAAGGTAACTATAGACAAAGATGAACATTTCATTATGATAAATGGGACACTGTATCAAGAAGACATAATACTTCAATATATATATATGCACCAAAATATGTAAGATATCTATTAACTGATCTAAAAATAGAAGCAAACAAAAACACAATCATACTTGGAAGATTTCAATATACCATTGATGGAATAAATAGATCATTCAAAGAGAAAATCAATAAAGATTTATTGGCGTGTAATGACACTCTGGACCAAATGGACATAATAGACATTTATAGGCTATTTCATCCCAAAAGGTCAGATTATAAAGTCTTCTCCGGTGTGCATGAAACATTTTCAAGGATAGACCAAATGCTGGGCAAGAAAATTAAAATCAACAAATTCAGGAAGATTGAAATTATACCAAGCATATTTTCTGATCATAAAGCTTTGAAACTAGAATTCAACTATAAAACAGAAACAAAACAATCCCACAAAAATGTAGAAATTAAACAACATACCTCTAAAAAATGACTGTGTCTAAGAAGATATAAAAGGAGAGATCAAAAGATATATACAGAGAAATGAAAATGACATGACATATCAAATATCTGGGGTGCAGCAAAACCAATAAGAGGGAAGTTTGTATCATTACAGGCTTATATCAAGAAACAAGGGAGATCCCAAGTAAACAACCTCACATCACATCTGAAGGAACTAGAAAAAGAACAACAAAGGCAACCAAAGTCAGCAGATAAAAGGAAATAGTAAAAATTAGAGCAGAACTAAATGAAATACAGAACAAATAAACCTATAGAAAAAATTAAAACAACAAGGAGCTGGATCTCTGAAAAGATAATAAATCCATAAATCACTGGTTAGACTCACTAAGGAAAAAAAGGGAAGGGCTCATATAAACAAAATTTGAAATGAAAGAGGAAAAATTACCACAGACATCATAGATATACAAAGGATCACAGTAGAATAGATGAAAAATTATATGCTACCAAATTTAACAACCTGGAGGAAATGAATAAATTGTTAGAACTAACCAATCTTCCTAGAGTGACTCCAGTAGAAGTGGAAAACCTAAATAGACCTATAAGCACAAAGAAAGCAAAAAGAACTATCAAAATTTTTCCCAAAAAACAAAAGTCTAGGACCAGATGGCTATACTAGTGAGTTCTACCAAATATTCAAAGAAGATTTGGTGCCTATCCTTCTCAAAGTCTTCCAAAAAAGCGAAGAAGCTATACTCCCTAACACATTTTATGAGGCCAACATAACCCTCATACCAAAACCTGGCAAGGAAAACGCACACACAAAAGAACTATAGATCAATATCTCTAATGAATACAAATGCAAAAGTCCTAAACAAAATACTAGCAAATTGGCCCTGGCCGGTTGGCTCAGCGGTAGACCGTCGGCCTGGCGTGCGGGGGACCCGGGTTCGATTCCCGGCCAGGGCACACAGGAGAAGCGCCCATTTGCTTCTCCACCCCTCCCCCCTTCCTCTCTGTCTCTCTCTTCCCCTCCCGCAGCCAAGGCTCCATTGGAGCAAAGATGGCCCGGGTGCTGGGGATGGCTCCTTGGCCTCTGCCCCAGGTGCTAGAGTGGCTCTGGTCTCGGCAGAGCGACGCCCCGGAGGGGCAGAGCATCGCCCCCTGGTGGGCAGAGCGTCGCCCCTGGTGGGCGTGCCGGGTGGATCCCGGTCGGGCGCATGCGGGAGTCTGACTGTCTCTCCCCATTTCCAGCTTCAGAAAAATACAAAAAAAAACAAAACAAAAAAACAAAACAAAATACTAGCAAATTGAATACAGTAACACATTAAAAAAATAATACATCACAATCAAGTGGGATTCATTCCAGTAGCACAAGGATGGTTCAACATATGGATATCAATCAATGTAATACACTATATACCAACAAAACAAAGAACAAACATATGATCCTTTCAATAGATACAGAAAAGGCATTCAATAAGATACAACATCATTTTCTGTTTAAAACACTCATAAAATTGGAACAGAATGAAAGTACCGCAACATAATAAAGGCCATCAGCTAATATCATACTAAATGGTGAAAAAAATGAAGGTTTTTCTTTTAAAATCAGAAAAAAGACAAAGATGCCCACTCTCTTCACTCTTATTCAACATAATTCTGGAAGTTTTGCCAGAGCAATCAGGCAAGAGAAAGAAATAAAAGGCACCCAGAGTTGGCTCAGTGGTAGAGTATTGGCCTGGCATGTAGATATCCTGGGTTCAATTCCCAACCAGGGAACACAGGAGAAGCAACCATCTGCTTCTTCAACCCCTCACCCCCGCTTCTCTCCCTCTTTCTATCTCTCTCTTCTCCTCTCCTCATACAGCCAAGGCTTGATTGAGCAAGTTGGTCTCAGGCACTGAGGATGGTTCCATGGCCTCTGCCTCAGTGCTAAAAAAAAAGAGAAATGGCTCCAGTTGTAATGGAGCAAGGGCCCCAGATGGGCAGAGCATTGCTCCCTAGTGGACTTGCCAGGTGGATCCAGGTTGGGGCACATGCAGGAGTCTGTCTCTGCCTCCTATCCTCTCACTAAAACAAAACAAAAACAAAAAAGAAATAAAAGGCATCCATGAAAGGAAATAAGAAGTAAAGGTATTTCTTTTTGCAGATTACATAATCCTGTATATAGAAAACCCCAAAGACTCTACCAAACAGACTATTAGAAACAATAAATTGATACAGTAAAGTTGAAGGATACAAAATCAATATACAAAAGTCTATTGCTGACCAGGCAGTGGCGCAGTGAGTGGATAGAGAGTCGAACTGGGACGCCAAGGACCCAGGTTCGAGACCCCGAGGTTGCCAGCTTGAGCACGGGCCCATTTGGTTTGAGCGAAAGCTCACCAGCTTGGACCCCAGGTCACTGGCTCGAACAAGGGGTTACTCGGTCTGCTGAAGGCCCGCGGTCAAGGCACATATGAGAAAGCAATCAATGAACAACTAAGGTGTCGCAACAAAAAACTGATGATTGATGCTTCTCATCTCTCTCCGTTCCTGTCTGTCTATCTTCTCTCTGACTCTCTCTGTCTGTGAAAAAAAAAAGTCTATTGCTTTTCTATATGCCAACAATAAAAATTCAGAAAATGAACTAAAAAAAAAAAACCAATTCCTTTTACATTTACAACCAAAAATGTAAAATACCTCGTAATAAAATTAACAACATACGTGAAAAACCTATATTCTGAAAATAACAAAACATTACTGAGAGAAATTGAAAAAGACACAATGAAACAGAAAAATATTCCATGTTTTTGAATTGGAAGACTCAATATAGTTAAAATGACTATATTGCCCAAAGCGATACACAAATCTAATGCAATCCTCATCAAAATCCCAAATCGTATTTCAAGAAATAGAACAAAAAACTACCAGGTTTGTATGGAACCATAAAAAACCCCGAATAGCCAGAGCAATCCTAAGGAAAAAGATTAAGCTGAGGTATCACACTAACTGACTTCAAATCATACTATAGAGCCACGGTAAACAAAATAGCGTGTTGTTGGCAGAAAAACAACCATACAGACCAACAGAACAGAATTGAGAGCCCAGAAATAAAACCACATAGATAGAGAGAAATCATCTTTGACAAAAGAGCCAAAAACACACAATGGAGAAAATAAATGCTGCTGGGAAAATTGGAAAGCCACAAGCAAAAGAATAAATCTTGACTATAGTTTGTCCCCTTGCACAAAAATTAATTCAAAATAGATCAAATTCTTAAATATAAGATCTGAAACAATAAATTACATAGAACAAAACATAGATATTAAACTCTTGGACCTTGGCCAGAGAGAACAATCTATGAATTTGAACCCAAAGGCAAGGGCAGTAAAGGCAAAAGTAAATGGAACTGTATCAAACAAAAAAGCTTCTGCACAGCAAAAGAAGCTGACAACAAGACAAATAGGCAGCCTAGATGGGAGATATTTGAAAACAACAGCTCCTATAAGGAGTTAATATCCAAAATATACAAAGAACTCACAAAGCTCAGCAATAAATAAGCAAACAATCCAATTAAAAAATGGGAAGAGGGCCCTGGCTGGTTAGCTCAGTGGTAGAGCGTCGGTCTGGCATGCAGGAGTCCCGGGTTCGATTCCCGGCCAGGGCACACAGGAGAAGAGCCCATCTGCTTCTCCACCCCTCCCCCTCTCCTTTCTCTCTGTCTCTCTCTTCCCCTCCTGCAGCCAAGGCTCCACTGGAGCAAAGTTTGCCCGGGTGCTGAGGATGGCTCTGTGGCCTCTGCCTCGGGCTCTAGAATGGCTCTGATTGCGTCAGAGCCCAGGCCCCAAGATGGGCAGAGCACCGCCCCCTGGTGGGCATGCCGGGTGGATCCCGGTCGGGCATATGTGGGAGTCTGTCTGACTACCTCCCCGTTTCCAGCTTCGGGAAAAAAAAAAAAAAAAAAGGAAGAGGACATGAACATACACTTCTCCAAAGAGGACATACAAATGGCCAATAGATATATGAAAAGACGTTCATCTTTACTAGCTATTCGATAAATGCAAATCAAAATTACAGTGAGATATCACCTCACCTGTTAGATAAGCTATTATTAACAAGACAGTTAATAACAAGTGTTGGAGAGGCTGTGGAGAAAAAGGAATTCTCATTCACTGCTGATGGAAATGCAAATTAGTACAGCCATTATGGAAGAAGGTATGGTGGTTCCTCAAAAAATAATGAATAGAATTACCATATGACCCAGCAATCCCTCTACTGGGTATCTACCCCCAAAACTCAAAAACATAGGTATGTAAAGACTCATGAACCCCCATGTTCATCACAGCACTATTCACAGTGGTCAAGACATGGAAACCAAAGTGTCCCTTGATAGAGGATTGGATAAAGATGTGGTCCATATATACTATGGAATACTACTCAGCCACAAGAAATGACGACATAGTGACATTTATGACAACATGGATGGACCTTGAGAACCTTACAGTGAGTAAAATAAGTAAAACAGAAAAAGTTAAGAATTGTATGATTTCACACTTAGATGGGATATAAAACTGAGACTCATGGACATAAATAAAAATGAAGTGGTTACCAGGAAGAGGGAGAAGGGGGGAAGGGAGTGGGGGAAGGGTATAAAGAGGGACAACTATAAGGTGACAGAAAATGATTTTACTTTGGGTGATGGTATACAACATAATCAACAGTTCAAATGCTATAGAAATGTTTACCTGAAACCTATGTACTCTCATTGATCAGTGTCACTCTGTTAATTTAATTTTCTATATAAAGTTAAAAAAAATAAAGTTACGGTTAAATATGATTTTTAAAAATATATATATATCTTTACAATTACTGTGTAGACTTTGTAAAAAGAATGAAATAAACATTAATTTACAGTTTTACTTACTGCTTCTGTGTGTACTGGGTGTACTGCAAAGAGTAAAGAAGCAATCACACTACTTCTGTTGTCCAGAAAAAGTTTGCAGACTTTAAGAAATATCACACTGACCCCAGCATGAAAAATCATATTTAGAAGGTGATATGACGTTGGTTTCAGTTCGCTGAGCAAATAATTTAGGCGAAATGTCAATACTGTTAAGGGACGATAAGATTTGTGGCTTCTTTCCTAAAAGGAAAAAACAACCACTGATTACTAAGTACGTTGGTCCTTTGGGGTATATAAACTAATCATTGCATTTACCATTAAAAGTATCTATTATTTGGCTGAGAAATAGCAATAAAGTAATGAAATGCCCTATGAATAACACAATACACTATTTCCTTAATCACCAAACAAGGCCAATTCCTCTCTGATATATATGGTAGTCAGCTAAGTAACAGTCGAGGAACAAAGTTTAATGAATAATTCTTCTCTAGTATACAGATTAAAATAGAAAAATAGTGGCATTAAATTTGAGCACAGGATTCTCTCCAAAGCCTGCTTCCCAATCTATTACCAATACAGTACAAGCATTTATATATAATTGCTGCCTAGATCTTTAAAAGGAAATATAAGAATAAAATACCAGTAGTTTAAAGAGAAACAACTCAAAAAGGTACTATCTAGTTGTTTTATGAAAAACATGTTCATAATGTATAAACCTAAATGTATTAAACTGAAAATGCCCAAATACTACACAGAGAACACAAGGGGCAAAAACTTTCTCAGAATGAATAGACATCTTTGCAATTGTATCAATAGTTTCCCTCAGCAACATACCAAATTTTATACAAAGTTCTAAATTTCATTATAAACTAAAAGTCATATTTAAATAAAAATATTTTTATTCTAAGACAAAATCAAATCAGATTTCAGAATAAAACACACAGGTGAAAAACACATAAAATATTATTTCTTGTAATTCACGTAAGGGAATGCACACTCAGAGAGATTCCTTGCTCTCCTACTCCTTACCATAGTTTGGTATATACGTCAGGTTTCAGTCTGTTCATCCTTACTAGAGAACATATGGAAGCACAAGCAACAAACACAGGTCATTTTGAAATCAGGTATATTTTAATATCTCTGTTGCACTGACTGCATACATCATGAGTGGTGTCAACCTAAAATGTTTTTTCTTGCTTGGCTAATTCCTAGACATTCTTTTTATTTTCTTTTCTGCTTGTTAGTTTATTATTATTATTATTATTATTTTTGCATTTTTCCGAAGCTGGAAACGGGAAGGCAGTCAGACAGACTCCCACATGCGCCCGACCGGGATCCACCCGGCATGCCCACCAGGGAGCAATGCTCTGCCCATCTGGGGCGTTGCTCTGTTGCATCCAGAGCCATTCTAGGGCCTGAGGCAGAGGCCACAGAGCCATCCTCAGTGCCTGGGCCATCTTTGCTCCAATGGATCCTCCGCTGCGGGAGGGGAAGAGAGAGACAGAGAGGAAGGAGAGGGGGAGGGGCGGAGAAGCAGATGGGCGCTTCTCCTGTGTGCCCTGGCCGGAAATTGAACCCGGGACTCCTGCACGCCAGGCCAACACTCTACCACTGAGCCAACTGGACAGGGCCTATTATTTTTTAGATTTAGTAGTTATGTATTTTTTGCAATTTTATTCATATTTTTTGTCCTTTTTTTCTTAAGAAAACTCTTTAATATTTCATATAATACTGGTTTGCTGGTGATAAATTCCTTTAGCTTCTTCTTGTCTATAAAGTATTTTCTGTTCTTCAATTCTAAATGATACTTTTGTTGGTTAGAGTAATCTTGGTTGTAGGCCCTTGCTTTTCATCACTTTGAAAATACCTTGCCACTCCCTTCTCACCTGCAAAATTCTGCTGAAAAATCTGCTGAGTCTTATGGAACCTCCGTTGTAGGTAAATAACTGTTTTGTCTTGTTGCTTTTAAGATTCTCTGCCTTTAACTCTTGGCCTTTCAATTATGATGTCTTGGTGTGGAGCTCTTTTGAGCTCATCTTGTTTGGGACTCTCTGTGCTTCCTGGACTTGCCTTATTTCCTTCACCAGGTTAGGGAAGTTTTCTGTCATTATTTTTTCAAATAGGTTTTCAATTTCTTGCTTTCTCTCCACTTCTTACAGCACCCTTATGAAGTGAATGTTGATATTTTTGAAGTTGTTCCACGGGCTTTTTACAACTATCCCCATTTTTTAAAAATACTTTCTTTTTATTGCTCTGATTGGGTGTTTTTGCTTCCTTATATTCCAAATTGCTGATTCGATTCTAGGCTTCTTCTATGCTATCATTGATTCCCTGATAATTATTCTTCATTTCAGTCAGTGTATCCATCATTTCTGACTAGTCCTTCTTTGTGCTGGTAAGGTTCTCATTAAGTTCATTGAGCATTCTTATAACCAGTGTTTTGAACTCTTCATCTAGATCGCTTATCTCTATTTTCTTTAGTTTTCTTCTGTTCTTTCATTTGGGACATGTTTGTCTCCTTTTTTGGCAGCCTTTCTGTGTTTGTTTCTGTGTATTAGGTAGAACTACTACAGCTCCCAAGCTTGATATAGAGTGTCCTAACGTAGTAAGTGTTCTGGAGGGTCCAGTGGCAGAGCCTCCCTGATAACCCAAGCTGGGGATAGAGTTATGCCCCCTGTGTGGGCTGTGTACAGCCTCCTCTTGTAGTTGAGCCTTGCTTGCTGTTGGCACATCAATGGGAGAGATTTACCTCTAGGTTGATCAGCTACAAGGACTGGATACAACCACCCACCTCTGACTACCTTGAAGAATCAGCTGTGCAGGATCCCACCTCAAAGAGCAGGACTTTACTGGGGCTCTGGTGTCCAGAGTTCACCCCCTGAGTGTGTTGCTTGAGGAGGTGGTTTGGTGGTGGTTTTCCAATGTGCTCTGAAGTTGTCCACTGGGTGTGCCGGCTCTGGGGTCTCCTGGGAGGTGCAGGCCAAGGTCAGCCGCCCTGTGTTATGCCTGGGAGCACTAGCATGAGCAACAAAGCAATCTGCCCAAGTGGGGCCAATCTGTAAACCAAGTCTGGATGTTACTAATGTCAGGTCTGGGGCTACTTAGCAAGAGGTTTGGGGCACAATGAGGCCAGATGCTGTTTGAGAGATTTTAGAAATATCTGAAGCATAAAGCCAACAGGATATTCCCAGGAAAAAGCCCCTAGAAACCACTTGCGTGTGATGGTGATGGTAGGGGTAGGGGGTGGGGGACTCAGGGAATCACCAAGATGGGGAAAACAGTGTGAGCCAGATTGATGGGATCTCAGATATGGCTGGGGGGCAGGGATTCATCAAAGGGACAATGACCTCTGCTAGCATTTCTGTCTGGGAGAAAGTGCCCCAGCTCTCACTATGATGCCAGACAATTCAGTTCCTCTCCATATGTACCTGGTACCCTTTGAACTGTTGCCTCAGTGCTGGAACTCAGAGGGAGTGAGTTTGAGAAAGTTAAGTCTGTATGTCGGCCTTTTAAGAGAAACTGACTGGGACTCCAGCATCCCTCTGTCGCCCTCAGCTTCAATTCCTGCTGGTTTTTACAGCCAGAAGTTATGGAACTTTTCTTCCCAGTACTAAAACCTTGGGCTTGGGGGCCTGGTGTGGGGGTAGGACTCCTTGCACCTAACGTGGGAACTATGCAGCCAAGATATTCCTCCCTGCAGTTATCTACCGCACCACAGGTGGCTATGGGAGCAGCCCTTTCTGTGTCTTCACCTCCTATCAGTACTCTTTAATGCCCTAGTTGTATGATTCCTGTTCAGCCAGATTTCAGGTGGTTCTCAACGATAGTTGTTCTGTAGTTTTGATGTGGTTGTAGGGAAAGTGAGTGCCATGTCCACCTATGCTGCCATCTTGACTGGCAGTGTATACATTCTTTTTATTTCAATTCAAGTATACAACATTGTTTTCAAGGCACTATATCACAATGACATGAGCTGTACCAAAAGGCATAAAGAGGTTCTAGAAACACTGCGAGTGCTTGAAATGTTCCATTAGAACATACTTGAAAGCTAAAAGGATGAAGAAAAAAAGTGACAGGCAATAGGTATTTTTAAGTATTTTATTTATTGATTGATTTTTTAGAGAGAGAGGAGTGAGAGAGAGAGAAGGGGGAGGAGCAGGAAGCATCAACTCCCATATGTGCCTTGACCAGGCCAGTCCAAGGTTTCGAACCGGCAACCTCAGTGTTCCAGGTAGACGCTTTATCCCACTGCACCACCACAGGTCAGGCTGCAATAGGTATTTTTAATTGTAGTATATATATAATTCTTTGTTAGGTCTATTAGATATATATATGCCATAGATAATAACTAAAAAAATCATTAATAAAACTAATTGTTTCCAAATTCATTAATAATCCATTTAAGTAAGAGTCTACTGTCATAGTCATTAGCTTAGATATCAAATTTATTCCATGAAAATACAATAAAATAGCTAGTTCCATTATAAACAAGACAATTCAGATCATTATTACATTCAGGTATAGTCAAGGAAAATTTACTTACAGTATTAGTTGACAACAGGAGAAGCACAAATATAATGAAAAATAAGTTCATAATTCTGTTTACGTGAATCTCCATATAGAATGGAAAAATATAGTAATATGAGATATTTGCAGAAGTTACCTTAACACAAGTACCTGATACACCAAATAGCAGAAGAGTATGGCTTGTTACAGCTCAGTGGTTCTTCACCATGGCTGCACCAATCACCTATATAACTTACATACTGTCCTCCTACTCAAAATTCCACAAAAACAAGAAGAAAGCAAACACACAAACAGAACAAAATATATTGATGCCAGCATCCCACTCTGAGATAACTGTAATAAATAGAATAAATTCAAAGTAAAGCCTTGGTAATATATTTTTTTAAAGTGCCCCAATCAGATTCTATGTATAGCCAGGGTTGCAATACAAGAGAACATCAATAAACAGAGTATTATACATCTAAGGAATGGGCTTACCAAAGAGATAAATCTAAAGAGTGAGAGAACCAGGAATCTAAAGATTCCCTATGGTAGTATTTATGTAGTTCAGGAGAATGGCTTAAGCCCAAAATGCATCTTTAAGATCTACACTGGCACAAATACCATTACAAAGGTTTGTGCCTGTGCAAGCTTCCAGGCTATCATTATTTGATAACTTCAACTATTAGGCCTGTGAAAGTGCTAATTCCAGGCTTGTCAAGAAGCCTTGTGACACCTACATACTACTTAAAATAATTTTCCTTAGTGGCACATTTCCCCAAAGGGAAAGAAGATGCCTATTAGAAAATACCAGGGAGGAACACTCTTTATTATAAATAGTTATTCTAATTTGTTCATACATTCCATCTGAGCTTATTACTTCTTAGCATGTCCTTTTATAGGTGCTCTGAATAAAATCAAATTTTCATCTGCAAAGCTGAGAAAAATCACAAAATATGGTATTAATATTGTGGTGTAACTTTCATGAGCTCTTTAACCTGGCCAGCTAACTGTTCAGGTCAAAATCTCAATGTCATGATTAAATCACAAAAGACACTGCCGTAAGATGGGGGAATGTACACATAGTTCAAGGGTCTCTGTGGGTAATAACGGGGAGGGGTCAAGAGAAAAACTGTCTAGAAAATAATGCATGTTATAGTAATGGACCAAATTTTCCCTTGTTATCAAAAAATTTATTTTTAAGGCTAGAATTGGGTGAAAACAGGAAGGCTGCAAGAAAATAAAGTTTGCTTATTTAAAAGGAAAAAATACTTATGTGCTCATGACTAGGGAAATGAAAGATTCTATCCCCCTGCTTGTGAAACTTCCCAAGTTGAAGAAAGCAAAAACAGGCCATGAATAAAGATTGACAATCTCTAATTATAAAATAAATTTTATATATTAAATTACAACAACTATGTGCCAGTTACTGTAGATATATTAATTCATTTATTTATCCTCAAGGCATTATTGCTTTACAGATTAGAAATGTGACTTGTCACCTAAAAACTGTATTCCAACCTATTTCACACAGCTATTATATAGCTGAACTAAAATTAGAATCTAATCTGTATGATCCAAACTGACAAGCATTTAATTCCAATTTAACACTGACCTTCAAAATAAAGTTACTGGCAAAGTAACAGTACCCTCATAAAAATGAACTAAACTTTAAGGTTCTCAATAGAAAATCAAAATAACTATTAGAGAAGAGATAGGACACGTTTATATTTGCTTTTCACACACATGTATTATTTTTTAAGAGATTAAGCCACTGCACACAAACAGGAAAGAAACAAGTACTGCTTTAAAAATGATAATCACATCTCCAACTTTCTATTCAATGTTTTACAATGTGTTATGTGTAATAAAATCTTTGGGGGAAAATATATTAAATACTATGATGATGATGTTGATAAAGAATACTGAATAATAAATTATAGAATATTTTAAAATCTGAGATTCCTGTAAGTGATATATAAGCAATTAATTACTTACCTCAGACATAGGGGTTCCCCAGAAGTCATTCTGAAATAAAGTCTTTAAAGGTGTAGATGGATGCAGGTCTTTATTATCCAGTATTGCTGAAACATCATCGAAAACAAAACCACAAAAGAGACTGTTCCAATAGCAGGCAGTAACCACACCCACTATTAAGGTTACTTCCTTGAGGCTTACATCAGCCATTTTTCCAAAGCACTTGTACACAAAATCTGGGGAAAACATGAAGATAAGATGAATAAACAACATATCTTTTCTTTCTTGAAACAAGTACAATTTTAATAGCTGGCTAGTAAGTAAAAATAAAAATTGAATGCTAATTAGCCCAGAAAATTAAATCTTCAAATATCAGCTAAAATGTCATCTACCTCTAAAAAGTATTAGCTAATTACCTCTCCATATTCCTAACATAATTATTGCTCCTTCATGTGTTTTCAAACGTTTATTATAACACCTAATCTGTATACCTATCTTTCTAGATAACTAGATAGTGAACTTATCAACTGTCACAATTCAGGTTACCTGGGAAATGGATATACATACAAGATAACGTTAAAAATCTAGTAGGGGCTCTGTCTGGTTAGCTCTGTTGGTTAAGAGCACCATCCTGAAATTATAAGGTTGTGGGTTTGATCCCCCGTTAGGGCACACATGGGAAGCAACCAATGAATTCACAACTGAGTGGAACTATATACAATGAATACTTCCCTTCCCCCTCCCTGTCACTTTAAAAACTCAATAAAAATTAAGCCCCTGGCCGGATAACTCGGTTGGAGTGTCTTCCAGCAGCATGAAGGTTGCTGGTTTGATTCCCTGGTCAGGGTACATATAGGAGCAGCTCGATGTTCCTGTCTCACTGTAAAGCCAGAAGCCAGGGCCAGGGCCACCATCACAGCAGCCCGGCCCATGCAGGTTCGCATTGGATTCGGACAGTCGGTAAAGAAACCATGGAGCCAAAAACTGGTGGGCCATAGTCTTTAATCTAGCTTGCACCTGGCGGGCAAGTAAAAATACACACTGGGCTCCAAAACCCAGTCACATTCAGTGCTCACAAAGCTACTGACTTATCCGAGTTTCCTAGAATCAAAGGTTTCTAGCTCACCAGCCTTATTCTCCTCAGTTCCCCATCTCCTTCCTTATACCAGATACAAACTCTACACAAACTGGCATCTCACTCAGCACTCCGCCATCTTAGCTGCTTCTCCTGGCCTCCTCCACGTGGCCTCCTTCTGCTGCTGGCTCTACTCTCTCCTCTAATGATAATCTCAGGAACCCAGAGCAACAAACTCCCACTCCGTTCCCATTTTATAGTGTAGAAATCCAAACCCTTAATCCAATATACATAATAGGGAAGTCTCTAATACAAAGTCACTTCTCTGAGGCATGATAGGATTGTACCACCTCACACCAAAAAAGGGTGGGACAGGCTTAATCCCAAAACCAAGCCTCAGGCTACAACAATTCTCAACACACATTAATATCACCTGGGCAACGGCCTCTTTAACAAAGTGAGCATAATACATTTTATCTGCCCAACACTCACTCTCTCTCTCCTTCTCTTAAAAACAAACAAAAAAATCCAAAATGAAACAAAAACAAACAAAAAACTAGTAGGATGTGTTTCAGGAGTAACTAAATAAATCTTTGTGAGAAGACAAATACTTGAAAAAACAACTGATGACCATGGATTTTCTATAATATAGAGAAAGCTTATATTTTATTATTTTATGTATCTAAAGATCAATTATTACCTAAATCATAGGTCCAAATTTGTAGCTTTTGGCCGTTTAGTTCGGCCAAAAGGCTTTTAAACATAGTTGTCTTGAATGCCATTTTATGATACCTGCATATTAGCCAGTTAACAACAGTCCATTACTGTTCACTAAAATTGATTTAATTTATGCTATCCACTTGTCCTATGGGGCATATGAGTTTATAACCTACATCTAAATCATTGTTTTCTTTTTTCCCAGTACCACACTTTTAATTTAAAGAATAGACTTTATTACATAACAATAGGTAGTTAAGTCATTGTTTAGAAAGGATTCATTGAGAGAATGGTTAATAGTAGAAAAAACTGCTCAAACTGGAAGATACTAAAGAATCCACCCAAAAAATAAGGTTGAAAGAGTCTTAAAAAACAAGCCGATGATAGACTTTTATAGCCAGAGTAGTGTATCATTTTAGTGTCACCACTTGTGGAGGCCAAATAATGGTCTCCAAAACTGACCACATCCAAATCCCCTATTTTATGAATGTTACCTTACATGGCAAAGGAGACTTTACAGGTGTACTTAAATTGAGAGTTTTGAGATAAGGAGATTCTCCTGGATTATCTGGGTAAACCAATTCAACTGCAAGAGACCTTACCAGTGAAAAAATTAAGAGGAGTCAAAAAGCAGATGTCAGAGTGAGCCCTGGCCAGATAGCTTGGTTAGAGCATTGTCTCAATACACAAAGATTACAGGTTCCATCCCTTGTCAGGACATATACAGAAACAGATTCATGCTTCTCTTTCCTCTTCCTTTTTGTAAAGCCAGTAGCCACGGCCACCATCACAGCAGCCTGGCCCATGCAGGTTTGCACTGGATTCAGACAGACAGCAATGAAATAACAGAGCCAGGAACTGGTGGGTCACTATCTTTAATCCTAGCTTGTACCCGGCGGGCAAATAAAAACACACATTGGGCTCCAAAACCTACTCATTCAGTGCTCACAAAGCCACTGACCTATCTGAGTTTCCTAGAATCAAAGGTTTCTAGCTCACTAGTCTCATTCTCCTTTGTTCCCCATCTCCTTCTCTCTACACAAACTCTGCACGTTTAACTGGCCTCTCCCTCAGCACTCAGCCATCCTGGCTGCCTCTCCCCTCCTCCACACGGCCCCATTCTGCTCTCCAACCTACTCTCTGCTCTAATGCTAATCTCAGGAACCAAGAGAGCAAGCTCCCAGTCTGCCCTATTTTATAGTGTAGAAATCCAAACCTTTAATCCAATATACAAATACGGAAGTCTCTAATACAAAGTCATTTATCTGAGGCATGATGGGATTCCTCATGAGAGTGCACCACCCCTACATCAAAAAGGATGGGAACGGCTTAGTCTCAAAACCAAGCCCCAGGCTACAAGGATCCTGCCTGCCCACAGCCTGCCCCCAACACCCATTAATATAATCACATCCATCCCAAGCGAGAAGGGCAACCAATACCATCACCTGGAAATGGGCTTCCACATGGGCAGCACCATCTTTAACAAAGTGAGCATAATATATTTTATCTGCACAACACTCTCTCTCTAAAATCAATCAATAAATTAAAAAAACAAAATAAAAGCAGAGGTCAGAGAGATATGATAGCTGACTTGGGGGACACAAAGCAAAAAATAAGAGTGCCTCTAGCAGTTGGAAAAGACAAAGAAAACATTTTTCAGTAGAGCTTCTAAAAGGACCAGAGTTCTATTGACATCTCAATTTTAGTCTAAAGAGACCCATTTTGAACTTCTGATTTACAGAACTAGAAAATAATAAATTTGTGTTATTTTAAGTCGCTATATTTGTGGTAATTTGTTATAGCAGCAATAGGAAACTAATATAATACTCACAGAGCCAGGTATCTGAGACCTGAGATATATATGTATAAGAGTTCTGGTTAGATCAGAGAAAGAATAGGCTAGAAAGGGTAGGCAAAGATTTAAAACCATATGAAAGATTTTATGGATGATAAAGGGAGTATGTAAAAGTTCAGTGACGAAAAGCAATCTTTTTTTTTTTTTTTCCAGAGACAGAGAGAGAGTCAGAGAGAGGGATAGACAGGGACAGACAGACAGGAACGGAGAGATGAGAAGTATCAATCATTAGTTTTTCGTTGCGCGTTGCGACATCTTAGTTGTTCATTGATTGCTTTCTCATATGTGCCTTGACCGTGGGCCTTCAGCAGACCGAGTAACCCCTTGCTGGAGCCAGCGACCTTGGGTCCAAGCTGGTAAACTTCTGCTCAAACCAGATGAGCCCGCGCTCAAGCTGGTGACCTCAGGGTCTCGAACCTGGGTCCTCGGCATCTCAGTCCGACGCTCTATCTGCTGGACCACCACCTGGTCAGGCAAGAGCAACCTTACTGATCCAATCTTACTTCATTCTTAACTAGGCTGGTTGTGGTGGGCAGTCACCTCCAGGTCTATAAAAGTTTTATCTTTAAAACCTTAAGCAAGCTCTATTATTTTTGAGGATCGAGGTTAACTGCCTTAGAAATGCCTTTTTCAGATCCCTTAGAGGCATGACCATCCTCAAGGGAGCACATACCATTGTTTTCTATCCTGTACCCTGTTTTTTCTTTCATGTAATTCTTCCTTACAGTCTGTCCTTAATTATAAATATTCAAAAGAAACTGCAAAACTCTCATTCTCTGGAGCATCTGAGATCTTGTTTTCCAGCAATGTCATCAGTTTGCCTCAAATAACTCAAAAATTCTCTACAGGTTTGGATGTAGAAAACTGTCTTACACTGACACCTTGTATATAAATAGACAAGTCTTTGGGAAAAATTAAACTATCTTTAGAATCAGAGAGAAAATCCTTAGCACATATTAGACTTTTTAAAGAAATGCAAAATCCAATCCAAGAAATCAGGAAAGAAAATTAGCTGTACCTTTTGAAGAAAGTTTTCTTTCTTTCTTTCTTTCTTTCTTTCTTTCTTTCTTTCTTTCTTTCTTTCTTTCTTCCTTTCTTTCTTTCTTCCTTTCCTTTCTCTCTCTTTCTTTCTTTCTTTCTTTCTTTCTTTCGTGGCAGAGACAGAGTCAGGGAAAGGGACAGATAGTGACAGACAAACAGGAAGGGAAGAGAGATGAGACACATCAATTCTTCCCTGTGACTCCTTAGTTGTTCATTGCTTTCTCATATATGCCTTGACCAGGGGCTACAGCAGACTGAGTGACCCCTTGCTCGAGCCAGCGACCTTGGGTTCCCCCTGATGGGTTTTCTGCATCCCAGTCTGATGCTCTATCCACTGCACAACCGCCTGGTCAGACAATATTTTTTTTCAATTAAAACAAAAATTACACAAGGGCTTCTCTTAAATACAGAAGTGATTTACCATCTCTAAATGGTATAGATTTGTACACTTATAAGACAAAAACTTGATGGTACTTGTTTAAAGATTGGAGAGACTGAACAGGTATTTGCCTTGGTTCCTTCTCAAACATAAAATGACATTAAAGGTAGTAATTAAAAAAAAAAGAAGGCTATAAAATTCACAAGAATGAAGACAATTGTGTGGATGAAAAAGGAGTTCTCTAGGAAAGTAACCTAAAAGGGTTACTAATAATAAATTTGTAAATGCATGAGTTATGCTGGCTAGTCATGACCAGGTATAGAATTCTTTACTAAAAGGATTATGTTTGTCTTAAGCAATCTCTGTCCATTGCTTCTGTGAAACTACATTAACATCTTCGAAATAAACTGTAATTACTCTCGAGAAAGCACATAATCTAATCCTAGCTATAATGTAACCCAATGCGGGTTCTGCTTTCTCCCACTTTCAAGTTATTTTCCTTACATTGCCTACTCATTTTCAAAAGCATAAAAAGAGACTGCAAACATTTATCTCAGACTGTTGAGCTGTTCTTTCCAGGTATATCCTCTTTATGGCACAAATAAATTTTCATTGAAAATCCTCAGCCCTGGCCGGCTGGCTCAGTGGTAGAGTGTTGCCTGGCATTTGGAAGTCCTGGGTTCAATTCACGACCAGGGCACACAGGAGAAGCGCCCATCTGCTTCTCCACCCTTCCCCCTCTCCTTTCTCTCTGTCTTTCTCTTCCCCTCCCGCAGCCAAGGCTCCATTAAAGCAAAGTTGGCCCAGGTGCTGAGGATGGCTCCATGGCCTCTGCCCCAGGCGCTAGAATGGCTCCGGTTGCAACAGAGCAATACCCCAGATGGGCTGAGCTTCGCCCCCTAGTAGGCCTGCCGGGTGGATCCTGGTCAGGCCCTTGCAGGAGTCTGCCTCTCTGCCTCCCAGCTTTTCACTTCAAAAATATACAAAAGAAAAAAAAAAATCTCTACAGGTTTGGACATTCTTGGGTATACATTTACTTGGGATAGTAGGGCAGGACTCTGAAGAAGCCTATCTAGGATCATCTCAAACCTGGACCTGGTTCTAGGTAACAGCAGGGGCCCACTGTGCTCCACCAGTTTCCAGCTTCCCATGAGTTGAGCTTGGGTGACTCTCTTTGTGGAATACTGAACCTACTTGATTTTAGGCAGTGGTTCTTGACTTTATTTGCACTGTTTCTATGTGACTACTTTTGTCTTTTTAAATTTTTAAAATTTTTTATTTACAGAGACAGAGAGAGTCAGAGAGAGGGAAAGATAGGGACAGACAGACAGGAATGGAGAGAGATGAGAAGCATCAATCATTAGTTTCTCGTTGCGACACCTTAGTTGTTCATTGATTGCTTTCTCATATGTGCCTTGACCGCGGGCCTTCAGCAGACCGAGTAACCCCTTGCTCGAGCCAGCAATCTTGGGTCCAGCTGGTGAGTTCTGCTCAAACCAGATGAGCCTGCGCTCAAACTGGCAAACTCGGGGTCTTGATCCTGGGTCCTCCACATCCCAGTTCTACGCTCTGTCCACTGCACCACTGCCTGGTCAGGTCACTTTTGTCTTTTTTAATTGACTCAAAAGAAAAATTAAAATTAACGTGGGAAATTGTGGGCAATTCACCCAACAGCCAGTCTCCCTTTAGTACCCTACTAAGTTTTATGTGAAGTATGAAACCCCAACCTGCGAGTATCTACAGAAATGCAGAGATTTAACTAAAAGTGAGGATAGTTTAAGATAGCCAAAATGGATCTCTTTTGTTACCTCTAAATTTTTTGTGTGCTCAACTGGAAAATGCAGGTTCTAAAATTGAACTGAATGAATGAAACTCATACTTTGATTGGAACATAGAAGTTTCTAAAAAAAGGCTTCTATTATGATATATGATAATTATTTAATAATCAAAATAAATAATCCTGGTTATTCTGACCTGTTCCAATTAGTACCCCTATTGGTTTCTAAGAGCAAAGCAGCAGAATGGCTAGGTAATATATGCTGGAAAACTCCTACAGAGAATTTTTAAAACAGAGAAACATCTGGAAAAATTCAGGGAATTAGTTTACCAGCTTCACCAAGCCATTCCCTGAGGATTTCCCCCAGAAAACAGACTGGACAAAAATCCAGCAATGTAGACAAAAATCTGATGAAACTGTACTTGCTTTCTTCAACCGTTCTGAAAAAACTTTGAAACAATATTCAGGATCGTCTCTAGACAGTTTTAAGTATCATCAACATGATCTATTGCTCAATTCAGCATTTCTGGAAGAATTAGATGAGGAACTTGTAACTCTAATTAAACAACATGAATTAAACTGGCTGACCATAAATGCTGATAAAGTAGCAACTCTGACCAATCAGTTATTATTATTATTTTTTTTTTACAGAGACAGAGAGTGAGTCAGAGAGAGGGATAGACAGGGACAGACAGACAGGAACGGAGAGAGATGAGAAGTATCAATCATTAGTTTTTCATTGCGCGTTGCAACACCTTAGTTGTTCATTGATTGCTTTCTCATATGTGCCTTGACTGTGGGCCTTCAGTAAACCGAGCAACCCCTTGCTGGAGCCAGCGACCTTGGGTTCAAGCTGGTGGGCTTTTGCTCAAACCAGATGAGCCCGTGCTCAAGCTGGCGACCTCGGGGTCTTGAACCTGGGTCCCCTGCATCCTAGTCCGACGCTCTATCCACTGCACCACTGCCTAGTCAGGCTGACCCATCAGTTATTTAAAACTATTTAAAACAGCGGTTCTCAACCTGTGGGTCGCGACCCCGTCGGGGGTCAAACGACCAAAACACAGAGGTCGCCTCAAGCCATCGGAAAATATATATTTATTATACAATACATTTTTAAATAAAATATGTATTTCCGATGGCTTGAGGCGACCTCTGTGTTTTGGTGATTCGACCCCCGCCGGGGTCGCGACCCACAGGTTGAGAACCGCTGATTTAAAAGGAAGAATAAAGCTACTAAAAAATTATGGATTTACAGCTCTAGCAACTGAGCAATCAGGTCAGACCTCTCTGAAGACCTTTTCAGTGAAGGAAAAGGAGGGTCTGCTTTACTGTAAAGAAAGTCATCTTAGGGAGGATGTAGAAAATGGAAATGGGATTTAGAAAAAGAAAGAAGACAGGAGCAAGCATAGAGTTGCTCTAAAACAGAGGTCTCAAACTCCCGGCCCGCCCACCAATTTTGTGCGGCCCGCAGATTAATCCACGAAGTTTGATTAGTCTGCGGGCCGCACAAAATTGGTGGGCCGGCCGCATGGCAACGAGTTTGAGATCCCTGCTCTAAAAGATTGCAAGAAGGCATTTCTCCTTCTTACTAATGCTTTAGGAGAAATTTAAATGATCATTAAAGGGGAAACCACTAGGGTCCTTGTGGATATCAGGGTCAGTGTATTCATTCTTAACCCTACCCAATTAAGTTGCCCTCTCCCTCAGTAAAACTTCTGTACCAATGGTACGGATATCCAAACATCCAATACTTATTTTTAAATCATAACCTATTCTCTTTTGACTATGAAATGTTACAGGACAACATATATTTTTACTAGTTAAATCTGACCCAATTCACCCAATAAGGAGAGGCTTTCGTGAAACTCATGACAATCACATATCCTTTTCTCATAAAGATAGAATCTATTTAGAACTAAATTAATCTGATGCTGAACCAATTAAAAAAAATCATGACTTTAAAGGAACTTCCACAACAGTAAACTAATCTTGACACAGAATATCTGAAGAAAGTTCCTATGGAGCTCTGGGCTCTTTCCAGTATAGATACTGAGCCACTCTATCAAAATAACTACTGACTAGTTTGCCTCCACCTAATATTTGCCAATATCCTTTTGTTGGACAGAAAAAATATATTATGCTGTTTGTTAAAGATGGTGCTGCCCATGTGGAAGCCTGTCGCCCAGGTGATATTAATATGTGTTGGGGGCGGGCTCTGGGCAGGCAGGATCCTTGTAGCCTGGGCTTTGGTTTTAGGACTAAGCCTTTCCAACCCTTTTTGATGTAGGGTGGTGCACTCTCATGAGGAATCCTATCATGCCTCAGGTAAGTGACTTTGTATTAGAGACTTCCATATTTGTATATTGGATTTCTACACTATAAAATAGGGCAGACCGGGGTCTCTCTCTGTTCCTGAGATTAGCATTAGAGAGGAGAGCAGAGAAAGGCCACGTGGAGGAGGCCAGGAGAAGCAGCCAAGATGGTGGAGTGCTGAGTGAGAAGCCAGTTTGTGCAGGGAGAAGGAAGGACATGGGGAACAGAGGTGAATGAGACTGGTGAGCTAGAAACCTTTGATTCTAGGAAACTCGGATAAGTCAGTAGCTTTGTGAGCATTGAATGAGTGGGTTTTGGAGCCCAGTGTGTTTTTTCTTGGCTGCCGGGTGCAAGCTAGGATTAAAGATGATGGCCCACCAGTTTTTGGCTCCGTTGTTTCTTTACTGACTGTTCGAATCCAATGTGAACTTGCATGGGCCAGGCTGCTGTGATGATGGCAGTGGATACTGGCTTTACACCTTTAAAACCTGATGTGCTAGAGCCCTGGCCAGTTGGCTCAGCGGTAGAGTGTTGGCCTGGCGTGCGGGGGACCCGGGTTCGATTCCCAGCCAGGGCACATAGGAGAAGCGCCCATTTGCTTCTCCACCCCCCCCTTCCTCTCTGTCTCTCTCTTCCCCTCCTGCAGCCAAAGCTCCATTGGAGCAAAGATGGTCCGGGCGCTGGGGATGGCTCCTTGGCCTCTGCCCCAGGCGCTAGAGTGGCTCTGGTCTCGGCAGAGCGACGCCCCGGAGGGGCAGAGCATCGCCCCCTGGTGGGCAGAGCGTCGCCTCTGGTGGGCGTGCCGGGTGGATCCCATTGGGCGCATGCGGGAGTCTGTCTGACTGTCTCTCCCCGTTTCCAGCTTCAGAAAAATACAAAAAAAAAACAAAAACCAAAAAAATAAATAAATAAACCTGATGTGCTAGAATTAAGCTCATTATACAAGATTACTTAAAAAGAGGGCTTATAATTTCATTTACAAGGCCTTATAATTTTTGTATCTTTCCAGTAAAGAAACTCAAGAGAATCAATATCTCTGTAACATTAACGGGGAAGATCACCAATTTACTTGGACTGTAATACCCCAGGGATATACAGAATAGAGTTCCACCTATTTCTCTCAGATACTTTTACTTTCTAGACATTACTAAACTCCCAAAAGAACACAACTTACCTTTTACAATAGATAGCTATAAAAAACCATAAGGTATCCAAGGAAAGCTTCAATTCTGTTTGCCCCTAGAAAATACCTTCGTCAACTTTTACCTAAAGATGGGCTGCTAATTAACTGTGAATGACTCAGAGGAATCTTATCCTTTCCCCTCCCAAGTACTAAGCAGTAGCTTAGAGATTTTATAGGGTTGACTGGATACTTTTTGTAACTGGATCCCACATTTTTCATTAATGGCACAACTTCTATATGTCTCATTAAAATCAGATTGACCTGATCCAATCCAATGGAACCTGAAGGGAAGCAAGCTGTATGTTGGTCAAAGAAGTTTGTAAATATATGTTTGCTCGCTTATAGTTTGCATTGTGGGGGGGGGGGGCAGGCTGTAAGCAGGCAGAGTTGTTATAGTCTAAGGCAGGGGTCCCCAATCTACGGGCCCGCGGGCCGCATGTAGCCCCCTGAGGCCATTTATCCGGCCCCCGCCACACTTCCGGAAGGGGCACCTCTTTCATTGGTGGTAAGAGGAGCATAGTTCCCATTGAAATACTGGTCAGTCTATTGATTTAAATTTACTTGTTCTTTATTTTAAATATTGTATTTGTTCCCGTTTTGTTTTTTTACTTTAAAATAAGTTATGTGCAGTGTGCATAGGGATTTGATCATAGTTTTTTTTTTATAGTCCGGCCCTCCAACAGTCTGAGGGACAGTGAACTGGCCCCCTGTGTAAAAAGTTTGGGGACCCCTGGTCTAAGGCTTAGTTTTACGACTAAGCTTTTCCCCACACCCTTGACTGTTGCATGATGGGGGTGGCGCAGGCTTATGAGGAATCCCATTTATGCTTCAGATAAGTGACTTTGTATCAGAGACTTGTTTGTATATTGGATTAAAGGTTTTGATTTCTACACTATAAAATTGGCAGAGGAGCCCATGCAGGAGGAGAGCAGAAAAAAGCCACGTGGAGGAGAGGAGAGGCAGCCAAGATGGTTGAGTGCTGAAGGAGAAGCCAGTTAGTGCAGTTTGTCTCCTTAGAGAAGGAGATGGGGAACAGAGGTGAATAAGGCTGGAGAGGTAGAAACCTTTGATTCTAGGAATACTCGGATAAGTCAGTGGCTTTGGGAGCCCTGAATGGAAAGGGAAGTGTTTTCCCACTGTATTTCTTGCCCACCGGTTACAAGCTAGGATTAAAGCTAATGGCCCAACAGTTTGTGGCTCCGTTGTTTCATTACTGTCTGTCCAAAACAAATGCGAACCTGAACCGGCCAGGTGGCTATGATGGTGGCCGTGGCTACTGGCTTTACACTATAGAAGCTCTAAATGAAAAATTTTCTAAAGTTCCTGCTTTGGGACACCCTAATTATAAAATTCCTTTCTTCCTTTTTATACTTGAAAATAAATGATTTAGGAGTTGTAACTCAGAAGCATGGAGATCATCATAGACTTTATAGGACATTATAGCCAGCAATTAAGACTCAGCAGGAAAGAGCTCCCTCTCTGTCCGAGGGCCATGCTACTACAGCCATGTTGCACAAACAAACAGAAGAGATGGTTATAGATTGTCCTTTAACCATTTCTGATCCTCACTGAATCTGTGCTAAACTCACTAAACTCAATATTACTTGGTCAGCAGGCAGGATTCTTATGAAATACTGTATTCATGCTTTCTGTGCCTAATACTGCTTTAGCCTAATGTAACAGTCTTAACCCAGTAACTTGACTACTTCTTTACAGGATGAAGATGCCCACAAATTGCATTTTAATTACTGACCAGGCAGTGGAGCTGTAAAGCCAGTATCCACGGCCAATATCACAGCCGCCTGGCCCATGCAAGTTCGCATTCGATTCGGTAATGCAACAATGGAGCCAAGAACTGGTGGGCCATTAGCTTTAATCCTAGCTTGCACCCAGCAGGCAAGTAAAAACACACACTGGGCTCCAAAACCCACTCTTTCAGTGCTCACAAAGCCACTGACTTATCCGAATTTCCTAGAATCAAAGGTTTCTACTTCACCAGTCTCCTTCACCTCTGTTGCTCATCTCCTCTCTGCACAAACTGGCTTCTCCTTCAACATTCCGCCATCTTGGCTGATTCTCCTGGCCTCCTCCACAGGGCCTTCTCTGCTCTCCTCTCTGCTCTCTCCTCTAATGCTAATCTCAGAAACTGAGAGAGGAAGCTTCTGGTCTGCCCCACTTTATAGTGCAGATATCAAACCTTTAATCCAATATACAAAATAGGGAAGTCTCTAATACAAAGTAATTTATCTAAGGCATGATGGGATTGCACCACCCCAAATCAAAAAGGGTGGGAAAGGCTTAGTCCCAAAACCAAGCCCCAAGCTACAAGGATCCTGCCTGCCCACAGCCCACCCCCAAAACACATTAATACAGTGTGTCCGTAAAGTCATGGTGCACTTTTGACCGGTCACAGGAAAGCAACAAAAGACAACAGAAATGTGAAATCTGCACCAAATAAAAGGAAAACCCTCACAGTTTCTGTAGGATGTGGCAGCATGTGTGCATGTGCAGATGATGACGTAACACCATGTATACAGCGGAGCAGCCCACGGCCATGCCAGTCGAGATGTGGACAGTACAGAGGAAAGTTCAGTGTGTTCTGTGGCTCACTAAATTCGAATTTGTGACCAAAGAGCAACGTGAATATCGGCGCATTTATAATGAAGCGCCACCACGTAGGAATAACATTACTCGGTGGGATAAGCAGTTGAAGGAAACCGGCAGTGTGGTGGAGAAATCCCGTTCTGATAGGCCATCAGTCAGTGACGAGTCTGTAGAGGCTATACGGGATAGCTACCACAGGAGCCCTAAAAAATCTGTGCATGAGCCCACATCGAACTGCACTGAATAGGTATGAAACTGGGAGAGTTTTCCTTTTATTTGGTGCAGATTTCACATTTCTATCGTCTTTTGTTGCTTTCCTATGACCGCTCAAAAGTGCACCATGACTTTAAGGACACACTGTATAATTATGCCCTTTCCAAGAATAACGGCAACTAATATCATCACCTGGGAGACGGGCTTCCATGTGGACAGTGCCATCTTTAACAAAGCGAGTATAATATATTTTATCTGCCCAACAGGCGTCATGGACAGAGTGTTGACCTGGGACACTGAGGAGCTAGGCTTGAAATCCCAAGGTCGCTGGCTTGAGGGTGGGCTCATTTGGCTTGACCCCATGGTCACTGCTTGAGCCCAACGGTCACTAGCTTGAAGCTCAGGGTCACTGTCTTGAGCCCAAGGTCACTGGCTTGAGCAAGGGGTCACTAGCTCTGTTGGAGCCCCCGGGTCAAGGCATGTATGAGAAAGCAATCAATTATCAACTAAAGTGCCGCAACTGTAAGTCAATGCTTTTTCTTTACCTTCCTGTCTGTCCCAATCTCTTTCACTTGCTTAAAAACAGAAAAAGAAAAATTAATGACAACCTGTAGCTTCCAGCCTGCAACTACCAGTGTCCTGCGGAAAAAACGTACTCAAGACACAAACTGATGCCAAGTAAAGAGGGGGAGGATTGCTAAGGAGGCAAAAAAGACTTCCTGAATTTCCTTCTCCCTCAGCTTTTATTGATCAGAATCAAAACAAAGGTAACTGGATTACAAGGGACAGAGATCAGGTGATAAGGGGAAAGAATGCCTAATAGACTTCTTGCTGACATGGAGAAAGGGCTAATTTAGTCAATATATTCTTTTTCTTTTGCTAATCAACAAGCACAAAGGAAGGAGCAATCTAGAACCTCTAGGCTACCTTGGCTGGTTGGCTCAGTGGTAGAGCGTCGGCCTGGCGTGCAGGAGTCCCGGGTTCGATTCCCAGCCAGGGCACACAGGAGAAGCGCCCATCTGCTTCTCTACCCCTCCCCCTCTCCTTCCTCTCTGTTTCTCTCTTCCCCTCCTGCAGCCAAGGCTCCATTGGAGCAAAGTTGGCCCGGGCACTGAGGATGGCTCTGTGGCCTCTGCCTCAGGCACTAGAATGGCTCTGGTTGCAACAGAGCGACGCCCCAGATGGGCAGAGCATCGCCCCCTGGTGGGCATGCCGGGTGGATCTCGGTCGGGTGCATGTGGGAGTCTGTCTGACTGCCTCCCCGTTTCTAGCTTCAGAAAAATACCAAAAAAAAAAAAAAAAAAGAAAGAAAAAAAAAAAGTAGAACCTCTAGGCTAATTTTCTAAAGCCCATTAACATGCATTCTGTTGGGCAGATAAAATATATTATGCTCACTTTGTTAAAGATGACGTTGCCCACGTGAGGCCATCGCCCAGGTGATATTAATGTGTGTTGAGAATCCTTGTAGCCTGGGGCTTGGTTTTGGGATTAAGCCTTTCCCACCCTTTTTGATGTAGGGCGGTACAATCCTATCATGCCTCAGAAAGTGACTTTGTATTAGAGACTTCCCTATTTTGTATATTGGATTAAGAGTTTGGATTTCTACACTATAAAATGGGGATGGAGCGAGAGCTTGGGCTCTTGGTTCCTGAGATTATCATTAGAGGAGAGAACAGAGCAGAGAGCAGAAGGAGGCCACGTAGAGTAGGCCAGGAGAAGCAGCTAAGATGGCGGAGTGCTGAGTGAGATGCCAGTTTGTGTAGAGTTTGTATCTGGGATAAGGAAGAAGATGGGGAACTGAGGAGAATAAGGCTGGTGAGCTAGAAACCTTTGATTCTAGGAAACTCAGATAAATCAGTAGCTTTGTGAGCACTGAATGTGAGTGGGTTTTGGAGCGCAGTGTGTAGTTTTTTACTTGCCTGCCGGGTGCAAGCTAGGATTAAAGATGACAGCCCATCTGCTTTTGGCTCCTTTGTTTCTTTACCGACTGTCCGAATCCAATGCGAACCTGCAGCTGTGTGTAAAGCCAATGTTGTAAAGTACCAAAAAGCTACAAATTAATACTGATATTTGTAAAGCCAGAAGCCACGGCCACCATCACAGCAGCCTGGCCCATGCAGGTTCGCACTGGATTCGGACAGTCGGTAAAGAAACAATGGAGCCAAAAACTGATGGGCCAGGCGGCTGTGATGGTGGCCCTGGCAGCCGTGGCTTCTGGCTCTACACATTCCTTTGTTTGCACAAAGGTTACCCACACACTTTCTTGGTGTTTGCATCCAAAAGACATTCACTCAGAGCTTTTAACTAAAGTTATCCAATTCAAGTCATAGAGGGTTCAAGGTTAAATGGGTGATTCCCTATGACCACCTTCTTGTTTCTAGGAATGGTTATAGAAATCTTCTATTAATAATGCTGACTTAATTTGTCTGACAGACGGATCTTTTCTGAAAGATAAATGGACATTACTAAGCTGGATATGCAGTAACTTCTTGGCATATATAACTGAAAAGTTCTTATTTACCCGAAACAGACCAGACCACCAAGCTAATTTAACTGTCTAACCAGAGCTTGTCATGGCCGAAGATCAAATAGCCAATGTTGTAAAGTACCAAAAAGCTACAAATTAATATTGATATTTGTAAAGCCAGAAGCCACGGCCACCATCACAGCAGCCTGGCCCATGCAGGTTCGCACTGGATTCGGACAGTCGGTAAAGAAACAATGGAGCCCAAAACTGATGAGCCATCATTTTTAATCCTAGCTTGCACCCGGCGGGCAAGTAAAAACACACACTGGGCTCCAAATCCCACTCACATTCAGTGCTCACAAATCTACTGACTTATTTGAGTTTCCTAGAATCAAAGGTTTCTAGCTTACCAGACTTACTCACCTCTGTTCCCCATCTCCTTCCTTCTCTCTGCACAAACTGACTTCTCACTCAACACTCCGCCATCTTGGCTGCTTCTCCTGGCCTCTTCCACGTCGCCTTTCTCTGCTCTCCTCTCTCCTCTAATGATAATCTCAGGAACCGAGAGAGTAAGCTCCCATTCTGCCCCTATTTTATAGTGTAGCTTCATAACCTTTAATCCAATATACAAAATAGGGAAGTCTCTAATACAAAGTCACTTCTCTGAGGCATGATTGGATTGTATGGCCCCACATCAAAAAGGGTGGGAAACGCTTAGTCCTAAAACCAAGCCCCAGGCTCCAAGGATTCTGCCTGCCCACAGCCCACAGAGACACATATTAATATCACCTGGGCAACGGCCTCCATGTGAGCAGCGCCATCTTTAACAAAGTGAGCATAATATATCTTATCTGCCCAACAATATTCTGGGAGGAAAAGTCAGGCTTTCCTGTTCTGTCCCTCCTTTGGGGAGGGGAAGGAGAAGAATGTAGAAGTTTCTGGCCTGCAAGAACAGTGGGTCATTTAATTTTAAATCTAAAATAAAGGTAAACCAAGAAACTTCTTCTCTTTCAATAGGAGGCATAATTTACATACCACCCTGCATTGACTGTATAGTTCCTCCCCTCCCTGGAATCTTGAGAGTAAAATACCTCTAGGCTAGTGAGGGAAGATGAATCCTGAAAGATTTGTAAATATCTTTGTGTTACTTTGAAAGTCTTAATGTTTCTGTGTATCCGTCTATAATCTTGTTAATGATTGTGTCATAATGTCATGCTCTCTCCCCTGCCCATGTGTGAGCAAGGGTACATAAACAGCCCCTGAAATGTATTGGGGACTGCACAATTTGGGCCTGCAGATGCCCCGTGTCAGCCATATGCGGCCAGCATATTCAAAATTTCCTCCTTTAATAAAACTCTTCAAAATTTATCTGGACTGGGTGTCTCTACATGAACTCGATGAAATGAGGTACAAATCTTGGGTGCAGTACTTTATAACAACAATATTTACTCTGATAGTCACCCTGTCTTTGGTGTAGCTCAAGACTGAAATGCTATGAAAATAATGAGGCTTCTGCCTGACCAGGCGGTGGCATAGTGGATAGAGCGTCGAACTGGGATGCGGAGGACCCAGGTTTGAGACCCGGAAGTCGCCAGCTTGAGCACAGGCTCATTTGGTTTGAGCAAGGCTCACCAGCTTGGACCCAAGGTCGCTCGAGCAAGGGGTTACTCGGTCTGCTGTAGCTCCATGGACAAGGCACATATGAGAAAGCAATCAATGAACAACTAAGGTGTTGCAACGAAAAACTAATGATTGATGCTTCTCATCTCTCTCTGTTCCTGTGTGTCTGTCCCTATCTATCCTCTCTGAGATAGACTCTCTCTCTGTCTCTGTAAAAAATAAATACATAAATAAATAAATAATGAGGCTTCTTATTCCCTCAGGGCAGTCTATAAAGAATGGAAAGATGTTGCAGAATTATTATATATCATACAGCAACCAAGACAATTGGCAATTATCAAAATTCTAGGACATTCTAAAGCTACCACCATGGATGCAAAAGGAAATCATTTAGCTGATGCTGCAGCTAAACAAGCAGCACTAAGCAAATTATCCAGACCTGAGAATGTTCTTTGTTTCCTGTTAAATCAATAACAGACTCAATTACAGTTCCAAAAGATAGCTACAGAAGACAAAAAGAAGATACGGCAACAAGAAACGGAAAGCTTTAACCCAAACAGATTTTGCTTGGACCCAACAGGAAAACAATCTTACCTATTGGGGTTCAACTGCCTATGCTTCAACATGTGCATGAACATATTGGGGTCCTGGTAAATATGATTTCATGGAGTAAACAATATTATTACTGGAAACCTTCTCTCACTTAGTTCATAAAATATATAGGAGATGTTTTACCTGTCCCAAATATAATCCATCACTCCATGGATCCCAGGGACATTTCTCACTCCCTTTAGGTCCATTTCAGGTATGGCTATTGGATTTTATCCAAATGTCACAATCTCAAGGATACAAACAGGTATTAGTTATGAGTTCTATGTCATCTCATTGGGTTAAGGCAGTGGTTCTCAAAGTGTGCATCAGGGCACACTGGTGCACCCTAGAAGATTTCCAGGTGTGCCCTATGGTATTCCAGAGAAATATGTGCCTGATGGGGACCAAAAAACCAACAGGGTTTTTGGAGTTTGGATTTTTGGGGGACAGAGGTGTGGGGAATTGGCTGTAAGCTGACAGTCTGCCCAACCCCCCACCTCACTAGCCTGATTAGGTTGCAAAAGGCTGTTAAGCTGTGGTGCTGGATTGTTTACACTACCCCCCCCATGTTCCCCGGAAAGACTAGATGCAAATTTCTTCTATCCTTTGTTTGGTGTAAAGTTAAGATGATATGTATGGTGGGGGTTTTCTGCATTCAACACAATTAAGAATAAAAAAAGAGAGAAATTCTTCAATGTATTGACAAGGAAATGAGAGTTTGCTTTTCAAATATATGTCCAAACATTGAAGAAATCACTAAGACACATCAGGCTCATGTTTCTCATAAACACAAAAATGAAAAAACTTAACACATTTACGCTTGGACCTGCCAAATTTGCTAAATCTTACTAAGAATGTATCTATATATATAAAAAGATAACTTTGTTTTTGTTTTTTTTTTAACCCCTTTTTTACAAATTCTAAAAAGAATAACTCAAAAAATGTAACATAAAAATGTTTTTTTAATGTCAGAATAAATTTAATTTTGTCATATTTATTTCGTTTAATTACCATAAAAGCAAGCTTGGACTTTATATTTCTTTCTTTAATATTGACTTAATTATTATAACATATTTCTCACAAATTTGTATATAGTGCGCCTACAATTATTTGTAAGATTTTAAATGTGCTCCGACTTCAAAAAGTTTGAGAACCACTGGATTAAAGCATTCACTTGAAGGAGAGCAACAGCCTTAAGGATAGGTAAATTTTTATTCAGAAAATTAATTCCCAGTTGGGGAATTCCCTCTGAGTTGCATAGTAACTAAGGTACTCATTTCACTGGGCAAATAATACAACCAATTTGTGACATTTTGTCTAATGTATAGCATTTTCATTGTGCTTATCACTCCCAGTCACCTGGAAAGGTGGAACATACAAATGGTACAATTAAAACTCAAGTAGCTCTGACCAGGTGTTGGCGCAGTAGATAGAGCATTGGAGTGGGACACGGAGAACCCAGGTTTGAAACCCCAAGGTCACCATCTTGAGCCCAAGGTCGCTGGCTTGAGCAAGGGTTCACTCTGTCTGCTGTAATCCTCCCCACCCCCCACCCCCACTCGGTCAAGGGACATATGAGAAAACAATCAATGAACAACAAAGGTGCCATAACAAAGAACTGATGCTTCTCATCTCTCTCCCTTCCTGTCTGTCTGTTCCTATCTGTCCTTCTCTCTGTCTCTACCACTAAATAAATAAATAAATAAATAAATAAAACTCAAGTAGCTCAATTTTCAGCTTTTAATCTCCCTTGGACAAAAGATCTCCCTAGAATGCTCCTCAATCCAAGATCTACCCCTTCTTATAAACACAGCCTTTTTCTTTATGAAATAGTCATTGGTTACCCTATGTATCTGGAAGAAAGGCCATATGAACCAATCTTACTCAGAGGAGGCACTGTGCATTGTTGTTAATGGACTTATCAACCAGCTAAAATAAATTGATAAATTAGTAACTGATTCATTTGAGAGTGTACCCCGGGAGACAAGACTTCAAAGACCATGGCTTAAAACCAGGACATTTCACCTACTGGAAGGAAACATCAGATAAAAGACTCCTTCCAATCTCTTTGGAAAAGCTCTTACCAGGTGTTACTAACTAATCCATGTACGACTAAACTTAAAGGGCTTAATTCATGGATTCACAGTTTTTCATCAGAAAAAGGTACCTAATACCAAATGGACATCTACCACCATCTCTGACACTCACCTTGGCCTACAACAATTATCAAAGATTCCTCTAGAATGAAAAGCTGCTGACATCAGAAGGAGACAGCTATCTCAAGACATTGACAAGGCCTGTGTAACTATGAATTGATGTTGAATTAAGAATCCATTTTGATGGTCCTTATCTGTCTGCTAGTGATATAAAACATAATAATTATATTTGTTCTTTGAGTTTTCTAAATAGTCCAAGTGTTTACGACTACTGAGTATGTGTAAGATAATTGTTAGTGGCCCTGGCCAGCTGGCTCAGCAGTAGAGCGTCAGCCCAGCGTGTGCAAGTTCTGGGTAAGATTCCCGGTCAGGGCACACAGGAGAAACGCCCATCTGACTGACTGCCTCCCCACTTCTAACTTCTAAAAATAAAAAAGATAGCTGTTAGTACTCTTCATAGCTTATGTAAATGTAACACTAGAAAAATGGCATATAAGGCAAAACACAGATCACAATAGTCCCTAGGATAGAAGTAGTACAATGCTTTTTTTTGTTTGTTTGCAATAAAGGCCATAGTACCTGACTGCCTCCCAGATTGGGAAAATTTGGCCTCAGCTCAGATATCATGGATACAGTATTGCTCCATTCCCAATCGTCAATAAAACAAAATGAATACTGAGACTTCCTAGGAATGAGCCTTCCTAGCACACTATCTGACCAAAGAGTCGGCCATCAATGCATCCTTTGGATTTGATTTATGACCAAAAGTAGGAACTGTGAACAAAATATAGGGTTCTATGGAAAGTAACTTCACAGGGTGATCAGATCATAAATTCCTAACTGGGCAAGTCATGGTGGGTAGTAATGCCCCAGGCATGTAACTTTTTAGTAAAACATCTTTCCTTTAAGCAAGCCCTGTCCATTGTTTCAGTACATCCAAGTTAACACACCTTTGAGATACCACCCTCAAGAAAGTACATAATATGCCTGACCAGGCGGTGGCGCAGTGGATAGAGCATCGGACTGGGATGCAGAGGACCCAGGTTCGAGACCCCGAGGTCGCCAACTTGAGCGCGGGCTCATCTGGTTTGAACAAAGCTCACCAGCTTAGACCCAAGGTCGCTGGCTCAAGCAAGGGGTTACTTGGTCTGCTGAAGGGCCTGTGGTCAAGGCACATATGAGAAAGCAATCAATGAAAAACTAAGGTGTCGCAAGGAAAAACTGATGATTGATGCTTTTCATCTCTCTTCGTTCCTGACTGTCCCTATCTATCCTGCTCTCTGACTTTCTGTCTCTATAAATTAAAAAAAAAAAAAAAAAGAGTAAACAATGTAAACTATCCTGTAATCCAGGGGTTGGGAACCTTTTTAGCTGAGAGAGCCATGAATGCCACATATTTTAAAATGTAATTCCGTGAGAGCCATATAACGACCTGTGTATGTTACGCATTATCCAATAAAAATTTGGTGTTGTCCTGGAGGACATCTGTGATTGGTTCCAGCCACCAGCAACCACGAACATGAGCGGTAGGAAATGAATGGATTGTAATATATGAGAATGTTTTATATTTTTAACATTATTAATTTTTTTATTAAAGATTTGTCTGCGAGCAAGATGCAGCCATCAAAAGAGCCACATCTGGCTTGGGAACCACAGTCTCCTGACTGCTGCTGTAATCCAATCCCGCCTTGCTTTCTCCAACCTCCAAATAATCTTCCATTTCCTCCTCCTAATTTCAAGGGCATAAGAAAATCTACAAAACTGTTATTATCTAGAACATTTGAGATCTTGCTCCCTCTAAAGCATGTATTGTTAGTCAAACTTAAATTCTAAAAAAAAAAAAAAAGTAAAATGATTTAGCCAAGTTTACAAATAGCATTAAAATTCTTACAGAACTTGAGTTGCTAAAGTGTTAAGTTTAATCTACTGGCTTTACAGTTTTCTTTTGTTGTTTTTTTTTTTTTCATTTTAATGTACTAGCTTTATACAAGTTGTTTAAGCATTGAGAAAGTTTTACTTGTTAGGTCTGGCATCTGAAGTCCTTGAATAAAAATGAATACATTAGAATTACAAATGCAGTTTTAAATTAAGGCAATTTAACCATGTTTTAAATGTAGCTGATTAAGGGCATTTAGTTCTTTCAATTGGAGTTATTTTTTTAAAAAGTGACATGATACTTTATAAACAATATTTTTAGGATGAATTTAAAGGCTTAAGAAAGACAAAGTTATAAATGTTATTTTACAAAACTTGAGTAGATATTTATCATGATTTCTGAATACAGTTTAATAAAAAGTTATGCAGTCACTCTAAGCTGTAAAACAATTTCATTCAGTAATGGAAATGTTCAATTCCTAAACAATAATCAAAAATCTAAGCATTTAATTTTGGGGATTGTCCTCTACCCCAGGATTGGGCTCACTGTAAATGAGAAGCCTATCTGTTATCACGGAATGGGAATGTAGTTTATTCTCCTCTTTTTTTCCCCTAGAGATAGTACCCTATATTTTTGTTAAACACCATTTTTGAATACTGTAGTTAAAGCAGAATGGAAAAAGAAAGGAGAAAAAAAGCAAAAGAGCTTACTTAACCACTTACTTAACCAATGTTGAGACTCACAGATATTTGAGGGTTCTCTGGGAACAAAACCCCACATTGTTGGGGGCTGTCATCTGAAGTTCCCTTTATCTCTATTTTCATCTTCCTTCATTAGAAGGGAGTTCTCTACTCCCTCCTTAGAAACTGGTGATATCCAGCTTTTCTTTGCTGAAGTGCCTTTTGCAACCTCACCCCTACCTCCAACCTCTTCTCCCACAGGTGGTTTTTCTGAGCAGAACCTCAGAAGAGTCCACAAATGAGCTTACAAGCATGCACTAGAACTAGCTCTCTCCCTCTCTCATTATTAAGCTCCCTTGGGTAATCCTTTAAAATTTTATTATCTTTGCCCTTTATAAACATGTTGAGTAAACGATTTAAGAAGTTCCAAGTGGATTATCAATGATGTACGAATCTTTATTGAGTAGATGACATTGAAAATGTTTATTATTCACACTATTAAGGTTAGTTGAATATGTCAACTTGGCTAGGTTCTAATAGTAATACTAGTATTATAACACTAACTTAGGAGTTGATATGAAGATATTTTGTAGATGCGGTTAACATCTACAATCAGATGACTTTAAGTAAAGGACATTATACTCCATAATTTGGATGGACCTCGTGTAATCATCTGAATCACCCTAAGAGCAGAACTGAAGTTACCTATCCTGAGAAAAAAATTATGCCTCAAGTTTGTAGCATCAGGTCCTCTGGGAGAGTTTCTAGCCCTCCAGCCTACTCTACTAATTTTTTAGACTCATGAGACCCATAATACTGTAACTCCATTGTTTCATATAAACATCTTTATTTGATGTATACACACATACACATATATGTGCAGGTGTGTATGCAGGTATATATCTATATAAATATTTTTACATGTGTACACACACACACACGCAGACTTCTGGTTGTGCCTGGTGTCACTTGTGCATATAGTTATCCTGCTTGATTAAGAGTAGGGGTCTTTTGCCTGACCTGTGGTGGCGCAGTGGATAAAGTGTTGACCTGGAAACACTGAGGTCGCCAGTTCAAAACCCTGGGCTTGCCTGGTCAAGGCACATATGGGAGTTGATGCTTCCTGCTCCTCCTTTCTGTCTGCTTGTCTCTTTCTCTCTCCTCTCTAACATGAATAAATAAAAAATATTAAAAAAAAAAAAAGAAGAAGAAAGAGTAGGGGTCTCAGCTTGGAAAGCTAGTCTGCTACTTGTGGTCAAATCTTCTAGCAGGTTAGCCTGAACTTCTTTAAGGGTGATTTCAAGAAAGCAGAAAGGCAAGCCCCAGTGAAAAAGTTCTTTTCAAGTCTCTGTTTGCTGCATATTTGTTTTTACTATCAATCAAGTAAGAGAAACCAAGAATCAATGTTGGTGAGGTTATAAATGGGTCAAAGTAATAAGAATTTTTGAAGATTCTCCAAGGGAGGTAGAGAGAGCTAGTTTTCATGCAAGTCATCAGGTCAGTTGTGGAGTCATCTTGGTTCTATCCAAAAGAGCTACCTGCAAGAGTAGAGGTTAGGAGAAAGACTGTTTCATAAGGACATAGGTAGAGGGAGGATGATTCACTAGAGGCCATTACTATAACCATTTAATAAATACATCACTGTTAAATGGTATTTGTGGGAATGCTATAGAGTAGATGTTGGTGTTCCCACAAACTTCAGGCTAAATCCTGATGTCCAATATGATGGAATTTGGAGGCAGGGCCTTTAGAAGGTGATTAGATATTGAGAGTGGGGCCCTTATAAGTGGCATTACTCCTTAGAAAAGAGATCCCTTGCCCATGTGAGGACAGAGAAAAGACTACCTTTATGAACCAGGAAGTGGATCCTCACTAGATACATTGAATCTACTGATTTTGTGTGTGTGTGAGAGAGAGAGAGAGAGACAGGGGCAGACAGGGACAGACAGACAGGGAGAGAGATGAGAAGCATCAATTCTTCGTTGCGGCTCCTTAGTTGTTCATTGATTGCTTTCTCATATGTGCCTTGACTGGGGAGGTTACAGCAGAGCAAGTGACCCCTTGCTCAAGCCAGTGACCTTGGGCTCAAGCCAGCAACCTTGGGCTTTAAGCCAGCAAGTTCTGGTCTGAAGCCAGCCACCCTGCGCTCAAGCTGGTGAGCCTGGACTCAAGCCAGATGAGCCCGCGCTCAAGCTGGTGACGTCGGGGTTTCAAACCTGAATCCTCCATGTCCTAAACCAACACTCTATCCACTGCACCACCGCCTGGTCAGATGAATCTGCTGATGCTTTGATCTTAGACTTACCATCCTCAGAACAATGAGAAATAAATTCCTGTTGTTTATAACCTACCTACTCTTGAGTACTGTGTTTAAAAAGGTAGCATGAACAGACTAAGACAGGAAACTTTAAGTTCTTTTTCTAGGCACACAAGCATATTCACACAGATGCTTGTGATTTAGTGGATGGGATGGTTGATTTATGTTTGCTTATAGAAACAAGATGTCACTATATATGTACAAAAAATAAACTGCAAATGAACTACATTACAGACATACAAAACAATATAATTCCTTCAACAAAATTGTATTAACGTTTCACTTTTTCTAATAATACAACAGTATCATTGTAGGAAAAAATAAGCCTTTAGGAAAATTTTATACAAACCTGGGAAAATTTAGCCTTAAAAGGAAAGTCCTCTCAGTTCAATAATTTCATGGCTCTATCTTTTTCAATAAGAATAAACTCTATATTATTACTATTTTATAGTTCATAAAACTTTGCCTGTTAAGTTTATAAAGTATGTATTCACAGTGACTCCTAAGAATCTTTCAATTCTCCTCAAGTTGCGAAAAGACTGCCTGACCTGTGGTGGCGCAGAGGGTCAAGTGTTGACCTAGAATGCTGAGGTTGCCGGTTCGAAACCCCGGGCTTGCCTGGTCAAGGCACATATGGGAGTTGATGCTTCCTGCTCTTTACCCCATTCTCTCTCTCTCTCTCTCCCCTCTCTCTAAAATAAATAAAATTTAAAAAAAAAAGTTGCAAAAAGACAAGTATCTGCTTGCTGCACACTGACTCCTCTCCATGAGAATGAAGCAAAACAAAACATTTATAGACAGTGGATACTAAATTATTCATAACCTTGTATTATTTTAGAAGCTGGAAAAGTAGGCTACAACTCATTTTCTTGATAAGGCAGCAAAACGGTAATGGCAGTAACATCCAAGGAACACAGGTTGATTGATACAGAGAACAAAGATCGCAATTACACAAGGCCAAGACTTTCTTGTGAAGCAATTTTGGTCAGATAAAAATGCTCATAAAAACCCAAAGAAAGAAGGTAGGTCCAGAAAAGTGTTCCTGTAATAAAGCCATTTATAAGATTGTCACATAAATCTCTTCTCTTGGTGAAAACTAATGAAGAAAATGTGATGAAAAATAATGGCGAGTTTTAGCAATTTTCTTTAAAATTATAGGAAGTGTGACTGAATTAGCACTTGTGCTTAAAAAAAATTTTTTTTGAGAAAGGAAAGCCGGGAGAGAGGGAAGGAGGGAGAAAGAAGAGAGAGAGAGAGAGAGAGAAGAATCTGTTCATTGTTCCACTTAGTTGTGTCCCCATTGACTGTTACTCATATGTGCCCAGACTAAGGCTCAAATGGCAACCTTGGGGTCCAGCTGGTGACTCCAGGACCATGCACTGGCCAGGGCACTTGAGTTAAATTTCTTAATACAGAGTTAGTTACAAACATATTACAGTGCATTAGGACCTATACCATAGCTAACTCATTTCAACCTCAAAAATATTTTTAGAATGAGTAAAATAATAAAATTTAAGCAAGATTCTGTATTTAGTAAGAACTGTAATTGAGATCTGGGTTGTAATCTTAGCTTTCTAAATTATCAGGAACTTACTTAGCTTCTCTGAACCTGTTTTTACTTTTGTTTTTTTGGGTTTTTTTGTTTTGTTTTGTTTTTTTGTGTTTTTCTGAAGCTGGAAACGGGGAGAGACAGTCAGTCTCCCGCATGCGCCCGACCGGGATCCACCCGGCACGCCCACCAGGGGCGATGCTCTGCCCACCAGGGGGTGATGCCTCGCTCTGCCGCGACCAGAGCCACTCTAGCGCCCGGGGAAGAGGCCAAGGAGCCATCCCCAGCGCCTGGGCCATCTTTGCTCCAATGGAGCCTTGGTTGCGGGAGGGGAAGAGAGAGACAGAGAGGAAGGGGGGGGTGGAGAAGCAAATGGGTGCTTCTCCTATGTGCCCTGGCCGGGAATCGAACCCGGGTCCCCCGCACGCCAGGCCGACGCTCTACCGCTGAGCCAACTGGCCAGGGCCGAACCTGTTTTTACTTTTGAAAAATGAGACTAAAACTTACCATTAGACCAAGTACCTTGAGTTGTTGGAAATATAAATATGAATAACAGGGTGAGGGAAGTAGGGGTAAAAAAAAATATCAATACAGACAAAATAAAACTAGCAAAAGAATAGGAAATAATAATTAAAATAAATGAAAAAACAAAAACAAGATGCTACAGTAGAAATAAGATTTCTACTTAGGAAGTTTTCAGCATAGTATATGGCATAATAATGTGCTCAAGAAACATTAGAGGCCCTGGCCGGTTGGCTCAGTGGTAGAGCATCGGCGTGGAGTGCAGGAGTCCCGGGTTCAATTCCCAGCCAGAGCACACAGGAGAAGCACCCATCTGCTTCTTCACTCCTCCCCCTCTCCTTCCTCTCTATCTCTCTCTTCCCCTCCCGCAGCCAGGGCTCCACTGGAGCAAAGTTGGCCCGGACGCTGAGGATGGCTCCATGGCCTCTGATCGCCACAAGAATGGCTCTGATCGCAACAGAGCGGTGCCCCAGATGGGCAGAGCATCGCCCCCTGGTGGGCATGCCGGGTGGATCCCGGTTGGGTGCATGCGGGAGTCTGTCTGTCTCCCCATTTCCAGCTTCGGAAAAATACAAAAAAAGAAACATTAGATTTTATACCTATCTCTCCCTGATAAATTATGAATGAAAAACACTAAAAATGAATATTTAATCCAACTTCTTGAGTAAACAAAGTTATACAATTAGAGTATGAAATATTTAATATAAATTGCCAGAGTGAAGTACAAGCACTTTACAAATATTGGTTCCCAGCATGCCCAAGGAGGCAGTATAGCAGTAATAAGTGTGTCCTCTAGCCAGAGATCCATGTTTAATCACATTACGTAAGTTTGGGTAGAGTACTCAACCTCTCCAAGACTCATTTTCTCAACTTAGCTGGGAAATGAAGACAATAATAGCACCTATCTCACTGTATTGCTATGAAGATTTAATAACAAAGCTAGAATAATCAAATCAGTATGGTACTGATATAAAAACAAACACAAAGATCAATGAAACAGAATAGAGAGCCCAGAAATAAACAAAGGGACCAAGAATATACAATGAGGAAAGGATAGTCTCTTTAATAAACGGTATTGGGAAAACTGGAGAGCTACATGTGTAAGAATGAAACTGAACCACTTTCTTATAGTACTTAAAAAAATCAACTCAAAATCAATTAAGGACTTAAACATAAGTCTTGAAATCATAAAACTCTTAAAAGAAAACGGGATAAGCCCTTGACATTGGTTTCGGCAATGATCTTTTTCAGATCTAAAAGCAACGTCAACAAAAGCCAAAAGAAACAAGTGGGATTATGTCAAACTAAAAAGCTTCTGCACAGCAAAGGAAATAAAAAAAATGAATAACACCTATGGAACAAGAGAAAATATTTGCAAATATATATGAGGCTAATCTCCAAACTATATAATGAACTCATACAACTCAACAGCAACCCCGCCCCTACAAATAATCCAATTAAAAACAGGTAGACACAAGTAGCCAACAGGTAAATAAAAAGCCGCTCATCACAAATCATCAGGGAAATGCAAATCAAAATCACAATGAGCTATCATCTCACACCTGTTAGAATGTCTGTCCTCAAAAAACAAGAGATGTGTTGGCAAGGATGTGGAGAAGATTAAATCCTTATCCACCACTGGTGGGAATTTAATTGGTGCGGCCATTATGGGAAACAGTAGGGAGGTTCCTTGAAAAACTAAAAACACTTCACCATATTATCCCTAATTCCACTTCTGGGTATATATCAGAAGGAAGTGAAATGACTCTTAGAAATATCAGCACCCCCATATTTATTGCAGATGGTTTACAATAGCCAAACCATGGTAACAGCCTAAGTGTTCACAGAGATGACTGGATAAAGAAAATGTGGTATCTATACACAACAGAATACTAATCAGCCATAAAAAAGAAGGAAATCTTGTCATTTGCTTAGAGTATTAAGCTAAGTGAAATAAGTCAGAAAAAGACAATATTGCATGTTCTCACTTAGATGTGGAATCAAAAAAAGAACTCATAAACAAAAAGAATATTCGTTAAAAGTTACAAATTTCCAGTTCTAAATTCTGCAGATATAACGTAGAACAAAGTTTAAAAAAAGTAATGAATAGTATTGGCATTATTATATATTTCAGTAAGGGATTAGAAAAAATTATCATTCCTACAAATCTGATGTTTGTCTTTAAATGTACCTCTCAAAAATCAGTACTTTTTATTTAAGCCATTTCGGCCAAGGTATTATCCATAAACTCATTATTTATTTTTAATGAGAAAACTTATTATCAATTCTAATAAAAAAAAAAAGGTGCTTAAAAAAAAAACCAACAGATAAAGATGAGAGGCACTGGTACAACCAGTTAAAAGTGCCATTTAGAGTCCAAGTCTACAGCTTCTTGGGTAAGTTACTAGTGGTGTATCATACTCCGGAATGGCTGAGCGCAGAGGGATGAGAAACACTTGCACAAATAAGAGTTGCGAACACCTGAGAAGGCGCTTTCACAGAATGGCCCCCTCGGTAACCAAGTGACAGCAACAGGAGCGGTGACCACTGCGGTCCCTTCTCTTCGCACCCCCAGCAGGGCCAGCCCAGTTCTACCCTCCGCTCCTCTCCCGAGCCTCCAGCCTGTGCCAGCAGCTCAGCCTGCACGCCTTCCCATCCCAAGACCGAGGCGCTACAGGTAAGGCGCGCGGGGTCGGAGCCGGCGGGGTCTCCTCGCTTCTTCACTCGCGCGCAAACCACGGCCTGGATCGCGCGGCCCGCCACTCCACTGTGCACATCCTGAAACCAAAAAAGGCTCCAACTTTTTCCCTCCTCCTTTTTCTTATATAGAGCACCAACCGGGGGCAGCTTGCAAACGCCCAAGGGAAGGTGGGATCTTCCCGGCTCCTCAGACTCGGACCGGGCCCTCCTCCCCAATGGTGAGAGCGTCCCCTAAGCCGGAACCGCTCCCCTCAACTCCTCCCCCGCCGCTGACCGACCGCCCGACCTCACCTGGGAGAGCTTCCACCAGGGGGTGGCTTAGGGAAACCTCAGGAAAAGCGGGTCTGCGAGCGACGCCAGCGGAGGGGCAGTCATGGTGCTCCTCGCTCAGGTCACAAGCACAAACACGCCTGAGCCGCGGCTGCACCCCCGCCTCGGGGTAGATCCCCTACCAATCCCGGTGCCGCCCCAGCCTCTCGTATTGCACGCCGGGAAAGGCCGGCCCGGCTTCTCGGAGACTTCAGTTCCCAGGATGCACAGGCCTCAAAGAAGAACTGCAGCCTGGGATTTGGAGTCCATATGCTACGCCTTCTCCTCGTCCTTAGCACAGAGTCCAAGGACTCCACTGGGATATCTAAACGTAAAGTATTACCTACGGTCGTGAAATGTAGGCTCCTTTTGCATCCGGGACTTTGTTCCCGCCGCGGTTGGGTGGGGTATGGTGTTGCCTAGAAACCGCCACCGCTGCTCCTTGCTCACAACCAGTTGGAAGGATCCAGTGTCTGTTGGGACCACGCTGAGGAGCGCGTAGTCGCGGCGCCCAAGGTGGATGCAGTAGGTAAGAAGCCTCCGCTGGTTGCCAGGCGTGGTGGATCCTGGTTGAACAAGAGCTGCGAAATCTCTTCCCGCGCAGGTTCTATGAGCCTTGGGGCCCCGATGCAACAGCCCAGCTTCCCGGCCTCTTGTCGTGTGCCGCAGTCCATCTGCCTTCTTGTCTCAGCGCTGTTAACTCCGATCAGAACGCACTCATTTTAGTTGTTTATTTCTGAACAGTTAAGGAGCCATAGCTCTTTCCTAACACCATAGAGAGTTATAATAATGTAATCTATAAAAACTATAAATTATTGTAAAAACAGTAATGTTGTTCACCTTGAAAATGCTAATACCCACGTGTTTTTTGTTTTTTTTTACAGAAGGTAAAACGTTAAAGAATTGAAGATGCCGCCTAATATAAACTGGAAAGAAATAATAAAAGTGGACCCGGATGACCTGCCTCGTCATGAAGAATTTGCAAATAATTTAGTGGTTTACTTATCCAAGGTGCTTAATTGATAAATAACGTATACATACATGCGTACAACTATGATCATTGTATGTTGTCCCTGAAATCACTGACTGGTATAACTGGAAGAATTTTTATGTTTTGCTTAAGGGTTATAAAATATAAAATAGTTGCTTTTCTGTTTACTTAGGTGGAAGTAAGTGAGCTAAAAAATGAAAGTCAAGAAAATGTGATACACCTTTTAAGAATCACTCAGTCACTAATGAAGGTTTGTATGCAGTAGGTTTTACTAACAGCTTTGACTATAAGAAATTTAAAGATCTGTTTGTAAATAAATTCTCTGTGAAAATGAGATATCTACAAATGTGACTGAGAATTTCAGTTTGTAAAACATTGCTAGATTTTGCTCTAAAGTTCCTAAAAGGATGTGTAGGGGAAACAGAATGGACATGTTTAAAAATAACATAGGTCCTATGTTAATTATATTAGCATAATCCAAGGTAGAAATGAAAAATGGAGATGACTACTATAGGGATTTGTTAGCAGGGAAGGAGAGTTAAGTGTGAGAAGACCTTGTAAAGGTAAAAGACCGATGAATTGTTTTAGGTAAGTGGAAGGCAGTGGAAAAATGTTAAGAAGATTCTACAGCTGAAGGTGACCATAAATAAAATCTGGAATTGAAAATGTGCATATTCTTACAGTTAAGAAGACAAGTGCAGAGAGTTTATAACAGCTTGCAGAGAAACCAAATGATAGGTATCTATACTTTGACAGCCTTATTAAGGACTTAAAGTTATATTTTATGCTGTCAGCAGTGAGGATTCATTAAAAGTTTTTGAGACAATTAATAGATACAACTATGCCTTAGGATGGCAGAAAGTAGGTATGTTAATAGGCCAAATCAAATTGAATTGAAGCTATTTAGACATAACATTATGAAGGAGATCAGACATAAAATTATGAACTAAAATAATGGCGTTTAGCATTGAATAAGACAGTGGAAAAGCATAGACCAAAAGAGATACAGGTCGTCCTCGTGTTACTACACTATTCCGTTCCTACGACAGTGACGTAACCCAACTTTTGATGTAAGTAAAAAAAAATGTTAGCCTAAGTCACTTACCTATCCTATATAGTTGTAAAGTCATAATCTAGAACATAAAAACACAATTAAGCCACAGAAAAAGAATACTGCGTATTCTTTCACCGAGTGCAACCAAACTAGTTCGCCCACATAGTTCATAAGTACGATGCTAACGGCGTAAGCCAAAACACGTATCAATTTTTTTAAGTTTTGATGGGAGTGAGCATTGTAAACTCAAAACGTGGTATGTCGAGACTGTGCTAACCCAAAGACGCCCTATAGTGGGAAACATTACAGAGGGAAAGGCTGCAATACTGGATGTCAGACTTGATGGGAAAAGAAGAAACAAAGATGTTTCTGTTAAGAATGTAGAAATTACAGCCTTCAGAAAGAAAATCATGTATTCACTTAAATGTTTACTGAATGTCTCCATGTGACAGGCAGTTCAGTATTATGACAGCAAGTAAAATCCTTGTTTCAGTTCTTACATTCTAGTGTAAAGAATATTAAAGTCATTTTTTTTATTTTAATATTTAGATGAAAGCTCAAGAAGTACAGCTAGCTTTTGAAGAAGTTGATAAAGCTGGAGAAGAACAAGCAAAATTTGGTAAATACCTTGGAAAAAGTTTATGATGTTAAATATGGATTCTGTCTATTCACTAGGCAATAGAGAATTAGCTTCAATATAGTCTAATATTTGTGTATTCAACTTATTTTAAACAATAACTCCTACTTCAGGGGTCTGGGGTAATTTTTTTTTATCTTATATTACCTAATTGCAATAGTGATGGGATCTTTTAAAAATTATTTTTATTATTTCATTGAAATTTATATAAAGGCTTAATAAATTTGACCAATTAAACCATCTATCTTTTTTTTTAATAGAAAATCAATTAAAAGCTAAGGTAATGAAACTGGAAAATGAACTGGAGGTATGTCTTTTTGTATTCTCTGTGGTGTAATTGTTAATTGTATTATTTGGAATTTTCATATTTTTAAATTATGACTGACTGGAAATGTCACAAGAATGATATTGTATTCATAATTATTTGTTATACTTTACATTTTAAGTGTTATATTTTACATTTTACAATTATGTTTTACATGTACCTTAAATTCTATTAAGAATTGAGATCCAGTCTGACCAGGTGGCACAGTCGATAGAGAATTGGCCCGTGATACTAAAGACCCAGATTTGAAACCCCAAGGTCAGCAGCTTGAGTATGGGGTTGCCAGTTTGAGCGTGGGATTGTAGACATGACTCCATGTTTGCTGGCTTGAGCCGAGGGTCACTGGCTTGAGCAAGGGGTCACTGGCTCAGCTGGAGCCCCCTGGTCAAGGCACATATGAGGAAGCAATCAGTGAACAATTACGATGTCACAACTACGAGTTGGTGGTTCTCATCTCTCTCCCTTCCTGTTTGTCCTTGTCTGTCTGTTTCTCAAAAAATGTATATATATATAAAATAAAAAAATAATTGAAATCTAGTTGTGAACAAATAACATTCAATCATCCTGTAGAGCATATAGTCTAGACTAATGGTTTTCAACCTTTTTATACTTGGGACCAATGAAAATAGAATTATTTTGGGGACTGCTGTGGCAGATATCACCCTGAGCATAAGTGAATTCAGCTAAGCTCATTGGGTCTATAATACTGAACAGTCCCTGAAATAGTTCTTTTATTTTTGTTGGTCCCCAAGTGTAAAAGGTTGAAAACTACTGGTCTGGAGAGATATGAAAAGGATTTGTAGTAACTGGTGTAGTGAGGCACATGGGAATTTGAGGAAGTGACAGGTTATAGTGGAAGAAACAGCATTTGAGAAAGCCAGGTGCCAAAATATGAATGTATTGTTAACGATCTGAATACTTTGAAATTCCTGAGAATGTGGGAAGGAATATGTTACAAATGGATTAGATTTTGAAGGGGGGAAGGAAAGAAGAATGGGTTTAATGCATGAAAGTTGAGAGAATGGAGAGAAGGTCATCTGCTAAAATTAAGAATAGGTATGAGTTCCAATTTTAAGGAAGTCAGATAAAGCTTGAAATATTGTGGAAAATTAGCTAGAGATTACAGATCTGGAGTCAGACAATTTGAGTTCAAATCCTGATTCTTTTATGTGTTAACTCTGTGAACTTTATTTTTTTATTCCCTACTGTATCTCCAGCTCCTAGGATAAGACCGACCACTCTCAGTAAATACTTAAGTGCATTATGAAGTTTGATCCATTCTGTATTAGTGTTTGGCCTGAGAGTTACTATAGAATATACTAGGGCTGTTGGAGATACTGGAAAGAAATTAGTAGAATGATGATTATGAAATCCTAGCTGAACAGGCAAGGAAGTCAAGATCCAGGTGGTGGGGAGAGGTTAGGAAAAAGAGGTGTCAGGAATTAGAATGTACTGTGAGGTCAATGGGCAGGTATACTGGAATAAATCAGAGAATGTTCCTGCTTGGACAAGGTCCTGGTGTGGGCATGGGAGTGGGTGGCTGCATTGAATTCAAGAAGCAAGTTAAAAAAAAGAGACCAACAATGGAAGTTACATAGATACAAATATTGCTTAGAGTAGCTTTTGCTATGAGCCATGTGCCAAAAGTTCTCAATGAATTTTGTTAGTGATTGGGAAGTTGTTAGTTTGTTGCTATGATGAGTAGGTACAGATCTGGTAGCTGGGTAATTCAAAACAGCTGGAGTTTTTTTGCAGAATGGTGGAGAGATGATAGCCTGGAAGCTGAAGGTTTGGTTAAGAAAATCAACACCTTCTCTTGACGCTAAAGTATATGGGATGTAGATGAGAATTTCTCAATTGAAAAAGTTCCATGCCTGACCTATGGTGTTGCAGTGGATAGAGGGTTGGTCTGGAATGCTGAGGTCACTGGTTACACATATGAAAAGTGCTTCTTGCTTCCGCTCAGCTTCCCTTTCTTTTTCTTTTTTTTTTTTTTCTCTGAAGCTGGAAACAGGGAGAGACAGTCAGACAGACTCCCGCATGCGCCTGACCGGGATCCACCTGGCACGCCCACCATGGGGCGACGCTCTGCCTACCAGGGGGCGATGCTCTGCCCATCCTGGGCGTCGCCATGTTGCGACCAGAGCCACTCTAGCGCCTGGGGCCGAGGCCAAGGAGCCAACCCCAGCGCCCGGGCCATCTTTGCTCCAATGGAGCCTTGGCTGCGAGAGGGGAAGGGAAGAGAGAGACAGAGAGGAAAGCGCGGCGGAGGGGTGGAGAAGCAAATGGGCGCTTCTCCTGTGTGCCCTGGCCGGGAATCGAACCTGGGTCCTCCGCACGCTGGGCCGACGCTCTACCGCTGAGCCAACCGGCCAGGGCTCAGCTTCCCTTTCTCATAAAAGAAAATAAAAGCCTTGCCGGTTGGCTCCGTGGTAGAGTATCAACCCAGCGTGTGGAAGTCCTAGGTTCAATTCCTGGTCAAGGCACACAGGAGAAGTGACCATCTGCTTTACCACCCCTCCAGCTTCCCTTTTGCGTGCACGCTCTCTCTCTCTCTCTCCCTCCTTCCCTCCCTCCCTCCCTCCCACTCCTGTAGCTGTGGTTGGAATGGTTCCAGAAAGTTGGCTCTGGGCACTGAGGATGGCTCCATGGCCTCTCCTCAGGCACTGAAATGGCTTAGTTGCTGAGCAACAGAGCAGCAGCTTCAGATGGGCAGAGCATTGCCCTGTTTGGGCTTGCCAGGTAGAACCCAGTTGGGTTGCATATGGTAGTCTGTCTCTCTGCCTCACAGCCTCCCTGCCTCCTTTATTAAGAGGCAACGTGCCTCTTAATAAAAAAAATAAATAAAAATTTTAAAAATAAAATTTTTAAAAAAGTCAATAAAACCTTAAATATAATATATATATGTGTGTGTGTGTATATATATATATATATATATACACACACACATGTATATATGTATCTACACACAAAGAGGTCCTTGGGTTACGACAGTCTTGACATATGACATTGTGAGTTTATGACTTTAAAAAGTTGAGACGTGTTTCAGCTTATGCCATTAGTGTTGTACTTACGGACTATGTGGGCAAACTATTTTGATGCACTCAGTGGAAGAATACCCAGTATTCTTTTTCTATGGCTCAGTTGTGTTTTTATGTTCTAGATTATGATTTTACAACTGTGTTTGGATAGGTAAGTGACTTAGGTTAGGGTGTGTTTTGACATACACCAAAATTTGGGTTACGTCACTGTTATAGGAACAGAACTGTTGTAATCCAAGGACCCCTGCATATAAATATGAAGGAGTTCCCAAGATATTAATATAATAAAGGAACCACTTGCAGCTAAGGCAAGAAGTTGGAAAGAATAATTCAATAAAAAGGTTGAGGATGAGAAATACTAATTTATCTTGAAAAGGGATGTTTAGAGCATCAATGGAAAATTTTTGAAGGAGGGAGAGAATGAGGAAAATTTAGTTAAGGTAGAGGGATAACAACTGTATGGTGAAGAGATGAATGTGAGAGAAATTAGATGACCAGAGGATTTGATGTTTTGGATCATGACCCAAAACAACAGGAATGTGAAGTGAAATGGATTTAGTGTGCTGCAAGAATTTTTTTATTTTAAAGATAATCAAAATCTGGGTTGTCTAATACTGTAGCACTAACCATCTGTGGCTATTTATATCTAAATTCATTCTAATTAAAATTAAACATTCAGTTCCTTAGTTGTACTAGCCACATTTCAAGGGCTCAATAGCCACATGTGAACAGTGGCTACTATATTGGACAGTACAGAGAACCTTTTCATTATCCTGTAAGTTCTATTGGATAACACAGGTCTGAATACTCTGGATTGAGAGTAAGGGCAGGTTAAGAGCACCACGGTTCAGTGACTGGGTGGGAGGTGCCAGTTGTTTGTAGCCTGGTTTTAGAGCTCTGATACTCAGGGGAAACCTAGATACTGCATCATTTGTGTTCTGTGACTCTGCAGTTGATCCTGACTCAGAAGCTATAGCAGAGCCTCAGTAATTGATGGTCAATTATTATTGTTATTATTATTACTATTTTTTTTTATTTTAGTGAGAGGAGGGGAGGCAGAGACAGACTCCTGCATGTCCTGACTGGGATCCACCCTGCAAGCCCACTAGGGGACGATGCTCTGCCCATCTGGGGCCCTTGCTCTATTGCAACAGGAGCCATTTTTTAGTGTCTGAGGGGGAGGCCATGGAGACATCCTCGGCACCTGGAGCCAATTTGCTCTAATCAAGCCATGGCTGCAGGAGGGGAGGAGAAGAAACAGAGAGAGAGAGCACGCACGTGCAAGTGGGAGAGAGAGAAAGAGAAGTGAGGGGGGAGGCGTGAAGAGGCAGATGGGTGCTTTTCCTATGTGCCTTGTCTGGGAATTGAACCTGGGATATCTACACACTGGGCCTACACTCTACCACTGAGCCAACTGGCCAGGGCTATTATTACTATTTTTTTTTTTTTTGTATTTTTCTGAAGCTGGAAACGGGAAGAGACAGTCAGACAGACTCCCGCATGCACCCGATTGGGATCCACCCGGCATGCCAACCAGGGGGTGACGCTCTGCCCACCAGGGGGCAATGCTCTGCCCCTCCGGGGCGTCGCTCTGTTGCGACCAGAGCCACTCTAGCGCCTGGGGCAGAGGCCAAGGAGCCATCCCCAGCACCTGGGCCATCTTTGCTCCAATGGAGCCTCGCTGCAGGAGGGGAAGAGAGAGACAGAGAGGAAGGAGAGGGGGAGGGGTGGAGAAGCAGATGGGCGCTTCTCCTGTGTGCCCTGGCCGGGAATCAAACCCGGGACTTTTGCACGCCAGGCCGACGCTCTACCACTGAGCCAACCGTCCAGGGTATTACTATTTTTATTTAGAGAGAGAGTGAGACAGGAAAGGGAGAGATGAAAAGCATCAACTTGTAGTTGGTGGCACTTTAGTTCACTGATTGCTTCTCATACATGCCTTGAAGAGGGGTGGCTGGCTCCAGCCGAGCCAGTGACCCCTTGCTCAAGCCAGCAACTTTGGGATCATTTCTATGATCCTACACTCAAGCAGGTGAGCATGCACTTAAGCCAGGTGAGCCCCCACTCCTGCTCAAGCCGGTGACCTTTGGGTTTCAAACATGGGACCTCAGTGTCCCAGGTCGACGCTCTATCTGCTCTGCCACCCACCAGTCAACCACGGTCAATTCTTCATAGCTTTGCGTGGCTCAGGAAAAGCTTACAGGGGTTATCAGCCTCTGAACTAAAGCTTAAACAAGCTAAATTTTTAAAAAAATGTTTCTTAAGCTAATATCATTTTAAACATCTGATGTTGGTTATAATACATGTTTAAAGTCAAGATAAATATTTGTTATTGATTTATTTGAATCTCCAACTATAATGAGATTAATTTATACTTTTGGTTCATTACTTTAAGATGGCACAACAGTCTGGAGGTGGACGTGACACCCGGTTTTTATGTGACGAAATTCGCCAACTTGAAAAGCAATTGGAACAAAAAGATAGAGAATTGGAGGACATAGAAAAAGAATTAGAGAAAGAGAAAAAAGTTAATGAACAAGTAAGGGACATTTTTTAAATGAGTATTAACTGTTCAAGTTACCTAAAAAAGTATCTGTTCATGCTTTTTATAATTACAGAAGGTCCTCAGGGTATGACACAGTTCCATTTTTACGACAGTGACATAACTCAAATTTTGATGTAAGTCAAAACTTACCCTAGCCTAAGTCACTTACCTATCGTAACATAGTTGTAAAATCATAATCTAGAACATAAAAACACAACTAATTCACAGGGAAAGGAAAAGGACATAAATATACTGTACTGTACACTGTACTATGTAACAGAAAAAATGACAAAAAGTGAGTGTAAGAATAAAATCCTTTACCTTTATTCCTGTGTTTGGCTTGCACACTGGAAGGGGCATTGCAAGGTGGGAGAGAGTGACCTATTGGGAGGAGGAAGCTGGAGAGGCAGGAGAACCTGCAGAAGGTGCTGGAGATACTGGGTCAGGTGAATCAGGATTCCTAAGGAACATGCAGGAGACGCTGGAGATGATTCTACCTGTACTACAGGTGTTTCACCTCGAGAAGCAGCTGTTGTAGAGGGTACAGGATCTGTGGCAGGCCTCTATCCTTAAAGAATTCCAGGATAGTCTGGAAGGTTGGTGACTTCTTCTCTTTCAAAATCTTCCTATAGCATTGCAAGGCATCTAACAGCTCTGTAGACCTTACTGAATCTGTCATCACTGGGATTCTTAGCCTGAAATTTTGCCAACCCATCCTCTACCATAGAATAACCACCTGCCAAGCCCTTGGTAGTACATCTCTTGGGTTCTGGGATTTCTATCTCTTCCTCTTCAATCAGCTGCTTCTCCTGCTGACTGAGGTCGTCAGCAGACAGCTCCTCTCCATGTGATGTCAGTAGCTCTGTGACATCCATCGTGATGGCTTTGAATCACTACCATCTGAAGACCCTGATTTTCATTTAGGAGCCATATTAAGGGCCAAAAAGTCACCAAACAAAGCAACACGAATGGAATACTTGTGCTTTTTTTCTTTTTTTAATGTTTTTTTCTTTAGGAAATTTTAACAGGGTGATATTGATCAATAAGTATATATAGATTTCAGGCAAACATCACCCCATCATTTGAATAGTTATGTTGTATATCCATCACCTAAAGCCAAATCATTTTCTGTCACCTTATATTTGTCCCTCTTTATACCCTTATCCCAGCCCCCTTTCCCTACATCTCCCTCCCACTGGTAACCACTCCTCTATTATCTATGTTTGTAAGTCTCAGTTTTATATTCCACCTATGTGTGAAATCATACAGTTCTTAGCTTTTTCTGATTTCCTTATTTCACTCAGTATAATATTCTCAAGGTCTATTCTTGTTGTCAGTGACTCTATGGCATCATTTCTTATGGATGAGTAATATTCCGTTGTATACTATATATATGTATATCTTCTTTATCCAGTGTTCTATTGAGGGGCACTGTAGTTGTTTCCATGTCTTGGCCACTGTGAACAATGCTGCAATGAACATGGGGGTGCATGTGTCTTTATGTACCAGTGTTTTTGAGTTTTTGGGATAGATCCCCAGTAGAGGGATTGCTGGAACACTTGTGCTTTTAACAGTACAAAATGGTGTAGATAAGCGTACCAGGAGACGCCAACTCCCTCACTTAGAGGTCGTGTCACTGCGTATTCTTCCACCACGCACAACCAAACTAGTTCACCCACGTAGTCCATAAGTACAACGCTATCAGTGTAAGCTGAAACACGTCTCATTTTTTTAAAGTTTTTATGAGAGTGAACATTGTAAACTTAAAATGTCATATTACGAGACTATCATAACCTGAGGACCTTCTGTCTTCATAACAGTATCAAGTTTTATGATTGTGTTTATATGTGAAATTGATGTATACTGATCTCTAAGGTTTTATATTACATTTTATGTTGTTGTATCTTTAAAATGTAATTGACCAGGTACTTCTAGTGAATATGACTTGGGGATTCTTTATAATTGGGGGTACATTTTTCTCAGGATTAGAATTGCTTACATGAAATTAATGCTTTGGTTTGGAAAATTGGTGTGAAGAAATTAATAGGTATTTAAAAATTTGATTTTTAAAAATTTGCCATAGTTTATTTTGGGTGTTTTTTGTATTTATATCAGTAATTTATATCAGTAATTAATTAGAAATCAATCTCTTCATTATGTATTCAGCAATGATTAATCAGATTTATTTCCAGAAGTACTTCACTTTATGTAATACATACATTCTTGTAAAGTGTTGATGGCAAGCATTGTGTAAATCAATGCATATTTTAAATTATGACATTTTGTCTTTTATATAATATAAGCATAGCCTGCGATTACCTCATATTAGTCCTTATGATTTATAAAATAATGCTTGCAATGTTTACTTAAATTTTGTTTGAGGAAAAAGGTTTTTTTTTTACCAATAAATTTGTATTTCCTGTCAGAGAATAACATGTTTTTTATTTTGCGTCAGATGTCAGTAAACTTAGTACAGAATTTGGTGCCTAACTGATAACTGCCGCATCCCTGATGCCCAGAAGCTCTTTCTACCTTTGAGTCCTTTAGAAGTTCATTGTTGTATTTCATCCTGATCATCTTACTTTACCATTGTTCTCTTAGGAATAGATAGTTATAAATTTTAACTGAACAACAGTAATTATTAGGTGATTTGCTATTTAAAGAGAATCCATCATAAATTGATTTTTAAGGACATGCATCCTCATTCTTGATATACCTATTTTACTATATAATTTGGAAGAGTCATGCAGTGGAAGTATGGATTGATAATCACCTAAAGGTTAGGATTAAGCTCTTAGAGCTTAATCTGTTTTGTTGACTTAGTAAAACATAACAGACCAATGGATTTCTTAATAATGATAAAGGATCCAATTTATGCCAAATAGTGATAGAGTTGCTTAGGGGGTTGTCCATCTGTGTGGTTTTCTGTCTAGTCCATATATTAGTTACTTCTTACTTTTCATACCACACACCACTAACTCATCAGAGCTACCTGTTCATTCATATCGTAGACTACTGTCTTTATTCATAGGCACACACAGAGAAAACTTGAATATATGGCCTATGTACTTCTGCAGCTGCTATATTTCCTAAAATGGAATACAGATATGACTTGCTTTGACAATTTCTTCTTTGTCCTTAACCGGTCATTCAGTTTTACTGAATATTTACAGCATGCCAAATGTGCTAGATATTAGGGATATAGTGAGCAACTAGCTATATTGTTTCTCAGTGATATCACTGTTGATAATAATTATAACATACAGATAGTATGATACTCTGGGGTACATAGGTATATAAGAATATTTTGGGATACTCTGGGGAGTAATACTAAATTAAATTAGTCTGACATTATGAAAGTGATCTGTAAACTGAGACCAGAACTAGGAGTGAGCCTGGCAAAGGGAATGGGGTATACATCATATTTGATTCTTTCTTACATCAGCATATGAGATGAGAAAGTAATTTCAGAGATGTTAAATGACTTATTCACACTTTACTAGATTTTGTTGGACAAAGTGTATAAAGCTAAGCCAGCCAGTTTGATTTCAGATGGCTTCTTTTTAACCATTGTGTTGTACCGCCATATATTTGTAAGTAATTTAATGTTTACTGAGAGCAAAGAGTATTCTAGCCCTGACATAGAACAGCTGAGATGATAAAGACCTTGAATAGAACATTACTCATTGTTAGGATTTGAGCAGGGGCAGTGGATAATGTTTTTTATTTTTTGTATCTTTTAGTTAGAGGTTTTTGTTTTTATAATCTTTTAAACTCAGCCTGTTTTATTCTTCCTAATTCTTAATTTTTCAAATTTTTGTCTTATTATTTATGTCTTGGGTAAACATTAAGTCCTTAGTAATTAAATATTCATCACTTTATTGGAGAAGATTTAAATTTTAAGTTGATTAGATAAAAATCTGGCATTATATTGAATTACTGCTGAATTTTATGTATCTATCTACTTATTTATTTATTTATTTTAGTTGGCCCTTCGAAATGAGGAAGCAGAAAATGAAAACAGCAAATTAAGAAGAGAGGTTGGTAAACAATTTTAATAGTTGTGGTTCAACAAAGATACTTGTCAAAATATTTTTTGTAAATTTGTACTATAGCCAGTACTGGAATTATCTAAGTAAGTGGTGTTTTTAAACTGGCTGATTTTATGATTGACTTCATCTCAAGGAAATAGAAAGTGAACCTAGAGGTGAGGCCATTAAATATTACATTCGTTTCTTAGGTCTATGTTGATAAATCTTGCTTTCTGTTTAATAAGCTATTTTTTGCTGGTTTACTAATGAAATATATGATTGGCTGTTTGTCTTATTTCTCTTATTTTATCCAGCACTCTTTTAAGATTTTTGTTTATAAAATCTTGCCTGATGTAATTATTATTTGGCTCTTCTGAGCCAAATAGTGTTTTTGCATTGTTTATCCTGATAGCAGTTCTTATCTGTTTAACATATTCAAGTTCTTTGTTTTGGTTGATAAGTACTATTCCTGCTTTCTTTTTTTATCCCAAATAATATCTCATCCTCCTAGAATGTCTTTTTTTTATTACTTTCTAAGTATCAATTTAATTTACCTCTCTAATTACTCTTTCCTGTTCTTTTCTGTAGAATAAACGTCTAAAGAAAAAGGTGAGGCTTTAGGGGAGTGAAATCTTGGGATTTGAAAGAAATGTTCTGAGGTCACTATTTAGAGGATAAAATTTTGTTTTCCTGAGTAGTTTTTTAATAGAATAGTATATTTGGTCTGCCTTCAGAATGAACAACTTCGTCAAGATGTTATTGACTATCAGAAACAAATAGATTCACAAAAAGAAACACTTTTATCAAGAAGAGGGGAAGACAATGACTATCGATCTCAGTTGTCTAAAAAAAACTACGAACTTGCTCAATATCTGGATGAAATTCAGGTAAAATGGAAAGAATCAATGATTCTTATAAAACTTTAATTTTATAAATCTGGTATTTAGCCTATAGTTAAATTGTTTAGTATAAATCTATACTTGTAAAACATGAAATAAATTGCATCTTTGAAGTTGCTGATCTTCTTGCTAATTTATTCTTTTTATATGTCTATCTTGGACATTATTTAAGAAGAACTAAGATCCTTAGGTAAAGTTTTCTTGATATTTAATTTGGTTTAATTGGTCAACAATACTTGGTTATTAAAGATATACAAAGGATTTTATTTTCTCTAACAGATACTTATGACTCCATTTAATTTTAATTTAAATTTCAGTTTCTTTGTTTTTAAATATGGTGTCTTTAACCTTTTTAGACTTTAACAGAAGCTAATGAGAAAATTGAAGTTCAAAATCAAGAAATGAGAAAAAATCTAGAAGAATCTGTACAGGAAATGGAGAAGATGACTGATGAATATAATAGAATGAAAGCTATTGTGCATCAGACAGATAATGAAATGGACCAATTAAAAAAAGAAAATGATCATTATCGGCTTCAAGTAAGAATTCCTGTTAGACTTATTTTTGCAGACCTCATGTTGCCTCATTATTTGAAACTAGATAGTACTTTAACTTTCTAGAATATTTTGTCTTATGCTATAATATATCATTTTATACTGTAATATGTTGCCTTGCTGATATATTTGTCCATATTTGTTTATCTAATCCCCTTACATACACCTTATAATTCTTGCCAATATGGGCATATAGGTGATACCTGAATGAATTTTGCAGTAGTCCTGCAAAGCTAATAATTATGGGAATTTTCTACCAAAGACTCTTCGGAATTCTGTGGACCATAAAGTTTTATTTTACACCCTAAATACAGTGTGTCCGTAAAGTCATGGTGCACTTTTGACCAGTCACAGGAAAGCAACAAAAGACGATAGAAATGTGAAATCTGCACCAAATAAAAGGAAAACTCTCCCAGTTTCATACCTATTCAGTGCAGTTCGATGTGGGCTCACGCACAGATTTTTTAGGGCTCCTTAGGTAGCTATCCCGTATAGCCTCTACAGACTCATCACTGACTGATGGCCTACCAGAACAAGGTTTCTCCACCAAACTGCCAGTTTCCTTCGACTGCTTATCCCACCAAGTAATGTTATTTCTATGTGGTGGTGCTTCGTTATAAACGTTTCGATATTCATGTTGCACTTTGGTCATAGATTCGAATTTAACGAGCCACAGAACACACTGAACTTTCCTCTGTACCGTTCACATCTCGACTGTACCGTTCTGTAGGATGATGTGGTGCACATGCTGCCACATCATCCTACAGAAACTGGGAGGGTTTTCCTTTTATTTGGTGCAGATTTCACATTTCTGTTGTCTTTTGTTGCTTTCCTGTGACCGGTCAAAAGTGCACCATGACTTTACGGACACACTGTATACTATAAATATTAAAGAAACGAATATATTGTTCACATATGGGATTAAACTTATTTAAGAAAATATAGTGCTTAAAAATATAACCCTCTAGTATTGAAAAATAATTATACAACTGTAAAGATGCAGAAATCATTAAATGTCACTTCTAACTGCAGAACTACTTCAATAATAAATATGAACTTGTATATGTAAATATGTTTATGCACATGTATATGTTATGTATAATGCATTTATAAATAATCATGTAATAAATGAGTATATATTGCACTAATTTGCAGCAATTCTTGAAATAATTGTTCCCTCTTAGGTGCAGGAGCTTACAGATGTTCTAAAAGCAAAAAACGAAGAAGATGATTTAATCATGGTAGCTGTCAATGCAAAAGTAGAAGAATGGAAGGTACCTTTTTCAGTTGATTTAATGGCTTTTTTATTTGTAGTTTAGATTTCAATATCTTAGTCTTTGTTTCTTTTAAAGGCCTTGTAATAGTTAATGACATTTTGTTAGGTATTTAAAAAACTGTATAAAATGTCTTAGCTAGAAAAACAATTAAAAACTGTCCTGCATAGTCCTCTAGCTTATTTGTGGTTGAATGAGCTCTTCACGTCAATGAGTTAAATTTGAAACTAGACTTTTTAAGAGAAATCTAAGTCTAGAATACAAAGTATTTGTCATCTAAAATGAAGAATTCTAAATAAATTTAAATATTTTTTCATAAATCATGGTTACCTTGTATACAGTACAGCTAGTGCTTAACTTACTACCACGATCAGTTCCGACAGACCAGTCATAACACAATTTGGTCGTAAGTTGAGTAGGCTATATGTACAGTACTGTGAAATGATGTTATAAAAATCTTTGTCATATTTTATCATAATTTTCTTTCTTAATTGTTATATATCATAATTTTCTTTGTTCATTTTTTGCCATTTGTATCATCTCTACACCATTTGTTTTTTATTTTTACATTCATCAGGTTTAAGTAAAACACTGCATTACCAGTACAACTGGTTTAATATTTGCAAAGACAATTTCCTCTTGATAGACATCTTGGGAGGGGTTTGATGAAAAATAATCCAAGACACAAAACACAAATTGCTGTATTGAGTCTGGTATAACAGTTGAAATGGTGCATGCGGAGATGGTAGTGCTGCCGGAAGCTGGTCCGCACTGTCGTACGCCCAGCTAGGCAACACTTGAGCTGCCAGATGTGGAACAGTTGTGGCTAGCGATTGTGGTCCTAAAGTCAAATGGTCGTAAGTTGCATAGGTCGTAAGTCGATCAATATTTGTAGTTATGTACTTCCAGGTTAAATTTTAGTTTAGAGTCATTTTTTTCTAACTCTCCTTCTGTTAGATTAATCAAGTTTTTGGCATTCAGTGGGAATGGGAGTAAGGAAAAGGATCTTTTAGAATCAGCAGAAATGTCTTTTTAAAAGTCTCTTACTCCTCTCCACTCTCTAACCATAGCCATATTTCAAGACTTACCAAATCAGAAGCTAGGATTATAGTGATTGTATATTTTAAAGAAAGGCTTGAAATTCTGAACAAATAATTCTCTTTTTTATTTTATTTTTTTAGTGATAGACAGGAAAGGAGAGAGATGAAAAGCATCAACTATTAGTTTTATCACTTTAATTGTTCGTTGATTGCTTCTCATATGTGCATTGACCAGGGAGCTACAGTAGAGTGAGTGACCCCTTGCTCAAGCTAGCGACTTTGGGCTTCAAGCCAGCAACCTTTGGGCTCAAACCAGCGACCGTGGGGTCATGTCTATGATCCCATGTTTAAGCCAGCAACCTCAAGCTGGTGACCCTATGCTCAAGCTGGTGAGCCTGTGCTCAAGCCAGCAACCTCAGGGTTTCAAACCTAGGACCTCAGTTTCCCAGATTGAAGATCTATCCACTGTACCACCACCAGTAAGGCCATAAATAATTCTCTTTATAAGATCTATTACTTTTATAATCAGTGTTTCTAACTGGGTTCACATAAATCTTATTGGCTATTTGGAATTAGTTATCATCTGGGAAGCTTAGATAATCTATATTTTAAACAAAGGCAGTAGTACTGGACATAGGCCTATAAAATCAATTAGAGGTCAGTAAACTTTTTATAAAAGGACAAAGACTAATTATTTTAGACAATTTGGTCTCTGGTATAATTACTCAACTCTGCAGTTATAGCAGGAAAGCAGTTGTAGACAGTACGTAATGAACGAACAAGGTTCTTTTTTAATAAGTCTTTACAAAACAGGTAGCAGACCCAAGTTTGACCTGTGAGTCATAGTTTATCAAACTCTGGGAAAAATTGTTGTTTTTACTATGCTTAATTTTGGAGGGAGAGATGGTAGCATATGTATTCTTTTGCTTTTGTTTTTGTTTGTATCTTTTTAAAAGCATCATTTTAGTTTGTTGCTGGCCAGGTAGTTCAGCTGGTTAGAGCATCATCCTGATATGTCAAGGTTACAGTTCAATCCCTGGTCAGGGCACATACAAGAATCAACTTGTAAATCCATAAATAAGTAGAACAAGAAATTGAAATTTCTCTATTTTTCTCTCTCTCTCCTTCCCTCCCTCCTTCCTTTTCTCCCTCCTTCCTTCCCTTGCTCTCCCTCTCCCTCTCTCTCTTTCTTTCTCCCTTCTTCTTTCTCTAAAATTAATCAATAAAAAAACATTATTTTATGTCAATACATATAGTATTGCATTGTTCTTTTTAATGACTGTGTAATTTTTCTTTATAGATACGTTATTTATTTAATTGGTTCCATACTGTGTGATGTTTAGGAAGTTTCCAATTTTTGCTGCTGGAAACAATGACTATCTTTGTATAATCATTATTTTAAAAATGTTTATCTGTAGAATAAATTGCTACAAGTAAAATTGTGATATACATTGCAAGTATTCATTCAGTTTGTTACTTGTCTTTTGGCTTGATGGTATTTTTTGCTATGAAGTATTTTTAAAATATAATGTACATAATCAAATTTATTGTATTCTTTATGGCTTTTGGCCTTTTTATCATGATTAGAAAGGATTCTGAGTATAAATTATTTTCTTATATTTTTCTAGTATCTTCTAATTTTATTTTTTACATTTAGATCTTTGAAACATATATAATTTATTTTGGTATGAAGAATGAGATATGGATTCACTAGAGCTAGTCTGTCATCTAAATGTTATTTATTGAGGCCCTGGCTGGTTGGCTCAATAGTAGAGCGTCGGCCTGGCATGCAGGAGACCCAGGTTCGATTCCCAGCCAGGGCACACAGGAGAAGCGCCCATCTGCTTCTCCACCCCTCCCCCTCTTTGTCCTCTCTGTCTCTCTCTTCCCCTCCCACAGCCAAGGCTCCATTGGAGCAAAGTTGGCCCGGGAGCTGAGGATGGCTCTATGGCCTCTGCCTCAGGCGCTAGAATGGCTCTGGTTGCAACAGAGCGACACCCCAGATGGGCAGAGCATTGCCCTCTGGTGGGCATGCCGGATGGATCCCGGTCGGGCACATGCAGAAGTCTGTCTGACTGCCTCCCTGTTTCCAGCTTCAGAAAAATACAAAAATAAATAAATGTTATTTATTGAATATAGTATTCTCCTAATAAAATGTAGTTCCATTTATATTACATGCAAAACTCTTGTTAAATTTTAATTTATTTTAAAATTTTTTTAATGTTGATTGATCTTTTTTTAAATTATGTATACTTGTTTTAATTATGTCTAAATATTTGAAAAAACATCATTATTTTTCAATTTTTAGACTCTTCTCTATGAATATATTTTTGTTTTTGTTTTTGTATTTTTACGAAGTTAGAAGCAGGGAGGCAGTCAGACTCCTGCATGCACCCAACCAGATTCACCTGGCATGCCCACTAGGGGCGATGCTATGCTCATCTGGGGCATTGCTCCATTGCAGCTGGAGCCATTCTAGCACCTGAAGTGGAGGCCATGGAGCCGTCCTCAGTGCCTGGGCCAACTTTGCTCTAATAGAGCCTTGGTTGCTGGTGGGGAAGAGAGAGACAGAGAGGAAGGAGAGGGGGAGGGGTGGAGAAGCAAATGAGTGCTTCTCCTGTGTGCTCTGGCTGGGAATTGAACCTGGGACTTCCACATGCTGGACTGACACTCTACCACTGAGCCAACCGGCCAGGGCCTATAAATGTGTTTTTTAGTACAAATTTTAGAAATAGGTTTTAAAAATGTCTTAATTGTTTTATTGAGTATGTATTCAATTTATAAATTAATTTATAGATTGATGTTATTATTTGGTCCTACTAGCAAACAACACAAGATACCTTTATTATATATATAATTGGCATATAATTGACATAATATGACAATAATTTCTGGTATACAATGTAATTATTTGATATTTGTATATACAGTAAAATGATCATCACCCAGTAAATTCAGTTAACATCTCTCACCATATGTACAGTTGTTACATTTTTTGTGTATATGTGATGAGGACTTTCAAGATCCACTTTCCTAGTTATTTTCCAATATGTGTTACAGTATTAAAAAACAATGTTCGATGTCAGGAAGTAGATGGCAGTGCCTTAACCCTGTGCATGTTATCAGGCCTGAGAACCTTCTCCATCTTTGTCCAGTGGAGCACTAAGCTTCTCTCCTTTCATATAACACGATAAGATCCTTTCATTCATTCAAGATATTTCATGCTTCTCAGTGACACGTTAGTGTTTTCTTCATAAGGATTAATTGTACAAATCTTTTTATAATTACATGGAAGTATTTCTAACTTCTTGTTTTTGGAAAGGGTTTTGAAAGCCTGAGATTGTTTTGCTATTCCTAGAATAGCAGAAATTAAAGTGTGTATTTTTTTTAATTTATTTATTGATTTTAGAGAGAGAAAGGAAGGGAAAGGGAAAAAGACAGAAACATTGATCTGTTCTTGTATGTGTGTGCCCTGACTGGGATTGAACCAGCAACCCTGAGTATGTGAGTGATGCTGTAACCAATCGAGCCATCTGGCCAGGGCTACAGTGTATATTTTTTAATCATTTTCTATTTGACCTTCAGGTCATACACACAAAAGGAACATGGTTATTCAATAGTTGCTTATACTTTCTCACTTCAAAAAATTTTATTTTCTTTATTTCTTTGAAATCCCCTGATGGTATATATTAGAGTATCATAAATAAGGAATGGTTTATTAATTTTTCTCATATTTACCAGATACTATTATTTATTTCTAGTTAATTTTGTCTTCTAAAGATGATGAAATTATTGAATACCAGCAAATGTTACATAACCTGAAGGAGAAACTGAAAAATACCCAGCTTGATGCTGATAAAAGTAATGTTATGGCTCTACAACAGGTAAAACCTCGAAGTTTGGATTATCAACTAGTTTCTTTAAAGTTGGCAGTGAAACCTTGCGCCATTTCTTATTTATATCAGCTATGCCTAATATCATGGCTTGCATTATTGGACATATAATAAAAAGTTTAAAAGTTTCTTATACCATCCAGTCCACAAAATAATTAAAGTTTTGATTTGGTAACAAAATTTTTTTGTATATTTTTTTATGTTGATGCAGATAATGTATTCATTATTTTGCTTGGTAATTATTTAATATAAAACTATTAAAAACTTTTAAAAATTTAAAAATATCTTAATACTCTGTTATTAAAGTTTATTATATGGTATTTTAGTACTGAACTATCCTGTGCAATGTGAAATAAGCTAAAAGTATGGTTATAATTTGTACTACATAATGATTTCATTTTTAGTCTAAATATGTTCATATAGAAAGAAGTTACAGCCTTGGCCGGTTGGCTCAGTGGTAGAGCGTCGGCCTGGTGTGCAGAAGTCCCGGTTTCGATTCCCGGCCAGGGCACACAGGAGAAGCACCCATCTGCTTCTCCACCCCTCCCCCTCTCCTTCCTCTCTATCTCTCTCTTCCCCTCCTGCAGCGAGGCTCCATTGGAGCAAAGATGGCCCGGGTGCTGGGGATGGCTCCTTGGCCTCTGCCCCAGGCGCTAGAGTGGCTCTGGTCGGGACAGAGCGACGCCCGGGAGGGGCAGAGCATCGCCCCCTTGTGGGGTGCATGCGGGAGTCTGTCTGACTGTCTCTCCCCATTTCCAGCTTCAGAGAAATAAAAAAAAAAAAAAAAAAAAAAAGAAAGAAGTTACACTGTCATTATCTGTGCTCTATACTCATAGTTCTTTATAGTTCAAAAGAAAGAAGCAAATTTTGGAAATATTTGGTGAATAAGAACAATTCCAAGGGACAATAATTTTGAATGAAGTACTTACTATAGGGGCAACAGCTAAGATAAATAAGTGGGAATGCACAGGTCTAAACACAAACATACAAAATAGTAAAAATGGCATTGGATGGATTTTGAGGAAAAGCAACATAAAAGGAGTCCCAAGAAACCACAAATATTAGCAAGTTTTAGAATTTGTTTGTCAGAATGTTAGCCATTAAATCATCTTTAAATATTAGACTATTTTTTAAATATTTAAATATTAGTATACTTAATGTTGTATATTGCAATTGCAATATATACAATAAAAATGCATAGTTTTGACCCACAAAAAATATATTCTGCAGTCTTGTTAAAAAAACAAGACCCACTTTTTTTTTAAAATATATGATGATATTCATGAAAAGGTAATATGTAATAATCAAAAATATTTTATAGGGTATACAAGAACGAGACAGTCATATTAAGATGCTCACTGAGCAAGTAGAGCAATATACAAAAGAAATGGAAAAAACTACTTTTATTATTGAAGATTTGAAAAATGAGCTCTTAAGAAACAAAGGTAATTTAATATTTTATAAGTGTATAGTGAGTTTATATTTTGTTACACTTTAAAATACTTTTAAATTTAAGTAAAATGTCATATCAATAGATATGTTATTGACTTTTCTTTTTGAATTTTATTTTCATAAAACTGTATGGGGTATTAACTACTTTGCATATCTACTAGGGTATAAATTTGTAAATGATGGAGATATTTTCTATAATTTTTCTGTGATTATAGAAATTCTGTGTAATTTTCTGTGAAAATTACATTAACCTTTATTAGTAGGTTGACTATATGAAAGAGGTGACAAATGGTGGTTATATTTATTTAACCCCTTTTTTATAATTAACAACAAATGAAGACAACATTTTGATCAATATGGCAACTTTGAAGATAGTTTTCAGTAGTAATTTGACTTGTCAACATTTCAATTAACCTTACCTAACTTAATGTCTTATCGTATTCTTTCTACTCTGGGTTGTAGTACTTTTGCTAACCCATCAAGCAGTCTGAAGATAAGCCCTTAAAACATCAGTGTTCTTATACTTCCACAGCAGTACATACTCTAGTTATATGAGAGCACATTAATGCAAACTATTCATAATAAGTTTATGACATATTTATTATAATTACTGAAGATAAAAATAATAAGGCACAAAGGGGAACTAGAGAATAAATCTATGTGATGTGTGTGTATGTAATCATCAGTGACTTAATGGTGGTTGTGGTTTGTGGTGTGGTTGTAATTTAAATAGTGAGGCAAAAGCCTCACTGAGAAGATACCTGGTCAAAGACTTAAGCAGTGAAGGAGTGAGCCATGCAAGTGTCCCTAAGCAGTGGGGTTACGGATGAAGGCACTGAAGCAGGAGTGTGCCAAGCCGGAGTGAAGAACAACAAAGGAGGCTTTGTGGTGGGAGAAGAGTGAGCAAGTGAGGTAGTAGCAGGTGATGAGATCAGAACAGTAACCGGGAGCCATATCTTATGGGGCCTTAGAGTTCACTGTAAGGACTTTGGCTTCTATTTTAAGTGAGAAGGGACACCAAAGAAAGTTTCTGAAGAGAGGAGTGATATAATTGGACTTAGCTGTATCTGCTCTAGAGTATAGGAGTGGTAAGGGCAGAAGCAGGGAGGCCTATTATAAAACTATTGCAATAATATTAATAATAACCTTTGGAGAGGTAATAGTAGCTAAGAGCAGTAGAGTTTTTAGATGTAGTCAGTTTTGGGTGTATTTTGGAGGTGATAGAAATAAAATTTGCCTACAGATCAGAAGTAGGATGTGAGAGGAAGAGTTATCAGGATGTTTAGTTGAACACTGCGGAGGGCTGTGGACAGGAAGGTTTTTGTGATGACTAGATACTTAGACAAGGCATGTCAAAGTTAAGATGCTTATCAGACACTGGAGTGAAAGTGTTAAGAAAGCCCTTGTATAGAAATGTCTGTGGTTCAGGAGAACAGTTTAGGCTAAAAATGTAAATTTTGGAACCATGTACATAAAAATGATAGTTGAAATCATGAGGCTGACTGAGATCGAGGGAGAAAAATATTGGTTAAGAAGAAAAATCTAAAGACTGAGTCCTGGAATACTTTTACTTTAGAGGCAGGGAGATGAAAAGGAACTAGCAAAGGAGGATGAAAAGGAATGGCCAGAGAGATGGGAGGAAGAACCGGCATGTAGTTTGGAAAACCGCCTGAGCAGTGTCATCAAGGAGGAGAATAAGCCACTGTGTTCAGGGCTGTGTTCATTCAGCTGCTAAGTCAACACGAGCACTCAAAACTGACCATTGGATTTAGCAGTGGCCACTTTGGTTCAAGAGAAAATGGTTAAAGATGAAATAGAACAGATATAGACTCTTGAGGAGTCTTTCTATGAAGGAAATGAGAAAAATAGAGTGGTTGCCTGAGGGAAAAGAGGAGTGATGGAAGTATCTTTAAAGTGGAAGAAATAATCATGCTTCTAGGTTAATGGGAAAGAAGAACAATGAACTGGTAAAGCCGGGGAGAGAGAGAACCTTCTGGAGCAATACTCTTGAGAAGACAACGGGATGTGATGTACTCCAGTGGAGTCGTTGGCCTTAGAAGCACAGGATTTCATCCATCATAACAGGGTGGAAGGTGGAGGGTATAGACGCAGATGCAGTGGCTGCGTAGCTGTCCTGAGGCGGAGAGCTTCTAGACCTTCTCTACGATTGCTTCTGTTTTCTCAGTGAACAGGAAGCAGGGTTCTCAGCTGAAGATGGGGACGGGGAGATAGATATATTAGATGTATTAGAAGCTAGAGGAGAATGTAGGAAATGGTCATGTGGAAGAATGAACAGGCTGCAAAATGTAGTTAGGTTGTTGAGCAGCCTCAAGGCCCACCTGACATAACTATTTCTGTGTGTGTGTGTGTGTGTGTGTGTGTGTGTGTGTGTGTGTTTTATATGTATTAAAATTATACTTTGAGCTTAGTTTAAACTGCTTTACAAGGATGACTGATGTTGTAGTTGTCATATATTACACCAGTAGAAGAAAAAGTGGTGGTTGAGCTCTGCTATTGAATAAGGAAGAGATTTTATCTAATGACACTTCAGTCATCATAGCATATGACCTCTGAAGCCCACAGAAGATTTATGTACTGGAATATTCTCTATATCTTAAATTTAACTTGTAAATGTGACAGGCAATGATGTTTTGCCCTTCATTGGTTAGGATTAGGTTTAGCTGTCAGAAACGGATCTGAAAAAAAATGGTGGAAAATCAAGATAGAAATTTATTTCTCACTTGTGCAATAAAATTAGGAAAACTCTGAACCTTGACCATTGCACTAGGGTGTGGCCTTCATCTGCCTCTTCCAAAATGGAGCTTTCCCTTCACATTTACTTTCCAAACTGCAAGGTGGAGGGAGAGGGGGCAAGAGGCAAAGAGCACAGACTGATGGACAGGCAGGTGAACATGGAGGGCGTGTGGGAGAAGGGAGACTAGGTATGGGGACAACTCAACCTGCTGTCACACTCCTCAACCAGCAGTTCCTCCAGAGAGCCGGTCTCACTCACTAATGGGATCTACACTCGTCTAATGTCTGTACTAGTCTAGTGCCTATATACCCAGTAAATCAGTGGATGTTTATTATGGATGAGTATAAAATGATTTGTGTCAATAAATTTTACAATGATAGGAATACTGTATTTTGGTCTAGCAACAATTTGGTAAGATAATAAAGAAGGATTTTTTTTTTTAGCTATTTAAGTGTAGCTGCAGATGACAGAAAATCAAATGTAACAATGATTTAAACAGGAAAGAAATATCTTTTTCCAGAATATAAACAAAATTGAGGCAACTAGTTGAGGATTCGTGTGATAGCTGCACAAATATCAGCCATCAGCCATCCTGTCTCTTGTTACTCTGCCTATCTCAACACGTGGCTTCCATCTCATGTTCTAAGAATAATGAGTTCCAGCCTTCATATTTATATTCCAGCTGTCAGGGGAGAGAAAAGAAAAAAAAAGGATCCACATCTTTTCTTTAACCACATTTCTTGAAATATGCATATGATTTTTCTGTGTGTATCCCATTAATCACAGGACTGCACGTGGCTGCTGAAGTGTAAGTGGAAATTTGGTGTTTATTTCAAGTGTCCAGCTAAAAATCCATAATTCTGTTACAAGGGAAAAAGAGGTTGAATATTAGAAGAATGTGCTAGCTGTCTTTGCACAGTGACCATTCTTTGTAAAGCAGTGTTTTGCAGTTTTTTACAGTCCATCTCCCTTCAGCCAGGAAGATTTTATTGATTGGAATCAGTGATTTAAAAGAATAGTCAATTTAGTTTATGTATGTTCTTTATTTTTACCTTGTAGGTGCTTCAACATTTTCTCAACAGACTCATTATATGAAAATTCAGTCTAAGGTTCAAATTTTAGAAGAGAAAACTAAAGAGGCCGAGAGAACTGCTGAACTGGCTGAGGCTGATGCTAGGGAAAAGGATAAAGAACTAGTTGAGACTCTGAAGCGATTAAAAGATTATGAATCGGTATGTATTTTTATCTCGACAGTCAAGGAGTTTGCAGTTCTTCTTGCTACCACATTTAGACTGTTCTGTGCCATTTACTCACACCATTTAAAAACATTCCAGAAATATCTTATGATAAAGGTTTCCTAACTGATTTCTCTAGACTATTCAAACTTTTGAGTAGCATTTACCTTTTGGCAGGAGAATTATTTTCAAACCATTTGCCCAGATAATCAGCTTTGGTGAGAGAGCAGAATTAGATGCTTTGTAATCTGTGTCATTGTGCCACCACGTAGATGTGACACCACTGGTTAGTTTGATGAACATTACAGCAGAGACAGTTTTATTGCCTACCATGCCAACACAACCTTACTTTGTACTTTTTATATTTTTAAATCTGATTACTAAGTCAGGCAACTATGTATTCTAATGATAGCGCTGATTGACCCTTACTTTTCTCTATTTTGTAAAGTGTTTTACGTGCAATATTCTGAGTCACTTTGCCATTAGGATGCTGTATTCGGAAGTTTCAGCTCTTTCATTTTCCATCATTATCATCATCATCCTTATTTTTGATTTTGCGAGTACATTTATTAAAGCAGGAGACAGTGAAACAAGGAAGACGTTAGGATAGAAGCAGCAACAGGAGAGGCTAGGTGGGGCTCTCTAGAAATGATATGGGAGAGAAATGATCCTACACTAGAAAATTAGAGAAAAGGAGCCTTGGAGACAGGTTCAAGGGGTTAGCCCCGGAAAGCTGCTGCTGTCCATTGCTCCCCTGGTTGCAAGTTTCATGGGGACCCTTACAGTTTAGGGGATGCACGCCTGAGAGGGAAGAAAGATGTGGGCATGCTCCCGAGGGGAGAGCGTGCCTCCAGCAGCATTATTATTGATTTGTTTTTCAAAAGCACAATAAAAAATAGTTTAGTAATATAAACCGTAAATATATGTGCACTTTCCATCAAACTTAATGAGAAAGTAAATTTATGAGTTTGATAATTTATTCAAATAAACCATGTTCTATTTAAATTAGATTGGGTATGTTTTTAGGGAGTATATGGTTTAGAAGATGCTGTCACTGAAATAAAGAATTGTAAAAACCAAATTAAAATAAGAGATCGTGAGATTGAAGTATTGACAAAGGAAATCAATAAACTTGAGATGAGTATCAATGATTTCCTCGATGAAAACGAGGCACTGAGAGAGCGTGTGGGTGAGTCATCTTTTAACGTATGTAATATTTTGTTCAGTCCTAATTGTCATGTCATTTCAGTTTTTCTTTTTGATTGTTTCTTATTATTTTTTAAAGAGTTGAATGCTTTTTTACAAATAAATTCTTCTATAAAAACATTTAAAACAAAAGTGGAGCTACCCTGATTGGAGTAAGTTTGGGGGTTTGATGGGGTTGGGCTGGTGGCCGGGCAGGCCTGGGCACTGCTTTATGCGGCCACAGTCTTCAGTAATGATTGCTTATTAAGAAATGGAAGTCTACTAAGTTAATACCACATATTACAAGTTGGTTAACCCTTTACTTTTTTCCAACAACAGTAAAATCTGTTGATCCATGTCAGTTTGTAAAATGCCCTTGTTTCAGAAGAATTCATGAGGACATTTAGAAATACTATTTAAACCTTTTTAAGACTTTTAAGTACTTGAATTTTATAATTTAAGTATTTTCTTTGGTTGAGTAGTTTAAGGTTACTGTTGATTCTAAGAAGTAATTAGTAAATATAGCTTAAGAGTTTATATATCGATTTCAATAGTTTATTAGTGAATATTACTCATTTTAATGTTATAAAAATTCAATCTAAATTACTACTTTAAAGTAAAAATAAAGCAAATACTGATTCTGTTTTTCTTGGTAAATACCAGTTAATAGTTTCTTAGACTTAACATGATCATCTGTAAAAACTGTTCTCTAGAGGAAAGAAAAATAAATATTTTATACAGTTTATTTATTTGTAAAAGAGTGTCTCACTAGGACCCATAGTCATTCCAGGACCTCAAGTTAAAAGTGATCGATAGCTTGACCTATCGAATCACAACCAGCTTCAGTCTAGAGGTTCCTACAGATGACTGAGCCATCCAGGTAGCTGTCAAAAACACCAGTCCTGTGTTGTATATGCTGCAAAATTTGGTTATAATTACTGGAAACAACTTTGCTTTCTGGTTTTCAGAGCATAGATGCTTAAGTAATAAGGAGGTTAGGAGATCGGCACACCAGGAGCCTCAGGCCAGTCATGATGATATATATATATTGTGTGTGTGTGTGTGTGTGTTTTTAAAGTGAAGGAGTTTATTAGTGAAGCACTGAAACAGGGAGTGGCTACTCCTCAGGCAGAGCAGCCAATATTCTTAATATTGATATTAAATAATGACGACTGGCAGGCGCTGCACTAAGTCCTTTATTTAGGTTGATTTTATTATATTCCTGACAACAGCCAAAAAACAATGTGCACACAGTATTATACCTATGACTTAGTTAATAGTTGAAAGCGGGACTTGAATCCAAGCCTGTTTTATCACAAAGCTTCTTTCTTAATTATTATATTTATAGTATCTCCATGACAGCCAAACACAGTGAAGACAGATCCTAAATAGTTTTTGTTAGAATTTCCATTGATAATTATGACAAAATTCAAACTTGGAGGGTCACAGTTCAAACATTAGGAAACTTCATGCACAAAATGTACCCTATGTATTTAGTGATGCTGACGTAAATTATAACCAGTTGTTTGATGGTAACTAGTTGCTATATGATACTTTTGTAGTTCATTTGAATGTTGTTAAGGTTTTAGTCATATTACTCTCTATTTTAGGCCTTGAACCGAAGACAATGATTGATTTAACTGAATTTAGAAATAGGAAAAGTTTAAAACAGCAACAGTACAGAGCCGAAAACCAGATTCTTTTAAAAGAGGCAAGTGCAATAGTCAACTGGTTATTTTTCTGGTTGAACTAAAGAAAAATATTTAAAAAGTTTATACTTTGTAGATTGAAAGCCTAGAGGAAGAACGACTTGACCTGAAAAAAAAAATTCGCCAAATGGCTCAAGAAAAAGGAAAAAGAACTGTAACTTCAGGTATACCCATTTATTCCAAATCTTTAAAATAATCATTGGGAAATGAATTGTTGGCTCTGAAGTTTTCTGTATGATAGAAATATTATCTCTACCTTACTGTGATTCTGCTACAAGTTTAATAAATGAAAATAATGGCCTATAGAAGATTATGTAAATGAATGTCATCAAATAAACTTTGAAAATAATGGACTTTTCAAAAAGTTGTAGAAAAGTGTGTGGAGACAGTGACTACTGGGAGAGCACATGGAGTGCCCCGAGGGACCTGGGGAGACCTTGCAGTCCCCTCACGGGTTTCATGAGATGGCCCTGACCCCCAGTCCTAATAGGTATTTATTGATGCACACAAATAGATACAAGGACTAGAATGAGGAAGTCAGGAAGGGGAATTTCTTTAGAGCAGACAAAAAGGCAAGGGAGTAGCTCAAATGTCCCCACCCACTGATTAATCAGAATTGCTCATTCTATCCCTACTGTGCTGCTTGCTGTTCAACAGAGTACTGCATTCAGTTCTTTTGTCAGGAAAGCCACTGTGGCCTTTGCCTCAGGGCACTGAACTCTCTGTCCCTGTTTTATGTTCCTATTCAGGGCCTCTGCAGAAAAGTCTATTATTTGTGGACCACCCCAATAAGTTGTGTTTTCTTTTTTTTTTTTTTTTCTTCCGAAGCTGGAAACAGGGAGAGACAGTCAGACAGACTCCCGCATGCACCCAACCGGGATCCACCCGGCACGCCCACCAGGGGGCGACGCTCTGCCCACCAGGGGGCGATGCTCTGCCCCTCCGGGGCAGTCGCTCTGTTGCCACAGAGCCACTCTAGCGCCTGGGGCAGAGGCCAAGGAGCCATCCCCAGCGCCCGGGCCATCTTTGCTCCAATGGAGCCTTGGCTGCAGGAGGGGAAGAGAGAGACAGAGAGGAAGGAGAGGGGGAGGGGTGGAGAAGCAGATGGGCGCTTCTCCTGTGTGCCCTGGCTGGAAATCGAACCCAGGACCCCTTGCACGCCAGGCCGACGCTCTACCACTGAGCCAACCGGCCAGGGCCGTGTTTTCTTTTTTAACATTTTAGTTTCTACAACACATCCAAAAATTTTTAGAAGGGCAAATCTTTGTAATTTAGTAGTCTTTTACACCAGTTTTCTCATTCATGATTCTTGTCTACTTTATATGTGTCTTCTAACCATTTTAGTACTTAAACTCTTTCATGTATAGCCTGGATAAGGAATGATAGAGAAGATAAAGTTTATATTAGTTCCTCATATTAATATCTTATTGAAAGGAAATTTAAAGAAAAATTAGTTAAATCAGGATGTTGTATAGGCTACATGCAGATCTAGGATTTGGAAATAATTTTTCTACCTCTTTTTTGAGTTAAAACTTGATTTAAGTTTTTAACCCATTTGTAAAGCCAGTAGGCACAGTCACCATCACAGCCACCTGGCCCATGCAGGTTCGCATTGGATTTGGACAGATGGTAATGAAACAACGGAGCCAAGAATTGGTGGGCCATTATCTTTAATCCTAGCTTGCACCCAGCAGGCAAGTAAAAACACACATTGGGCTCCAAAACCCACTCATTCAGTGCTCACAAAGCTACTGACTTATCCAAGTTTCCTAGAATCATAGGTTTCTATCTCACTAGCCTTATTCATCTCTGTTCCCCATCTCCTTCTCTCTGCACAAACTCTGCACAAACTGACTTCTCCTTTACCATTCTGCCATCTTGGCTGCTTCTCCTGGCCTCCTCCATGTGGCCTTTCTCTGCTCTCCTTTCTCTGCTCTCTCCTCTAATGCTAATCTCAGGAACCAAGAGGGCAAGCTCCTGGTCTGCCCCATTTTATAATGTAGAAACCAAAACCTTTAATCCAATATATAAACAAGGAAGTCTCTCATACAAAGTCACTTAACTGAGGCATAATGGGATTCCTCATGAGAGTGCACCACCCCACATCAAGAAGAGTGGGAAAGGCTTAGTCCTAAAACCAAGCCCCAGGCTACAAGGATCCTGCCTTCCCACTGCCCGCCCCCAACACACATTAATACAATCATGCCCATTCCAAGCAAGAAGGGCAACCAATATCACCTGGACAATAGGCCTCCATGTGGGCAGCGCCATCCTCAACAAAGTGAGCATAATATATTTTATCTGCCCAACACCATTTATGTCAGAGGTTGAAATTTTTGAAAGTCAGTTCTTCCAAAATTTTCCAAAAATTCACATCATCTTTTGACAAACTCCCTGCACACCAGTATCTGCAGCAGTGACTAACTGTGCCATGTGATAACGTACCCCCAGGAGGCAGACATGTGTAAAAAGGAGGATGTAAATAACTCTCACGTCACCACCATTCCAATAATGGAACATGAGGCATAAATGGGTTAAGAATGAAAATATTGAAATAATAAAGTTATTTTATGTCTAATTCTTTATATCTTTTATATGTAGGATTAATAGCTGAGGACCTGAACCTGACAGAAAACTATTCTCAAGAAAATAGAATAGAAGAAAGAAAATATGATTACATGAGCCTCAAAAATATGAATGCAGCACCTTCAAAGGTAAGCAGTAGTTGCTACAGCAAAGAGAAAACAGAATGTCAATTCTTTCCTTTCTGCCCCATTATCTCATTTTAGACATTGCTTTTTTAATAGTTGTTAAATAAAAATTTTTTTAATTTGAATAACCTGTTCATTCAAGGATTGATTAATGAGACATTATTTGCTTTGAATACAGATTACGAGTTCAGATAAAATAGAGCTGCTGCATAGGAGAGCATCATTCAGTATAGTATTCCAGACTCATATCAGAAAGAGGCAGAAGAGAATATGACTGTAGGATCATTATCAAGGATGGTGTCTGAAGTTCCTCTGAGTGTAGTAACAAGTGAAGTGGATCCATCTGTCTCTTTAGACATTCTTCATCTACACAAGTAAAAGATAATATATTGCCAGAAGATATAATAATAAGGGAGATTTTTAAAGCACCATGTCTCCAATCTTTAGGAAATCCAGAATCGTTAGTCAATATCTTTAGTAGGGAAAGTAATGAAGAAATAAATTACTTTCTATACTCTCTTTCTGACAACTCTTTGAAGAAAGTATCAAGAAGCCGTCAGGGAAAAGAAAAAGCCATCAGGAGCCTGAGAATATGAGTTTTACACAAAAAAGCAATTTATCTTTACAAGTCTTAACAACAGCTTCAGATTTAATACAGAAATTATCTCTTAGGCAAAAATGTGCAATATTTTGTCAACAGATTCATGGTAATAAAGCTGATGTGGATAAATCACAAATAGCATCATCAGAAGATGAGCAGGTTCATATCCAAATAAAATATGCTGATAGTATGAAAGAAAAACAAAAAAGTGAAACACCCTTACAGGCAAAGATTTTGAAAAGTGAACTTGAAGTTAATCTTCTAGACCCTATGCCTATTACTGCAAAATCAGAATTATCTCAGATAGATTCACTTGAAAATACTATAGAACAGCTGCAGAGAGAACATGTATTTATTTCTCAGGTGAGCTTTCCTCTAAATTACGTTCCTGGTATTGCTTTTTTATTAACTTTTTTTAAATGACTTTTCTAATGAAGTTCTGTAAATACTGATTATAAGATTTTGTTAATGTTTGTGCATTAATGTTAATTTATGCCCATTTTATTTTTTTATTTTCTTATTTTTATTATTATTTTTAATTTTAGTGAGAGGAAGGGAGGCAGAGAGAAAGACTCCTGCATGCACCCCGACTGGGATCCACCTGGCCTAGGGGGCAAGGCTTTGTCCATCTAGGGCCATTGCTCCATTGGTCAGCAATGGAGCCTTTTTTTTTTTTTTTTTTTTAGCACCTGAGGCAGAGGCCACTCAGCCATCCTCAGCTCCTGAGGCCAACTGCTTGAACCAGTCAAGCCATGGCTGTGGGAGAGGAAGAGAGAAAGAGAAGGGGGAGAGGTGGAGAAGCATATGGTCACTTCTCTTGTGTGCCTGACCAGGAATCAAATCCAGGACATCTATATGCTAGGCTGATGCTCTACCACTGAGCCAACTAGCCAGGGCCCATTATATTTTTTAAAAATCTGAAAAATGCAGTACATTTGGTATGAATTCATCTACTTGCCTAATTTATTAAATATTTCTTTAGAATGAAGTCACAACACAGGATTTATTGATCAAGGAAGCAAACAGTAGGAATGCAGAAATAGAGCTTGAACGTTATAGAAGCCAGGCAGAACAGGTAGTGTGGATATTAGAAGATATTATTGCACTAAAGACAAAAACCTTTATTATATCTGTTTACCTTTTGCCATACATGGGAGGAGGATCACCATGTGTATTACCTTTTAGATTTTATTTTTATGACTGCTATTATGTTTCTATAACTTATATTTGGTGTGTTAAACCTCAACTGATCAACTTTCTTAAAACTTCAAAAGTAAACAATTGTGATATTTGTAAAGAAATTAATTTTGTTTTCTTTATGTTTTGTTTAGAGTGAATTTCTTTCAAGAGAACTAATTGAAAAGGAAAGAGATTTAGAAAGGAGTACAACGGTAATAGCCAAGTTTCAGAATAAAGGTAAGTTACTATTATCTTACTTTTTCTGTGCGTATTTATCCTATACTGAAAATAATGGGCCTGAAAGTACTTTAATACACTGTTTTCTAATCTATTTTAGCCTTAAATTCCTGCATAAGATATAGACGTTAGTCTCTCTCTTTCATCCATTTGGCTTGCCTTGCTATATTTATATACAGAGAATGTTCTTAGTCTGAATTTTTTTGTGATGATAAAGAAGTCTCTTCTGTTTTGTTCTCTAATGAAAGTAAACAATGTTTTAAATTAAAAATAAATTTAATATAAAGTGAAGGCAAAGTATGCTTATGATTTATTTCTTTGAGCTGTGAGATATATGTGTGTGCATATGATTTCAATAAGTATACCATTCAGCTCAACTGTTCACACACTGAATTTGTACTTGAATTTTTTGTGTGTATTTATTTGTATTTGCATTTTACAAATGGGTTGTTTTTACTGTATGTGAACTATTTGTCATCTATATAGAATAATGTAATTGTGAAAAAGATCTATTCATCCAATGAGAAAAATATGTCATTTTAGTAAAAGAATTAGTTGAAGAAAATGAACAACTTGAAGAAGGTATGAAAGAAATATTGCAAGCTATTAAAGAAATACAGAAAGATTCTGATATCAAAGGAGGAGAAACATCTCTAATTATTCCTAGTCTTGAAAGACTAGTTAATGTAAGTTATTTTTACATATTAATGGTTTCACTTTGTTATTTCATCACTTAATGATATTGTTCACTGTCTACTAGTCTCTGTAGTTTCTGATGAGACATTTGCTGTCTGTCATTTGAATCATTGTTCCCTGTATATAATATTCCCATGCCTCCCCTCAGGCTGCTTTCAAAACTTTATATATTTTTTTACCAGTTTGACTGTAATGTGCCTGGGTGTGTGTGCGTGCACACACACACATTTGTACAGTATATATATGTCTGTATCTTGTTTGGGGTTTGCTGAGCTTCTTGAATCTGTTTACTTACGTTATTCACTACAGTTGGGAAGTTTTCCATGAGTAATTTCTTTATTTTTGTGTCCCATTCCCTCTAGAACTCCAGTGAAACATTTTATACCTTTTGATATTGTCTACAGGTCCCTGAAGTTCTGTTCATTTTTTCCTAATGAAAGATACTTTTCCTAATTCTTTATTTTCTCCCAATTGTATAATTGCTATTGATTTTTTAAAAATTTATTTTCTTTTAATTTCTTGGGTGTACATAAATTCTAGTGTCCCCCCAAATACCTTCTCCCCTCCCCCGTGTTCCCCACCACATCCCCCTTGCCCTCCTCCCCGCAACCCTCTCCCATTTTGCATTTCTGCTCTCATCCCATCCTCTCATCCCGCTTTCCCTCTGGTCCCTTTGATCCCGTCTCTGTCTCTATTCTGTTCCTCAGTTCATATTGTTCATTGGTTTAAAATTGAAGGAGAAATAAAAAGCTTCCCAGACATAATCGCTATTGATTTTTACGTTCACTGATACTTTCCTCTCTCACCTCCATTCTTCTGCTTCAGCATTCAGCCTGAGGCCTGGCAGGGTTTTTACACAGACTGTGGAAGTCCTTCTTGCTAGTTCTTTTTCTTTCTGGGATTCCTCTCTCACTTTCTATAGCTTAGGGCTTGCTCTGTTCTTTGGTTTTCTAGGTCAGACAGTTAGCAGGCCACTGCCACCTCAGGCTGCCCTCAGAGGAAGCCTTACAGATGGCAAATCACGCCTGGCTGGTCCGCTTTTCAAAGTTCCAAGACCCCTCCAAAATCTGCTTACTTTGGTTTATTTCTAGAATCTTTAAGTAGTTGTTTTGTATTTACTTGTTAAATGTGGAGGTGTAGGTCTCTTACGACCTTATGCCACAAAACTGAATGTGTAATAGAATGTAGTAAGAATACTTTAAAATGTTTAAAGAATTAAGCATTGCTACAGTAAAGATTTTAGCCATCAAAAAATATTCTTTTTGGTCTGACCTGTGGTGGCGCAGTGGATAAAGCGTCAACCTGGGAACACTGAGGTCGCTGGTTCAAAACCCTGCACATGCGTGGTCAAGGCACACATGGGAGTTGATGCTTCCTGCTCCTCCCCTTTCTTTCTCTCTCTCTCTCTCTCTCCTCTAAAATGAATAAATAATAAATAAATAAATTAAAAAAATATATATATATTCTTTTTGTATTTACTATATAAGGACTTAAAAGTCCTTCTATGGTTGGTGACTTCTTTTTTCTTTTTTTCTTTTTTCTTTTGCCTCTGCTATTTTGAATGTCCCAAATGATTCTTCAGTCTTTTTATGTGAACATCTTTGCCTATAATGCTACCCACTACTGATATACTGGGTCTTAGATCAAATTTTATTCTCCAAAGGAAAATCTGTATTCAGTAAATGAATAGCCCAGGAAATTCTATTTCAGTTGACAGCTTCAGATCTTCCTAAGACCACTGCTTCCATAGATTTTATCTGCTTCTATTGGTGATTGTTGGTCTTTTTTCTGAAATATATGCCCTGTCTAAAACTTAAAATGACCTAATGCTACTCCTCCAAAAAAATCTTTATAGGAAATGACACTTTAGATCAGATAATTATGGTTTATACACTTCAGTTCACTGTCTATTGTTATAGAATTTTTTTCAGTGCCCCTAATAACTGTCTAATTTATTCTTATTTTACCAAAAGACCATGTAGACAACTAAGAACTGTTTTCTTGTCCATCAGAATTTCCCTTCTACCTACTTCTGTTTTCCTGGTATCCCTGCTGAGTTAGTATAATTTATTACTCCACATGGAGTAATAAATGCTCTGATCTCCTAGGTTAATGGCTTACTTTATACATCTGCTGCCCAGAGTTAAATTACAGATTACCATCCTGAGTAAGAAGTTACATTTGGTTTTACTCATCTTACCACTTTGTTTTCTACCTTCATTTCTGAAGCTTTATTATGCATTTAGTAGGTTTAATCCATAGAGTTCTTTTAAAGTCCAAATATAGTTATATGTATGAATTGTGTAGATGTGTATATGGTACATGGGTATATGATTGTCGGAGAATTAGGTCCAGTGAAGCTGCTTTGATATTTTAATATTTGACATATTTTTGCTTATCTGGCACTCTTGGATAATACTATGTCACCATTCTTTGCCTTTGTTTACCATTGTGCTTCAACTGGGAAGAGAAAGTGATGAAAAATTCACTTAATTGAATGTAGTAGCTATTTCATTACTTTGCTCATGCTTAAAAATCAGGCATTGCATAATTTCAAAATATTTTCATATATATCTCATTTTGACTATATAAAAACCTTGTGAAGTTAACAGAGCTAATATTATTTTCTTTTCTTTAGAGATAAGGAAACTAAGGTATAAAGAATTAAATCACTGTCCAGCTAGCAAGAGATTGGTTAAGAGGTGAACCCTAGTTATCTTATTCCTGTCTGGTTGTTTTACTATTATAGTTGACCAGTGTACTAAGACTAGCTAGATGTTTATTGTTATAGTGAAGTAATTACTATGTTTGGTAATATTGCTGTAAGTCAAAAATAGACTTTTATAAGTTTCAGTTCATAAATAAGAAATAGATTTGGCATATTTTGTTATTATGAATGGTGATAGGAAAAGTAAAATGCTTACATGTAAATTTTATTTAAAAGTAGATTTTTAAACTATGAATTTAGTGTTTTTCTCCACACTTCTTCAATATAATCTAAATTTATTAGGCTATAGAATCAAAGAATGCAGAAGGAATCTTTGATGTCAATCTCCATTTGAAAGCCCAAGTTGATCAACTTACTGGAAGGAATGAAGAATTAAGGCAGGAGCTCAGGGAAGCTCGGAAGGAGACTATAAATTATTCTCAGCAGTTGGCAAAAGCAAATTTAAAGGTCAGAATTTTATCTAATAAAGGGAAATGCTAAGCATTGAACATAAATAATATGAAACTTAATTTTTTTAAAAATGACTAATTTGTGAGAAAATGCCCGTTGAATTAATTCTTTCAACATTAAGAAATACCTGTTTGAATTTTTCTTATAAAATTAAGTGGAAAAATAAGTGCCTTATAATATAAAAGAGTGTAGAAATTCTAAGTATATAATTAGGCATTTCTAAGTAGAAATTAAATTATGACTTAATTAATTCCTGGCTGGGCATTTATATATCTACTTTTAGAAAATATTCAGTACCTTTAATTTTTAAATTTGTCTTTCTTTTTTGAGGTTTAAGAGATATGATTCTATTTCTGAACTGCTTGTTTCCAGATAGATCATCTTGAGAAGGAAACCAGTCTTTTACGACAATCAGAAGGATCAAATATTGTTTTTAAAGGAGTAGACTTACCTGATGGAATAGCACCGTCTAGTGCCAATATTATTAATTCTCTGAATGAATATTTAATACATATTTTACAGGTACTGAAAAATTTACATGTGAATAACAAACAATTGGTAGTATGTTTTTGAATTTAGTCTTCGTGTATTCTTGAGTTCTTAGACTATTAAGAGATACATTTTAATGGATTTTGATGTTATATGGAATGTTATGAATAAAATTAATTTATTCCATTTATGTGTGTGAGTAGCATGCTTACACATCTTGTTCACATGGGTATCATATGAAATATATGATTGACAGGTAGAATAATTCACAGCTTCTGTAAGGTAGTTGCGTCTAAATGAAGTGAGCACTTTTATTTCTCGCTGGTTGGAAAAGCAATTATAAGTGACTGAAGTCTTAAGCTGCTTTTACTGTAACAATTAAAATGGTTCCTCTTTTCTTAAGTGTAAGAAAAAGCTTTTAGACAGAAATTTTTTATCTCCTTCTTTTGTTACCCTCTAAAGCAGGGGTCCCCAAACTACGGCCTGCGGGCTGCATGCGGCCCCCTGAGGCCATTTATCTGGCCCCACCGCACTTCCGGAAGGGGCACCTCTTTCATTGGTGGTCAGTGAAAGGAGCATAGTTCCCATTGAAATACTGGTCAGTTTGTTGATTTAAATTTACTAGTTCTTTATTTTAAATATTGTATTTGTTCCCGTTTTGTTTTTTTACTTTAAAATAAGATATGTGCAGTGTGCATAGGGATTTGTTCATAGTTTTTTCAATAGTCCGGCCCTCCAATGGTCTGAGGGATAGTGAACTGGCCCCCTGTGTAAAAAGTTTGGGGACCCCTGCTCTAAAGTGTTGGTTAATCCATCAGCAAATTAGAATGTATATTGTTTGCCCTGTGTTTGTTTCTCAGTTTTGCCATCTATATCGTGGTCATTATGAGTGGCCTAATGAAAGATGCTTTCGTTATTTCACTTGAAGTGTGAATACCATAACATTACATGCATTACTATACCATCACAAAAATATGTCAAAATGAAGTATGTTTCCTTTTCCTAGATAATTCAATTTTTAACATTCTTGAGTTAATATTATCAAATTCTTTTTATATTTGGAAATTATATTAATCATTTTAATATTGGAATTTATATGTTATCTGAGGGACAGGTGACTTTATACTTATTAGGACACCACTGTATAGTTAGTGTTATACATTACTTTTAAATTCATAATTTTAGCACTCTGGTTTCTCTCATTTTTCTGCAATATGGGGACACTATCATTAAGTACAGTATTGGCATTATGACATTGTCATCTTGCTTCAGATTAGGTTCATTTTTGTTTTTTACCTTTATATAAAAAAAACATGAGAAGCACTGTGGCAGAATAGAGAGAGGACACTGACTGGGAATCTGAAAACCTGTTCAAAGTGATAAAACTGGTCCTTAGACTTTCGATCCTAAGGCAACATAGAGTGAAGGAAGTCAGACAGACGTGACCTACAGTGTTGCATCTACATATATATAAAGTGCCTGGCACCAAGCTCAGCATAAATGCTCAGGAAATGGTTGCTAAGGGTTCTGCTAAGGAGTTTTAATGTTGAGTAAGTTGCTCAGTCTTCTAAGTCTCAGTCTCTTCATCTTTGAAAACAATTATTTGGAAAGTGTAATTGGAGTGGAGGCATGTGTGTGTATGCTCACGAAAGGGTGTGAATAACTAGAGGTAAGTATGCAACTAGTGTATCTGATCATTTGTGTCATCACTATAACTACCATATATGGTAAAATTAATTTCACTTGTTTTATAGTGCCTTTTTTTTACACATATTGCCTCATTCCATATGCCTTAAACTAAGTTACTCAAAATAGTCATAAAAATGATCTGTGCTTTTTATGATGACTATTCTTCTTTATATATTTTTCAAAAATCTTGCCAGAATATGAATTGCTACCTTCAAATTTAAATTTTATTCTGATGCTTTTTTTTTCTTATTTTTACACCCATTTTTAGGAACTGGAAAATAAAGAAAATAAGCTAAAAGATTTAGAAGATTCTCTTGAAGACTATAACAGAAAATTTGCAGTAATTCGTCACCAACAAAGCTTATTATATAAAGAATATCTAAGGTATAATGTTGCCAAAACTTTATAAATGTCATATAATTGCAGCATATTCTTGTTAATGATCAACATAACGTAAAAGTATTTAGGTATTTTGTTATACCCTTCCCTCCTGCCTCTTCGTCTCCACTTATGTATCTCAGTTTAGTATCTATAAAATTTTGTGATAGTAATACCTTTTTCTCAGGGGTGTTAGAAAACAAGTAAGTCATATGAAAATGCTCAGATATGAGGCTTTGGAAATGTTATGGCATTTATGAACACTTTGTGTCAGCTGTTAGCATCATTTTTCATCATCACTATCATAATTATCCACATTTTCATAGGGAACTAATGTATTTCTCCTTATCTCTGCCATCCCATTTACATCAATAGAATAATTTTCTTAGTACTAATTAGAATACCTGATGAAAAGTGATTTGAACACTAAAGATGAGTATTATATGATCTAACAAGAAACCCATCATTAATTATAGGGTAGGTCATATTATCTCTTACTGTGGTTATAAAGTAGATATAGGAGTTCAAGGAAGATGAAGTTATTTTACCTATTGAAGAAGACTGGTACTTTTTTCCACATAACATTTTATATTTGGATAAATATTTTTTCCATGGGAGTGAGTGGGGCGGGGTGATCAAAGAAAAATTGTTTTCCAAAGGCTTCTGCCAGATGGTGATTTAGATCTCAGTAGCCAGAATTAGGCTAATGAGCAGTCCAAGTCTTATACATTCAGTGGCATAGAGAATGACAGCATATTTATGCCAAGCTGATTGCATATGACTGTGGAATTTCTCTTAATTAGGCAACAGTGTCTGACATCTTATTTTAAGTCTAATTTTGTTTGTATGCTAAATATTTTGCAAGTTTTTTTTTTGTTTTTTGGGTTTTTTTCTGAAGCTGGAAACAGGGAGAGACAGTCAGACAGACTCCCGCATGTGCCCGACCGGGATCCACCCAGCACGCCCACCAGGGGGCGACACTCTGCCCACCAGGGGGCGATGCTCTGCCCCTCCGGAGCAGCGCTCTTTTGCGACCAGAGCCACTCTAGCACCTGGGGCAGAGGCCAAGGAGCCATCCCCAGTGCCCGGGCTATCCTTGCTCCAATGGACCCTCGGCTGCGGGAGGGGAAGAGAGAGACAGAGAGGAAGGAGAGGGGGAGGGGTGGAGAAGCAGATGGGTGCTTCTCCTGTGTGCCCTGGCCGAGAATCAAACCCGGGACTTCTGCACGCCAGGCCGACGCTCTACCACTGAGCCAACCGGCCAGGGCCGATTTTGCAAGTTTTTAACACTCAAATTTAAGAGTAGAGTCAAATATTGAGACTTGATGTCTAGAATTACTATGGGGTATCAATTATTTTCCTAATCATTCTGTATTTTTAATAAAATGTTTATAAGCTTCAGCAATTGTTATATTGTAACAATTGCAGAGTGATGTTTCATGGAATAATGAAAATGATATGATAAAATAAATTTTTTACCTTGTGTTTATTAAATAAAATTATAACTCCCAGGCTAAATCTTTTTGAGTAGAATTTTGACTTTCTTATGTTACTAGGTACTGAGGAACTATGGTATGTTTTGTTTTATGAAACCTTTAAATTTCCATACTCTAAAGTTCTCTCTTCCTGGACTGAGCTTAAATGTTTTAGGTTTACCATATCATCATTTTTATGTATTTATATTTTAGTGAAAAGGAGACCTGGAAAACAGAATTTGAAACAATGAAAGAGGAAAAGAAAAAACTTGAGAATCAAATTCAACAAGATGCTATAAAAGTAAAAGAATATAATGTAAGTAAAACACTTTTAAAATCAATATACAATATTGTACAAACTAAGATAGCTAAATCTAACAAGTAATGTGTCTTTGTGCAGAATTTGCTCAGTACTCTTCAGATGGATTCAGATGAAATGAAAAAAACACTTTCAGAAAATAGTAGGAAAATTACTGTCTTGCAAGTGAATGAAAAGACACTCATAAGACAATATACTACTTTAGTAGAAATGGAGCGCCAACTTAGGAAAGAAAATGAGAAACAGAAGAATGACTTGATATCAATGGAAGCTGAAGTTGCTGAAAAAATTGGATGTTTACAACGATTTAAGGTATATCTGTGTGTGTGGGTTTTTTTTACTTTGACAATTTTCAAACATGAAGGATAGTATAATGAACACCTGTCACCTGGATTAACAGTTAACATTTATTAACATTCTGCCTAATTGCTTCATCTGTTTTTTATAAGAATATTTAAATTGCAGACATTCCTCTCCTACATATTTTAGTGTGCATCTCTAAAATCAAAACCTTTTGCCCTGGCCAGTTGCTCAGTGGATAGCACCGAACACTGTTGGCCTGGAGCGCTGAGGTTGCAGACTCATACCCAGGGCTGCTGGCTCTGTCCCAGGGTCACCAGCTGGAGTCCAGGGTTGCCCATTCCCAGGTTGCTGGTCTGAGATCCTGTGGGCACCAGCTTGACCTTAAGGGCACCAGCTCAATCACTTGGGTTCTGGCTCGTTTCTGAGGGCTCCGATTTGACCCCTGAGGTTCCTGTTCCTGCTTTGGGTCCCAGTCAGGGCACAAATGAAGAACAGTGGCCTAGCTAAGTAGAACAGTGAGTTGATGCTTCTCTCGTTCTCTCTCAAAACAAAAACAAAAACAAAAAATACCTCACAAACTTCTTTTTATGTAGCCACAATAACTTAATAACTCCTAATGAAATTGTTAAGAAGTCCTATATTATCTAATGTGTAGACCATATTCACATTTTCTCAGTTGTCCCAGGATCCAGTAAGAGACCCTGCATTGTATTTGAGTGTTACATGTCACAAATCTTTTTAATATAGAATCCTCTATATTTTTTCCTTTCTGAAAAATGTTGATGACTTATGTGATTCTGAGTGTGTAATCTAACTTGTTCCTCTATCCATTGTATTTACTAAAGTTACCTCAAAGCCTTGGTTATGTTCAAGTTAAACATTTTTGGCAAGAATACTTTATAAGTAATATTTTTTGCTTTTTAAGTAATGCTTTATATTGCATCACTCCAAAAATATCTGGTAGTCCCATGTTCCATAATTGATTACTGTGTTAACAGAAAGATATATCTATTATTAAATGATTTTAGTTAACTGTTGTGAAATTTTGGTACCACACAAATAACCAATTTTTCATCAATTTTCCTAATAGGTTTAGCATCCACTGATGATTGTTGTTTCCTAACTCAATTATTTCACTAAAGAATTGCAGAATTATGATTGTCTAATTATATTATGCTCTCTACCTTCTTTTTTCATTTTATTTATTTTTTATTTATTTATTCATTTTTAGAAAGGAGAGAGAGAAAGAGAGAGACAGAGAGAGAGAGGAGAGAGAGACAGAGAGAGGAAAGGGAGGAGGAGTCAAAGCATTAACTCCCATATGTGCCTTGACCAGGCAAGCCCAGGGTTTCGAACCAGTGACCTCAGCATTTCCAGGTCGATGCTTTATCCACTGCACCACCACAGGTCAGGCCTGCTCTCTACCTTTTATTAGCAGATATTCTTTTGTAAAATAAAGAGCTTTCCCTTATTAGTCCAGGCTGTTTGGTTATCTTGAAGTATAGTTTCTATTAGAAAGGAAGATAATAAAAGTCTTAATTTTTTTTCTTTTTAAAAACCATTTTTCAGAATAGAGAGTTGTACTCTGCTTATACCTGCTCCTGCCCCACACTCCGCTCCCACTTTTTCTTTAAGTATCCTAGGACTCACACACTTTTATTTTTATTTATTTATTTATTTTAAATGTTATTTTTTTTAAAAGATTTTACTCATTATAGAGAGGGAAGAGAGAGAGAGAGAGAAGGGAGGAGGAGCAAAAAGCATCAACTCCCATATGTGCCTTGACCAGGCAAGCCCAGGGTTTTGAACCGGCAACCTCAGCGTTTCCAGGTTGACGCTTTATCCACTGCGCCACCACAGGTCAGGCCTACTCACACACTTTTAAATAGTCAGTGTGCTTTAACTCTTGGAGTCATTGCTCTTTTGTCTCAATTTTGGCCAATGGTGGGAGCCCTTTAAAGCTATCTCTAGTTTCCTTTTGACAAGAGTCAATTATTCTCTGTACCAAGCTTCAGAGCTTGTTATTTTTTTCTGGCACAATAAGATGTCCAGGATTGACCTTGTATACTTTTTATCTAGACTTGGAATAAGCCATTTCCCTAAAGCTCCTGGTTCTTTTTTGTTTTGTTTTGTTTTTATATTTTTCTGAAGCTGGAAACAGGGAGGCAGTCAGACAGACTCCCGCATGCGCCTGACCGGGATCCAACCGGCATGCCCACCAAGGGGGCGTCTCTCTGCCGCAATCAGAGCCATTCTAGCGCCTGAGGCAGAGGCCACAGAGCCATCCTCAGCGCCCGGGTAAACTTTGCTCCAGTGGAGCCTTGGCTGCGGGAGGGGAAGAGAAAGAAAGAGAGGAAGGAGAGGGGGAGGGATGGAGAAGCAAACGGGCGCTTCTTCTGTGTGCCCTGGCCGGGAATTGAACCCGGGACTCCTGCACGCCAGGCTGACACTCTACCACTGAGCCAACCGGCCAGGGCCACTCCTGGTTTTTTTTTTTAATTTTATTTATTCATTATAGAGAGGGGAGAGAGAGAGAGAGAGAAGGAGGGAGGAGCAGAAAGCATCAACTCCCATATATGCCTTGACCAGGCAAGCCCAGGGTTTTGAACCGGCAACCTCAGGGTTTCCAGGTTGACACTTTATCCATTGTGCCACCACAGGTCAGGCTCCTGGTTCTTTTTAATGGGGAAACAATTTAGATACCAAAAATATTGGTCATTGTCACTGTGGTTGATGTGTCGTTGGTACTAGTTCTTTTCAGTGGACACATCAGAAAAATATGTATAAATTTAAACCATAACCTCATATTGTTATTACCAATTCAATTTTTTTTTTTTTTTTGTATTTTTCTGAAGTTGGAAATGGGGAGGCAGTCAGACAGACTCCCGCATGCACCCGACCGGGATCACCTGGCATGCCCACCAGGGGGTGATGCTCTGCCCATCAGGGGCATTGCTCTGTTGCAAACAGAGCCATTTTAGCACCTGAGGCAGAGGCCATAGAGCCATCCTCAGTGCCCGGGCCAACTTTGCTCCAATGGAGCCTTGGCTGCAAGAGGGGAAGAGAGAGACAGAGAGGAAGGAGAGGGGGTGGGGTGGAGAAGCAGATGGGCGCTTCTCCTGTGTGCCCTGGCCGGGAATCGAACCTGGGATTCCTGCACGCCAGGCCAAAGCTCTACCACTGAGCCAACCGGCTAGGGCCTTACCAATTCAAATTTAACATTATGAAGTAAGTAAATATCAATAGTATGGAAATTTTAGTAACCTTTGGTTTTGTATTTGTGTTTGTTTTCTTACATGGAAGTCTCTATTAAAATAACATTAAATCTAACATTAAGATAATTACTTGTTTTATCCTATGATATTTATACTTTAATTTGAAAATAATTATCTTGTATTGGTATCAGTAGTGACAACAGCAATGCTACCAGATTTATATAGTTTAAAATTTCTTTACAGGTTTTATTTTCTTTAGACTGTCTCTTACTAAGAGGTAACATATTCTACACTAACTTCAGATAATTCCCTTTTTATTATTACCTATGCATTTAATAAACATTGAAACTCATTTGTTATGCATTTATTTTCAATTTCAGGAATTACTTTTCTCCTTTTTTAAGAAAGGAATTTGAATATAGAGGTATTTGCATATTCAAAAGATAAAGTCAGAGAAATCTGTCCCTGTATCTTTCACCCCCTGTAGGCAACTGCTTATCTTTGCTTCCTTTTGCAAATACTAAGACATAAAAAGTTACACTCTATGTGCACTTTTCTGCAACTTGCTTTACATCTGATTTTATTATATAGTTATTTCAAACATATGTATGTTCATTTGGCCTGTCTGAGTTAACATAGCATGATATAAATTCAAAGTAAAAATAAAATGAACTCAAGGGCCTTACCATCCTCTTTTAAATACAGTAGTAATAGGTGAAATTATTTTGCTAATAAACCTATTTTCAATGTAATCTTAAAGCTGAATCATGATACAACAAGAAACCTGTTGAAAAATAAAAACTATTTTTATTTGTGATAGATATATGAATTTACCAGAACTCCAGTTCCTCAACTCTGTGGTATGATAAAAAAGAAAAAGAGTTGGGGGGAAGGAGAGAGTATGGGGTTCAGGAAGGAGGTTTGTCTCGGACCGGCCATCTTCTGGAGCTACTTTCTGCTGTTATCCCTATTGGGGGCCTCCTTCGTGAACCCCCCTGGGGTAGTTAGAGTAGGGGTTGTAAAAGCATTATATTGTAGGTAGTCCTGGAGATTTCCTTCATTCGAGCCTGCAGGAACTTGATAAAGAAAGAGGCAAGCATTAAAATTAGGCACAAAATTAGGATTGGTCCTATAATTGGTGCTAGCATTGAGAATAAGGGGTTTTTCCAAATTTCTGATTGGTGAAGGTCTGCATGTGGTTCTGTAAGAAACTAGTGAGCAAATGTAAGAGGCAGGGTCCAGAAGTTAGAAAAATGAATAGAGTGAGTGGACCAATGAAAGGCAATAGTCAAGACACCTAGTTTGTGTGAAACCACTGATTCCATGTTTACAGATTCACTGGGCTTCAGAGAGAGAGTGACCAAGAATAAGACAAGGCAGTGGCCAGTCCCCCTGCCCCTAAACCTATTTTTATAGAAATTTTTAAAGTAAAAAGAGGAATTACCTGTATAGCTTGTTTGGTCCTTAGATTGACGGATAGTGTACTAGGAATTGAAAAAGGCTCATGGGGTAGGATTAGCGTGATCTTTGGGGTGAGATAGACTACGGTACAGGTTTTTGTCTAATTAGTAGGGAGACACATATAGGTGTTAGTCCCACACAAGTAGAAAGCCCCTGATTGGGTGAGGCAGGCTGAGAAGTGAATAAAGAATGGAAAGACAAGGGGTCGGTTTTGTTTCTCTGTTTCTGAGCTCTAGATGGTCAGGGCAGAGGAATGAGTCACCCTTAGCAGCAGTGGGAGTTGTCAGGATCACGGTGTGTGGACCTGTCCATGTGAACGTCAATCCTTGGGTGATATAATGCTGGAAACGCCTTTTGAATACTCTTTGAACAGTTTGCTGAGTAACCTGTAAATCCTGCGAGTACTTAGGGAAAGGGTGGTTACATTTCTACACTTTGCAGCTAGAGTTTAAGTCTCAGTGACCACTGCTTCTAGCTGGAATTAGCAGCAGGTCCCAGTCTACAATAGGCATGGGCACTGAGACAAGAGGAATAATGGAGACACTATACATTAAATAAAGTAGCAAAATCAGACTGTCAATACCTACAGTAGAGATTTGAGGGATAAATAAAACTTAAATATTCAGGCAAAGCATAGTAGATGGCCCTTGTGTTTACAAGAAATAAGATCAGTTTATCTGCTACTTGGAAGAAATACCTTAGGCTCGTGATTGAAGTCCTTGGGTGTTCAGTGGCAATTCCCAGCATGCTGGTCAAGGTCAGGTCACAAGTAGCTGGAGCAGGGCTAGAAGAGAGTGAACCCTCCCTCCATAAATCAGGGGGGCAGCTTACCTTCTCGTGTCCCTTTTACACAGCACAGACATGTCAAACGGTGGGACTGGAAAGCCTGGCAGGCTTTAGTTTCAATGGCCTTTCTTTCCACTCTTGAAGCAGGGCCCTAATGGAATCCTATGAAGCCCTTTAGGGCTCTAGAACCTTTAAGAGCATATGCCAAAAGCTCGTATTTTCTGACCTCTTTTGGGCTTTATTTGCCTTTTCTGTTACTTCCTTGGCCATTATGGACCTTAAAAGCCATGCTCAGAAGATCTCACTGAGGGGCTTGACTAATAGAGCAAAATTGGAACTCCAGTGTTTAAAGAAGCCTATTAGACTGAGGAAAGAAAGGATTTGATCTGTGGTGGTAGGTGGTTGGAGACTGTGGAGGGTCTTAGTTCAATCTAGGGTGAGATCTCTAGGTGATGGGGGTTAAGGTGATACCTAGATAGGCTACAGACTAAGAGTGAAGTTGAACCTTAGCAGAGAAGACACACTATTCCTTTACAGCGAGGAAGTTAAGAAGGGTGGTGGTGTGTCTCCTTGAGGCAGGCAGGGAGGGGCTGCAGAGGAGTAAGTTATTTATATATTGTAAGAGAGTACTATTTTAAGATTGCATGCTGCTAAATTCTGAGCCAGTTCCCGCCCTAACATGTGTGGTCTGTTTTTGAACTCCTGGGGTAAGACAGTTCATGTAAGTTGCTGGGCTGCATTAGTGTCCAGGTCAGTCCAGGTGAATGCAAACAGAAAGTAAGAGTCAGGGTGTAGAGGGCTGGTAAAGAAGGCATTCTTGAAGTCTAGGACCATGAAGTGAGTGGTGTTTGAGGGAATGTGTGACAGTAACCTGTAGAGATTAGGGACTACTGGATGGAAGGGAATTACCGCCTCATTGATTAGGTGTAAGTCTTGTACGAGGCAGTAAGCCCCTGAAAGTTTTCAAACTGGAAGGGTGGGGATATTGCAGGGAGTGTCCATGGGGATGAGTAAGCCTTGATTTAAGAGGCGGGTAATTATTGGTTTAAGGCCTTAGAAACAGACACAGTTATACATTAAATAAAGACTTCACATACAAATTATGAATTGAGGAATTTAAATGAGCATGCTTGTTTCAATTAAAATTATACTAGAGATATTTTCTGACAAAGAGACAAAACAGATTACTCACACAGTTTAATAGACAATTCTGCTTTTTTAAGTTTTTTGAGATAGCAGGGAGTTGTTAGCATAGAGGAGAGGAAGAGAGAAAGCAGACAGATGGACAGTGTGAACAGCTGGATGGAAAGAAGGAGGGTCAGAATCTGCAGGAGGAGGAGGAGAAGGAGGAGGAGGTTAAAATGCTGGTGGTGGCGCCATGTGGTCAGAGGAGTCAAAAAGATTTAGAGCTCTGAGGAGAGGGGAGGGGGCTTTCTGGAGGGAAGACACTCAAGTGGAAGAGATCTGCAGAGGGACCAGAGAGGGGTCCCAAGAGAGGGGTGCCCCTGGGGGTCAGGCAGGAAGGGGAGAGAGTTGGGAGTCCACTGAGAAGGAAAGATTAGGAGCGGAGGTTTTAGGTGAGATTTCTTTGGCCAAAAATGGCCTGCATGTAGAACAGGTGGCACAGAAATTAAGGAAAGGAACGGAGGGAGAAGAAAGCCTGCATGTAAGGAATTTCTGAGATCTTCCCAGTCCAGTGGCAAGAATTATCTAGGTCCCTCAGAATACTGTAATCAAATGTCCCGTTTTCAGGCCAATGGGAGTCATTGTCTAAAATGTATTGGGGCCATGCCGTGTTACAGAAGAAAGTGAGTTTTTTTCGCTTAAGGGTCAGAGAGGCCCAACTTAGTGAGATTTTTTATGAGATATCCTAGAGGGGTCTAGTTGGAAGGCTTAGACTCTAAAGAGCACATAGTGGAGACAGGTGAGCAAGAGGCGTGTCCCCACCTTTTGTCACTGTCCCAAGAGGAGAGAATCTCCATGTGGGGGAGTTGTCCCTGATAGAGGTTGTCGCCACCTGTCAGGGAGCTCCGAGGACAAGGAGGCCGAGAGAGTGGAGAGGTTTGGCTAGGCACCTAGTCTTCCATGCAGTCTGCTGAGACTGAAAGTCAAACCCTTCAAAATGTGAGGCATGTCAGAGAAAACCGTCCGACCAGAGAAAATTTTGTGGAAAAGAGAAGCCGACCAGGGAAGAGGAAGGGAGAAAACTCCTTACCTTTCTGGTCTGGGGGGTTCAGGACAGGGACAGATCACCGGCCAATCGACCTACAATTGCTTGGCCAGGCTTCATTTGGACAGCAAAGAGGGATCGTCCAGGCAACTGGTACCCTGTCCCAGGTTTCGGCACCAAATGTTGGAATCCATGGGAGTCCGAAAAGACCAGAGTAACAGGCTTTATTGAAAGGAAGAAAGGAACCCTGCCGGGCACTTCTCCGGGGAGAAGGGCACCAGTTACAGACTAGAGGTGAATTTTATAGTGTTTCGGAGAGCCTGAGGGGGTATTGAGTCAAAAGTTTTGGTATGTTCCCTTTTACGGTTTTACAGTTTCAGCTTCCTGGAACTCTTCTAGGGGCGGTTGATCAGCTTTCTGGAACTCTTCGGCCTCAGGGTGATTATCCAGGAAGAAAGGGTGAGGTCAGGCAGCCAGATGGGACAACAAAGGGCAGTTGGAGTTCTGGTAAATTCATATATCTATCAATTTGGACATATAATAAGGAAATTTTGATATTTAAGAAATGTTCTTTTTATTTTTTTGTAAGGTTTTATAGGATATACTTTTCTTGGGGTATTACAAATACAGTAGTGTTTCAGATAGAAGGGAAAAAAGAACTAGAATTTTCTTCATCCTGATTATTCAACCTGGATTGTTTTTTGGCAACAATTGGAACCCCCAAGGCATTTTTAAAAATGGATTGGAAACATAATATCTCTCACCCTCCTCAAAGAAAAAGTGAAACTGAATCTTGCGGGTATTGTAGAATAATGTGCATTTACTGTATTTTCGCTCTGTAAGGCGCACTTTTCCCCCAAAAAAAGTGGAGGGAAAAATGCCGGTGCATCCTATGGAGCGAAAAATACATTATTTTATTAAATATTTTAACACACCATTTGGTTCAGATTTTTTTTTTAATTTTCTTTCTTAAAACCCTAGGTGTGTCTTATAGTCAGATGCATCTTATAGAGAGGAAAAATACAGTATTTACATGGAGAAGAGAAATTGTCAAAATGAGATCAGAAACATCATTACATATATTTTTTCCTTATTTATTTCAGAATAAATTTTATTGTAAACTCTTTGTTTTCACATCATAAAATTGGTATTCCTTGCCTTACTTCTTAATCAGCTGACTTTGAAGAGAGTTGAAAGTTCAGAATTTTTTTTTAGTACTATGTCTTTGAATTGTGACTTTTTATAGCTATGTAGTTAATGAGTAGAACATAAGTCAAGTAACTTCAAGGTTTTGATATTATTTATTACAGATAGCTATGAAGAAGGGAGTGTTTTTCTCCCTAAATAATGTTTCCTCTCTGTGAACAAAAAAAATTATTTTGTTACATAGTCTTTGTACTCATAATAAGCAGAAATAGCTAAGCTGTAAAGCTAATTTTGCCGTTCAGGTGTCAAAAGGGAAGTTATTTTTTTAATCTTATGAAATTTAGAATAACCAGGCAAAGATATATTTTAATGATGTATTTCACTGCTGCTTTTTAATTTTGCTCAATTAACTGAATTTTATTTTACTGTGACAGTTGTAGAAGGACTCACTTTATTTTTATTATGATTAAAATTTTCCAAATAACTATTTCTTAATATGAAAGAAATTAGTATTGCAATAATTTTTCTTGCATAAGAAATATTATTTTTTAAATGATTCTAAAATTTTTGCATTTTGGTTGTATTATCTTTCTCAAAAGTGGCTAGTGCTTTACGAGATAAAAATTACGCTAATTTAACTTATTGTATCCTTATTTACATAGGAGATGGCCATTTTCAAGATTGCAGCTCTCCAAAAAGTTATGGATAATAGCGTTTCTCTGTCTGAACTAGAATTGGCCAATAAACAATACAATGAACTCACTGCTAAGTACAGGGACATCTTGCAAAAAGATAATATGCTTGTTCAAAGAACAACTAACTTGGAACACCTAGAAGTAAGTTTGTGTAATCCTTGAGCCCTGTTATATCAGCCATCTTTCACTGGTGATATCTATAAATGCAGAATGACTTCTAGACAACTTCATCCAAGTCCTCCATAGCCAACCTGCATGATTTAACTGAATCAAACCTCTTTCCACCAGGAAACAAAAAAAGAAAAAAGAATAAGGAAAAGATAGAATATTATAATCAGGAGAAGAAGCATCATTAAGTACCATATCTTTCCTTTACCTTTGTTTCCAAAACAAATTATTCTTTCATAGTCCCTGGCTTTTCTGTTCCTTGTGGTGATTGTAGCCAAGAGTGGTTGAGATACTTACTAATGGCTCTCCTGGACCAGGGATAAGTTTGGCAAATTCCAATTCTCTCTTATAGTGGAGATACAGAAGAGTAGGATAAAGAAGCATAAGTTTAATTCAAACCATAAATACAGTCCAGACCCTTTGTCTAGCCACATAACTCTTCTAGTCACTTAACCTCCATACCTTTTAAAGTAGGCAAAACGAGCTCCTGATCTGTTCATCTCTTCCTCATCAGAAATAGGGGTTTATGTCTTTTGGCTTATTTTTCTCTTTTAAGATCCTCTAATGGAGTGGAATGAGATAGAAACCTGTTGCCTCAAAAGCATTTACTTGTTAGGGGGACATACTCAATAAAACAAAATATTATTTTCAGTAGCTTTCAATGTCTCACACAGAATTATCTGCGTCATTATTTATTAATACTAACTAGAAGTAATTGTGATGAGATTACTTTTAACTTTTTTGCCAAAGAAAGATGAGTATGTTAATTTTTGTAGAAAATTCTAAATATTTAAGGTGGTAATAATTCATTTTTCCCCCATTTTTAATGTCCTTTTTCCTCTTCTCTTTATCATTAGAAAATTAGGTAGGAAATCACCTATAGATAACATTCAGTGAGAAATTTTAACTTAGTACCTATTTTCCCAAAGAGTATTTTTTATATTTTTTCAAAATTTAAAAAATAATTGTATTTGGACTTGGCTGGATAGCTCAGTTGGTTAAAGCATCGTCCTGAACACAGAGGTTGTCAGTTTGATCCCCAGTCAGGCCACACACAAGAATAGCTCGAAGTTCTTGTCTCTGTCTCGGTCTCTCTCTCTCTCTCTCTCTCTCTCTCACCCTTCCTCTCTCGCTGAAATCAATAAAAAGAAAAACGATTTTTACTTGTACTATATCCCTTTCTCTCCTTTACTTCCTGTGTCTTAGTTATAGTTCTGAACCATGTATCTACCCCTATTGGCAATGTCTTTTTTCTTTACTATCTTTATTGTGGTAGCTTTTACTCATATCTCTATCTCCAGTGTTACATATTCCGTACTGCCACTAGAATTCTAAACGTGAATCTGACCATGTCACTCTCCTGCTTAAAACCTGTCAAGAGCTGCCAGTCGCTTATAAAATAAAAGCGAAGCTCCTTTTGTGGTTAGCCTTCACTTACCTCACTTTATCTCCTATAATGTTCTAAGTAGTTTCTCAGTGTATGTTTTAGAAACTGAACTACCAGTGTTTTTCAATAAAGTGTCTTTTCTTACATATATTCTTTTGTACATGCTCTTTCTTTTATCTAGAAAGCTCTTCCCCTCTCCCACTTCATCTGTTCAGTGAATTTCTGTTCACGTTTCAAAACTTTGTTTAGACAGTTTCCTTTTTTCTGAAGCATCCTTCTTCAAAGAACAAACTCCCTCCCTCCGTCTTTAATAGTTCTATGTCTCATACTTAGTTCTGCTCTTTCTATACCATCATGTTGTATGTGTTTCTGTGTCTGCCTTCCCTGCTGAAATTTAACCTTTCATGACATCAGGAACTCTGCCTAATTCATGTGTGTGTTTAGTACCTCTGTTTGGCACCAAAATAGTTGCCCCTGGAACAAGCACCCACCTGTGGAGCCTCACAGGTGAGCACACCTGTGAGAGATGTGCACCTGCAGATAGGACCTCCTTATCCAGGAATCTACCTCAGCTTCCTGCAGCCCATGAGACAAGGCCTTGGTATATGTAAAGCTGGGGCTGGCTGGCTGGCCAGACTTGCTGAAAAGACCTAAAAACCTCTAAGAGACAGCTGTCTGGGTCCAGGGAGGCCCATATTGGGTGGGGAAAAAACCCAGCTAGCCCCAAAAACCTTTCTTCAAGAAAACCCAAGCTCACACTTACATATTTTGAATAAATTTACATGTAGATTGCAAAAAAAAAAAAGAGTAAGTTTCATGAGAATAAAATAATTAAAATTGAATTTCCAAATTTTAAAGATGTACAAGGTAGGTGATTAGAAAATACAAAAATGGAATGGGTGATAAGGCAATAGAAAAACTGGAAATTTGATAATAGAAGAATGAGAAATATGTATTGAATTAGAATCAAGAGAAGGATTTGTTTTCTTTTATCACTTTTTGTGTGTGTGTGTGGCAGAGACAGGAAGAGTCAGAGGGAGGGACAGATAGGGACGACAGACAGACAGGAAGGGAGAGAGATGAGAAACATCAATTCTTTCTTGCGGTTCCTTAGTTGTTCATTGATTGATTTCTCATATGTGCCTGACCGTGGGGCTACAACAGACTGAGTGACCCCTTGCTCGAGCCAGCGACCTTGGCTCGAGCCTTACTCCAACCAGATGAGCCTGCACTCAAGCTGGTGACCTCGGGGTCTTGAACCTGGGTCCTCCACATCCCAGTCCAATGCTCTATCCACGGGGCCACCACCTTGTCAGGCCCTTTTATCACTTTTTAAAAAGAAATGAGACCAATGAAGTTTGAAGGGAGAGGGAGAGAAAATGGAGAGCCAATAGGGAGAAATGAGTAAAGATTAGAGATGAAAATGGCAGTGTGAGGGTGTGATGCCAGGGCAGGGGGATGGAAATAGGATCTGGAATAAGACCAGAGTTTTACTTTCAAAGAGTCTGGAAGTAAAAGGGAAAAAAGAAAGGTTAGAAAGATATGTGGCATACCCCAAGCCCTTGTGTGTTTCTCTCCTATGTATTTGCAGTATCTAGAACTGGGTTGTATGTGCATGTCACCAAAAGGCAAGTTTATTCTCTTATCTTGCTTTTCTTTTCACCATGACATCCCCTTTAATAATTTTTTTATTCTGTTTTATTATTTTTTCGTAACTCTTTTCACCTGACATTGTGTTATATATTGGCTTATTTTCCAACTGCCCCACTAAAACACAAGTTCTAGAATAGAATTGTTTTACCATTAAAGTCTAGTGCATAGAATACCTGGCATGCCATAGGTGTTTAATAAAAGAAAGAATAAATGAGCTTAAAATATAGCTATATATTACCCACAAAAAGAGAAAATAAATACATTACCTACATTATGTGTCCAGCCTGACTTCTCAGAGCTAACTTCTGTATGGAATTACCTACTTTACAACTCATGTTTCAAGAGGATCTCCAATTTTATGTATCCAAAATGAACTCCTGATGTCTATCTATTCCCCTCATAGTCATTCCTATTTCAATATATGCATATTATCTGCTTAGTTAAGGCAGATACCTTGGAGTTACTCTCTAGTCACTTCTTTGGGCCATCGTTTTTATTTCCCAAATGTACTTAATTCATATGTGTCCTCTTTTCTCCATGTTCACTGCTATTATCATAGTCTAAACCAGCATCGTCACTCATCTGGACTTTACAATATCTTCCTAATTTCTGATTTTTATGTTTACCCCTTTATTTTCCACATTGCATCCCATAATTGTTTAAAACTTCCTCCTTAACTTTTTATTTCTTTTTTTTTGTATTTTTCCAAAGTTGTAAACGGGGAGAGACAGTCAGACAGACTCCCGCATGCGCCCGACCGGGATCCACCCGGCCTGCCCACCAGGGGACTATGCTCCGCCCACCAGGGGGCGATGCTCTGCCCCTTCGGGGGGGGGGGGGGGTCGCTCTGTTGCGACCAGAGCCACTCCAGCGCCTGGGGCAGAGGCCGAGAAGCCATCCCCAGCGCCAGGGCCATCTTTGCTCCAATGGAGCCTTGGCTGCGAGAGGGGAAGAGAGAGACAGAGAGGAAGGAGAGGGGGAGGGGTGGAGAAGCAGATGGGCGCTTCTCCTGTGTGCCCTGGCCGGGAATCGAACCCGGGACCCCTTGCACGCCAGGCCGACGCTCTACCACTGAGCCAACCGGCCAGGGCCTCCTCCTTAACTTTTTAAAATTATTTCCAGTTAAGTTAAATCCAGTTCCTCATATTGATATACCATGCCTTTCCTAGTATAGCCCACTGTTATCTTTTTTTCTTTTTGTTTTTCTTATTTTGTTGTTTGTTTTTATTTTCTCTTTTTGTGGGTATCTCCCCCTGTTATTTTTCAACTTTAACTTAACCCACTCTTTACTTTTTAAATTTTTTTTCTTCTTCTTCACTCTTATTTTTGTTCACTATCCTGAAGTCCTCTAGGACTTCAAACTCTTTGCTGTTTTAGGGCATCTGGGTTTACCAGTTTATCACTTCTTTTCATGGCTGGTTTCTTGTCAAGACTGGCTCTTATTCTGTGGTTAATACCTCATTTAACCACTCTATCTACACATGCCTCCTTTTATTATTCCCTGGGTATGTATGTGCTCTGTTTCCTTCTAGATATTGACATTTTTGATGGGTTTTTTTTTATGTTCGTTTCCCTGTTTACTGTATGCTGCCTTACATACCCTCCCTAACTCCTACCGCACATTCATGCCCAGAGGCTGGTACCAAATCGTTAGGCCTTTGAAAGCCAGAATTTTTTGTTTCTTTTCACTACTGACATGTATCCTCTGTTGTTGATATACCATGCTGGCGATGCTCAGTAACTATTTGTGTGAATTAGGGAAGTGAGCCCTAGTGGTGAAGGTCATGAAGCTGTGAGTAGTTTGACCAAGAAGAGCATGGCAACAGCTAGGACCACATATTCGATATGCAAGATTGGTTATTTTTAAATAGTGTTTTGTATTATATGTGCATATAGCTACATATCTCAGAACTTCTCATTTTGAAAATAAAACCCTGGATTGTGAGTTTTAGAAGATATTATATAAAGTTAAGACAGTGCCATTTTTGTGATATTACTCTGAATTATAATATAATTTCTCAGTGATGTTTCTGTTTATTCAGTGTGAAAATGCATCTCTAAAACAACAAATAGAGTCTATAAATAAGGAACTGGAGATTACCAAGGAAAAACTTTACACTATTGAACAAGCATGGGAACAAGAAACTAAATTAGGTAAGTACTATGAGTCTGATAATACAAAATGATTAAGATCTAATAGAGACCTTTTTTTTAACTTAAAGGTCCTTTTCTATACCAAATGAAAAAGAAGTATTTTGATGAAAAGAAACTCTCTGCCTAATAGCTTAATTCACCAGACAGTTGAATAATACCTTGTACTCATCTTTACCAAAATTTGGTTTCTAGTTATAAAATTAGATTTTTTTCCAAATAAAAATTATGTTAAAAATATATGACTAACCATTAACTGTTTTGAACCATTTAACAGTCAAGATTGATGATAATTTTAAAATACTTGTATTTTAATGACAGTATTGTGAGTTCTTTCACTATGTATAAAGTAATATTAGGAATATATCATTTGATATTTTTAAACTAAAAGATCACCATATAGCATCAAAAAATATAAATCTGTTTTACCCATAGCTACACTACTATATTATTTTGTTTTGTTTTGTTTTTAGACAGGGACAGACAGAAATGGAGAGAGATGAGAAGCATCAATCATCAGTTTTTCGTTGCGAGACCTTAGTTGTTCATTGATTGCTTTCTCGTATGTGCCTTGACCACGGGCCTTCAGCAGACTGAGTAACCCCTTGCTTGAGCCAGCGACCTTGGGTCTAAGCTGGTAAGCTTTTGCTCAAACCAAATGAGCCCGCACTCAAGCTAGCAACCTCAGGGTCTCGAACCTGGGTCCTCTGCATCCCTGTCTGACGCTCTATCCACTGCTCTACCGCCTAGTCAGGCTATATTATTTTTTTTATTACCTTGTACATGCTTAAATATTATGTATACTTTAAATGATAATAAGCAGCCTGACCAGGTAGTGGTGCAGTAGGTAGAGTGTCAAATTGTGAAACAGAGGACCCAGGTTCGAAACCCCAAAGTTGCTGGCTTGAGTGCGGGCTCACCAGCTTGAGCATAGGGTCTCTGGCCTGAGTGTGGGATTATAGATATGACCCCATGGTCTCTGTCTTGAGCCCAAAGGTTGCTGGCTTGAAGCCCAAGGTCTCTGACTTGAGCCCAAGGTCACTGGCTTGAGCAAGGGATCACTCACTCTGCTATAATCTCCCTACCCCCATCAAGGCATATAAGAGAAAGCGATCAATGAACAACTAAGGAGCTGCAATGAAGAGTTGATGCTTCTCATCTCTCTCCCTTCCTGTCTATCTGTCTCTATTTTTGTCCCTCTCTCTTTCTCTCTCTGTCTCTGTCACAAAAAAATTATAATAAACATATGCTGTATTTATTTAGTAGGTATCAAAATATTTACATGTTTTATTCATTATAGTTATAAACATTTGTACAGTGTCTTTCTGTGTTCAGGTGATTAAATCACTAGCTTTACTTATTTATTGTATTACTGCTTATAGTGCTGTGATGAATATCTTCATGTATATCTAACATTATTATCTCAGTGGGTATTAAATCTCTGTTACTCCTGCTAGGATTTTCCATGTTAGTTTTTCAAATGATTATCTCTGTTTATAGCATTTAAATAATTTTATCTCACTGGCATTATGCTTTATAATTTTCAAATAAATTTGCTGCTTTGGTTAAGATGTTCGTTTTCTAGACCTTAGATCTCTAATGCTGTTCAAGGTTAGTGTTACTAAACAGAGTCATGTTATTATATCAGTAACTGAGATACATGGTTTACAGAGGCCTTAACATTGGGAAGTCTATAATAAGCTATTATTTTTAAGAATGTAATATTTAATTCATTAAGAGATTTGAAGTGAATTAACTTCCATGTAGCTCCTATGTGAAAGAGGATACCATTTAAAATAACTAAAAAGCATTACATGAAATATTAGTAAGTTTTCTGTTTATTTTACCCTATTCTGTTTAATTTGGTCTGAATTCCTTTAGAAATTTCTTAATTTCCAAACACTCTAATTTCTACCATACATGGCATTATATCCAAATAATTTTAAAAGCTTTTCTTATTTCCTGTTGTTTTTTATCTTTGTTTAAAAGTGTCACTATTAGCTTTTCTCATCTAGGAGTTTGTTGGTGCTAGTGTGGTGTGTACCACCCTCCTCTAAAAACCCGAACAGATAGCTAATCTGCCGCAGCCCCTGTGACTTGCCTCTCTTCATTATCAGAGTGTAGCACAGAAATGAATGGGAATGGGTTTTATATTTTTTGTATATTTACATTTAGTGCAGTTTTTTTTCTTTCATTTATGATGTCTAGGGTTGCCTAAATGAGTCTCTAGTGGACTGATTTACTAACACTTTTAGCTTCTTTCAGTATTCTATTACTGTTATTTATTTGATCATTACTCGAAGTAGTTATTCTAAAATCATATGGTTAAAGAGATAGATAACACAGAATAAAATGAAATATTTCTTAAAACTGAGACAAACACCAAAAAAGCTTTTTTATTAATTTTAAACATACATATATGTTTAATAACATATTTAATAATAGTGCATATTATTAAATATGTTAACATATTAATATATAATAATGTGTGTTATTAAATACTAGAAAGCCCGGCAGTCATACGAAATGACCGCTGTTCTAGATATTATAAATTGTAATTAAAATGATTTGTGCAAGGTGTCTGCTAAATCAAACTGAATTACCCAGGGCAGGCGGCGAGGACGCCCCTTTGCTTACTGCCCCTTTGCTTACTGCCCCATGGGGTTTCCCCCTTCTACTTGCTTAATTGCTTAAAGTAGTGCAATGAAGGAAACCACTGGCAGTACATTTCTTAAGAGCCACCGCTAGCTCAATAAATAAAGGTGATTTAAATAATAAAATGTTAATTCACATGTCAAAAATCTCTTTGTACACAACATTTCTTGTGTAGATCTTTCCATCATTTTTAAGCTTGCCTTGCAGAGGACCATGAATTATTTTTAATTTTACGTCCATTCTTTCACGAACTCTTGAACAGGCAACATAAAGTTGACCGTGTCCAAATGCAGGCTCAGGTAAAAAAATGCCAACACGCTTAAGCGTTTGGCCCTGAGACTTATTGATGGTCATAGCAAAGGCAAGTTTTACAGGAAATTGTCTACGTCTCAATTGAAACGGCAACCCTGTTTGAGATGGAGCCAAATCAATTCTTGGAATGACATGTATTTCACCTTTAGAGGAGCCAGTCAAAGACTTAGCTATTATGACATTATTTTTCAATTGGAGAACCTCTAGTCTTGTAGCATTGCAAAGACCCCTTCTGGTGTTAAGATTTCTTAACAGCATAATAATTGCTCCAATTTTTAACCTCAATTTGTGAGGTGGCATGCCAGAAGGCGGGACTATTTGAATGCCTTGGCAACTTCACCCCATTGGCTAGTACAGTTACGCAAGCAACCAATAAGCTATCGGTGACAAACAGACACTTAAGCCACATATAATAAAGATATGCTAATATATTTAATATATAGTAATAATGTATATAGTAATATATATTATTTTTAAATATATGTTAATAATATATATATATATTTCTTTGAGCAAGTTCAGCTATAAAACTCAAGCATGTGAAGCTAGGAAAATAGGGGGGACATTATTGGTATCATGAATCACTGTTTAGTTCATGAAAATAATTGACTTTCTTGAACATATGATTAATTCATTCTCCCCAAAATAAAACACTATACCAAATTTTGTTTTAACCTGGGTCATTTCAGTTGTGCAAAACAAAAATATTAGTTTTTTACTTCTCAAAAAATTACTAAGTAGCTAATGATAGATAATCCTATGTGATACCTTCTCATAGTAAATTTTTAAAGCAATTTTCATTCTCTCCTGGTGTGTGGTGACACAGTGAATAAAGCGTTGACCTGGAATGCTGAGGTCATTGGGTCAAAACCCTGTGTTTGCCTGTTAAAGGCACATATGGGAGTTGATGTTTCCTGCTCCTTCCTCATTCTCTCTTTCTTTCTTTCTCTCTCTCTAAAATGAATAAATAAAATATCTAAAAAAAAAATTTCATTCTCATTTTATTTAACCACAGACTTCTGTGTGCAAAGACAAGCCATATTTTGTATATATATAATATATAATTAGGATGTAATAACTAATAAAATAATTTTAAAAAATTTTATTTTATTGAATTTTGAGAGAGAGAGAAACAGGAAGGGAGAGGGAGAGAGAGGAGAGATAGGAGGAGAATGAGAAGCATCAACTTATAGTTTCTTCACTTTATGTTTTTTGTTTTTTTTTTAATTTTTTTACAGAGACAGAGAGTGAGTCAGAGAGAGGGATAGACAGGGACAGACGGGAACGGAGAGAGATGAGAAGAATCAATCATTAATTTTTCATTGCGCGTTACAACACCTTAGTTGTTCATTGATTGCTTTCTCATATGTGCCTTGACCACGGGCGGACCTTCAGCAGACCGAGTAGCCCCTTGCTGGAGCCAGCGACCTTGGGTTCAAGCTGGTGGGCTTTTGCTCAAACCAGATGAGCTCACGCTCAAGCTGGCAACCTCGGAGTCTCGAACCTGGGTCCTCTGCATCCCAGTCTGACGCTTTATCCACTGTGCCACCGCCTGGTCAGGCTAGTTTCTTCACTTTAGTTATTCATTGATTGCTTCTCATATGTGCCTCGATGCAGAGGGTGGCGGGTTAAGCCGAGCCAGTGACCCCTTGCTCAAGCCAGCAACCTTGGGATCATGTTGATAATCCCATGCTTAGTCAGTGACCGTGAACTCAAGCCGGCGAGCCCATGCTCAGGCCAATGAGCCTACCTCGCTCAAAGTCAGCAACCTTGGGGCTTTTGACCCTAGGATTTCAGCATTCCAGGTTGTCGCTCTATACACTGGGCCACCACCAGTCAGGTTAAAATATTTGCTATTAGCTGTTTACAAAGGCCAAGTAATACTTGTAAGGTCAGCTGAAAGAGGACACCCGAGTTCAGGTTTAAGAAAAGTTTATTAGGGGGTCATCTGCCGGGCTGACTCCTGAGGCGGAGGTCAGGGACTGGTTCTCTAACAGGTAGAGTTAAGTAGGAGATTCGAGGGTGGGGGCTGGTAGTCATTAAGGAAAAATGTAGCTTTCAGTGATTTATGTAAGATTAACCATAAGTAAGCTAGGGGATCTTCCACACCCAGATTAGTCACCCAGATGCCCGGGGGTAGTGACCTGGAGCATCCAGTTTGTCAGTGTCTACTTAAGGGAAGAGGGGGTCATGGTCCCCACCTGCAACCCTATCAATACTTATGGTTAAAGAAGATATTTGGTGAAATAAATCATATGGCTTCATATTTTACTTTCAGGTTGACTTCATATTTTATTTTCAGCTTGACTCTGTGAGACTTTGAATAAAGTCATTGCACTTATATTCACAAAATATTGTTGTTTAAGTGAATTGCTTCTATATAGTTTATCTCCTTTTAGTTAACAAAATATATTTATCCTTTTTTGATTCTCAGCATGTGACATCATATACACTATATCTTTAACATTGTTATTTCAACAATACTGTGAGGAATAGTTTTAATTATCAGTTGATAGATAAAGAATGTTTAAGCTCCAGAGAGATTAAATGTGAGAGGCAGAATGTAGACAGGAAGTAACAGAACTATGACTGGAATTTAGATCTGTCATAATTCATAAGGCTCATGTGTCATCCATTGAATACAGTGTCTACAATATCTGGAATATAATTTTGATAAGAACAGCATAAGATTGACTTAAATACTGTTATACATAGGCAATGAATTTAACATGGACAAGACAAAGAAATCAATAACCAATAGTGAGATTGCTTCTATTTCAAAAAAAATCACTATGTTGGAGATGAAGGAATTAAATGAAAGACAGCGGGCTGAACATTCTCAAAAAATGTATGAACACATAAGAACTTCGTTAAAACAAATGGAAGAGCGTAATTTTGAATTGGAAACCAAATTCGCTGAGGTTTGATATTATCATTTTTATCATGTAAATAGAAAATAAGGAATTAATCATGGTAGACATTGTATTGTGTAAGTTTATATGTCTGAAGTAGCATATTACTACTACTTGTGTATTATGTAATGGATAAAAATAAAGATGTATGTATAAATGTTTAAAAAGCAAATATTTTTGTGAATTAGTTCTTACATTTAATATGTAAAAAAAAGGTTATTTGCTCAATAATGGAATTGCCTCCCACTACCATCCATTAATTTAACAAATAGGTATTGAGTACCTGTTGCAGACACTGCAGGTAGGCTGGAGTTACAGCAGGGAACAATACACCATACACAGTAATCTCTGCTCTCAGGGACTTTATATTGCAATAGGAGGTTTTAGACTATTTTGACATGGTCAGAATTATTAAAGTCGGTGGCAATGAATACAGTTTGCAAATACTTAACAGTGGATGACGAAGTAGCATACTTGTAATGTTGGTTTTACCTTAAGAATCAGTATAATTTTCAAAGCATGGTGTCACTTTGTTCATTCTGTCAATAAATATATAGATTTTATTAACTTATTTAGATTTATTTACAGGAGATATAATTGAAGTAAAATATAATGAGTATACTACATTCCTAGCAAATTAAGAATATCAGAGATTCTGATATTATTAGCTTGTGAATTGCCTAACATAAATGACTTTTGCTGGGTTGGCGTATTACCAGAATTTGCGTAATTTGTTCCTGACACTTTCCCTCTTATCCTTTTCAATCTGTTCTTATCATTTCACACTCAATTCAGTATCTTGACTAATGCACCATAAAGAGAACTGCGATATGCTAAAAGCTAAGTTAAAAGGGAAACCTTTTTAAAAACTGATATATCTGAATATTTTTGTTACTTTTGCTTAGCTTACCAAAATCAACTTGGAAGCACAGAAGGTGGAACAAATGTTAAGAGATGAATTAGCTGATAGTGTGAGCAAGGCAGTAAGTGATGCTGATAGACAACGGATCCTAGATTTAGAGAAGACCGAAATGGAACTAAAAGTTGAAGTGTCAAAGTGAGTGCATGTAAAGTTTCTGATCATTTTGATTAGCTGTGTCTACTCTAATTTGTTTTTAAGAAACCTAATTTCAGTCATAATAGGGTAATATTTTTAGTGTTAATTAATACTAATTCCTTTTTAGAAGAACATGATTAAATAATATTAACTAGATTGGTTTTTAATAGGTATAAATAATAATATTGAAGAAGTAATCACTTTTCAAGATTCAAAATTTCAGAGTCCAGGACTAATGTTGCAGAAAGAGTTAAACTGGGAATGAAGATCTTATGAGGTCTAGTTCTTCTTCATATTAAATTATTTTTGGAGGGAAGATCCATTAATTTATTAAACTTAAGTTTTTTTCATTTTATTAGGGCAGAAATAGTACCTCTTCTACCTATTTAGAAGATTGCTGTAAAATATAATGAAACATTCAGATTTTGATTCAGTTTTGGGTGTCTACTTTATATACTGTGTTAGGTATTGAACATATATTAACTTATAAAATTACACTTAATAACCTTGAAGTAACATTGTTATTTTCATTTTATTTATGGGAACAGTTTACTTGCTAGGAATATGAAATATATGTAAGGATAAATACTATGTACCAGATAGATGCTTGTATTCACTTTCTTCTGGAATGATGTGTTACTTCAGTACATGAGATTCCCTCTGGGGTGGTGAGCACATAAAGCAATATGCAGGTGATGTATTATAGAATTGTATACCTGAAACCTACATAATTTTATTAACTAATGTCACCCCAATAAATTCAATAAAAAAGAAAAAAAAAGAAAAGTGTAAGGATCCCTGAGTTGATCTGTCAAGTACAAATAATTAGTAAAAAAGGGTTTTATGGCTTTCCCAGTGTTATAGCCATTTTTTGGAGTTTTGATATCCTTTTGGGAATATCAGTCATTCCCAATCATTTTCACTGTGAAGGATCCTTCTTTTCTTTCTTCCTCTCACCGTATGGACCTTACCTTTTGAAATAAACTAAATCATATTATTCATTTTATTATATTTTAATTAATCAAAGCATAGAACTGTCAGTGAGTTTCTAATCAATATAGGAAACCTAACTTGCCTGTCACACTGAACTACTTAATCCAACCCAGAGTAAAATGCACTCTACTTTACCTGTGTAATTTTATCCCAGTTGTCATATAGGAAATTTAACAAATTACCATCACACCCCTCCTTTTTATATGTATAAGAAGACAGACAGACTGACAGGAAGGGAGAGAGATGAGAAGCATCAACTTGTAGTTGAGTCACTTTAGTTGTTCATTGATTGCTTCTCATACATGTCTTGCCTGGTGGGCTCAAGCTGAGCCAGTGACCCTTGTTCAAGCCAGTGATCTTGGTATCATTTTGATGATCCCACGATCTAGCTGGCAGCCCCATGCTCAAGCTAGTGAGCCTGCACTCAAGCTGGATGAGCCTGCACTCAAGCTGGTGACCTCTGGTTTTCAAACCTGGGACCTCATTGTCCCAGGTCAATGCTCGATCCACTGTGCCACTACCAGTCACCCCCCTCCCATTTATTGTAAATGTAGTAAGTGTATAATCTTTTTCATATTTCTGATAACTTGTAAATTAAAATAAATCACAACATATATTAAGCCACCTAGAGAACCTAGTAAATTAAAATTTTTATATTCTTAATGTACACTTACATCAAATAAAGCTACTTAATTCCTTATTCTAGCTATGCCAAACTATGATAATAAGTGTCAGTTACAAAATGACAAAAAAGTATGGGAAAAGAGTACTTTGGCCATAACATTTTTAAAATGCTGTGTATGTATAGTTTTTGATAATTTTTCACTTTAAAACTTCTCACAACATTTAATAAGATATTATATATTATGAATTTCTAAGAGGAGAGGGATATTGGGACTGGAGTATTTTTTTATACTTTCATGGCATTCTGTTTCATGAAACAGTTTAAGAAACTTTGCTTTAGTATTTCATACAAAGAAGAGATGCTGGAACCTAATTGCTTTCCAAGGGTCTAAAAATTTGAAGTTTTGGTATTTATTACATAGAATATATACCTAATTGTTTCTGAACTATCACTTCCTAGACTGAGAGAGATTTCTGACATTGCCAAAAGGCAAGTTGAAATTTTGAATGCTCAACAGCAATCCAGGGACAAAGAAGTAGAGTCTATCAGAATGCAGCTGTTAGACTATCAGGTATGTATAGTTTTACCTCTTCTAGATGGATTTTTTCTTTTTCCTATGTTCACATTAGATTATTGGGATGATTTTATAGTTTTAATTAGAGAATATATCAATTAGAGGCTCTTATTTTTGTTAACTGTAACCTGATTAGGTTATAATTTAATTTGAAATACCATTTATTATACAGAAGAGCATTTAAATGTCTTCAAATACATTGTGCTGACTGCTGATCAAAGTTAAGATAGTAAGGAGAAGTAATAAATCTTTCATAACAATATTTTTTTTCAGCTTTATGTAGCTTTTTAAAATTCTCATATAAAATTTTTTAGAATTAAAAAATGCATTGTCTACATTATACCATTATTATTATACCGTTATTATAATTTACATACGGAAGTTAAGAAAAATGCGGTAATATTCCAACTGTTAGGCAGATTTCAAATTCAGATGGTACACGACTGATTCTGTTTTTTGTTTAACAATAATTTTTGGCAATTTGTATTAAAGCAAGGTTAGAGTTTCGTAGGATCTTATGTAGTGCACTTTTAAATTTTATTTAGTAAATCTTACTTCCTTGATAAGTTTCACTGTAAAAACTTGAAATTTACTACAAATATATGCATTTTCTATATTAGGCACAGTCGGATGAAAAGGCACTAATTGCCAAGTTGCACCAGCACATCGTCTCTCTTCAGATTAGTGAGGTTACTGCTCTTGGTAAATTAGAGTCGCTTACATCGAAACTGCAGAAGATGGAGGCCTCTAATTTGCGCTTAGAGCAGAAACTTGATGAAAAAGAACAGGCTCTCTATTATACCCGTTTGGAGGGCAGAAACAGAGCAAAACATCTGCGCCAAACAGTTCAATCTCTGCGACGCCAGTTTAGTGGAGCTTTGCCCTTGGCACAGCAGGAGAAGTTCTCTAAAACAATGGTTCAGTTACAAAATGACAAACTGAAGATAATGCAAGAAATGAAAAATTCGCAACAAGAACATAGAAATATGGAGAACAAAACAATGGAGATGGAATTAAAGTTAAAGGGACTAGAAGAGTTAATAAGCACTTTAAAGGATGCCAGGGGAGCCCAAAAGGTAAAACACTGCTTTTTAACTTCAGCATTTCCAAGAGTTATGTAATTTTAAGTTCTTAATATGTACCTATGTGAAATATGTTTAATATATAACCAATATTTCAATTATCACTTATTAATATAGATTTTATAAATTAGGGACTTTGCCCATTTGAATATCTATTTATAAAAATAAAATGAGACTCTCTAAGCAATGGTTTTAGTAAAAATGCTTAGACTTTAAAATATTAAAGAATTTTAAATACTCCAGAAAAGTTTATATAAATTAATTAATTCAAATTATAATTACTTTTAACATTGTAGTGGTTATCAATTGAATTCTCTTCACAATCTTATTTGTTTAAAATTATTTATAATTAGTAGGCCCCCATTCATTTTTAATGTAATTTTTTTACCCTTACTTGAAGGAATTAAATGAAAAATTGTCTTTTTTGTTTGTTTGTTTTTTGTTCTTTTTTTTGTATTTTTCCAAAGTGAGAAGTGGGAGCAGCAGCAGACAGACAGACTCCCGCATGCACCTGACCGGGATCCACCCGGCATGCCCACCAGGGGGCGATGCTCTGCCCATCTAGGGCATTGCTCTGCTGCAGTCAGAGCCATTCTAGTACCTGAGGTGGAGAATGTGGAGCCATCCTCAGCACCCGGGGGCTACTTTGATCCCATGGAGCCTTGGCTGTGGGAGGGGAAGAGAGAGACAGAGAGAAAGGAGAGGAGAAAGGGTGGAGAAGCAGATGGGCACTTCTCTGTGCCCGGACTGGGAATCGAACCCAGGACTTCCATACTGATGCTCTACCGCTGAGCCAACCAACCAGGGCCAAAAATTATTATCTTGCAACTAAATTTTATTTTCTAAATGAGAATTATTTAGGATTTAAAAAATTTTTTTTATTATTTTTTATTTTTGACAGAGACAGAGAGTCAGAGAGAGGGACAGATAGAGATAGACAGGAAAGGAGAGAGATGAAAAGCATCAGTTCTTCATTGTAGCACCTTAGTTGTTCATTGATTGCTTTCTCGTATGTGCCTTGACCAGGGGACTCCAGCAGAGCGAGTGACCCCTTGCTCAAGGTTTCAACCCTGCACTCAAGCCAGCGACCTCAGGGTTTCGAACCTGGGTCCTCAGCATCCCAATCCGATGCTCTGTCTACTGCGCCACCTCCTGGTCAGGCATATTTAGGATTTTTATCTTTGAAAGTAAAACCAAAGTTTTAATTACATCCTTAAAGTAAGTACCCAATAAGTATATGAAAGTAAATGGATAAATGAAAGTGAATGTTAGTGATAGCCACTCAAAAATAATTTGAAGAATGCTTTAAGAACCCACATATTTTTAGAAAATTCTATGGAAATTCTAAATAAACTGCCCTGTGGCCCAACAAAGGATAATTTTATATTTTATTATAGAATGTCCATTAATTTTAATTAAAGTCATTAGGATTGTAGAGAAATTTATTTACATGTATAGCATTTACATTTGTGTATATAATTATAAATCTTTAGGTAACCAGTTGGCATATGAAAATAGAAGAACTTCGTCTTCAAGAACTTAAACTAAATCGAGAATTGGTCAAGGATAAAGAAGAAATAAAATATTTAAATAATATAATTTCTGAATATGAGCATACAATCAGTAGTCTAGAAGAAGAAATTGTACAGCTGAATAAGGTTTCATTTTATATTTATTTTGATGTTTTGTTGCTAAGATTTTAAACATAGAAACATTGTATGAGTGAATATATCATTCTCCTACATGAATTTAGCTTCCATTTTGAGGTATAAAATATTGTTCTTTAATTTTCTAAACTGTTATAAAAATACATATTTATGTTGAGATAGTAGTCTTAAACTTAAAAAGGAGGAATACATAAGCACTTTTATCTGTCCTCATTGGTAAATATATTAGCTCCATGGTGAAAAGGACTTGGCTTTGTTCACTGTTATGCTTGCATGGCCTAGAATAATGCTTGGCTCATAGTATGTCATTAAAGATATATGTTTTGGATGGATAGATGGATGGGTGGATGAATGGTGGGTGCACGGATGGATTGAAATCATGAGTCCACGTCTGCCTTTCTCTGAGATCTTAGGCAAGTTCCTTTACCTCTCGTAGTTTGTTTCCTTTTCCCATAAAATAGTAATAGTGACCTCAGAGGGTGGTTGTGA